>NC_139142.1:179714796-180301522 GCF_964270905.1 Leucopleurus acutus
TTTCTTCTATCAATTATGTGAGATCAAATTATATTTGTAGAAATGAAGTTTTACTAAGTAACAATTATTTTTAGGCAATGAAATATAACAGATATTAACTTATGGTTTCCTTCCTGTTATCACTGAAACCAGATTTATAGTTGTTTAACAAAACAAAAACTTTTAGGTCAGCCTTGGAAGCAGCAATTCATCAACTTCTGTGGGGCAGACAAACCAGGCCAGATGAGTGGAGAGGAATAAATTTCCTGCTCATTTTGCAACCATGACTCCCTCCACAGAAGAAGGAGAGGGCAATTTGAGATTTTAAAAGAAGGGAGTGTACAATGAAACGGGGCCTTCTGTGTAGACACTGATTCTCACCACAACCTGGAATTGACTTGTCAAAAAAATCACAAGCTCAAAGAATCTAAAAAAGAAAAAGTGGATATATGTATATGTATAACTGATTCACTTTGCTGTACACCTGAAACTAACACAACATTGTACATCAACTATACTCTAATAAAAATTTTTTTTAAATAAAATAAAATTTTTTAAATCACAAGCTCTTGGTGATTTCTGTCATTTTATCCAGTATCTCGATAACCCCCCCAACACAATAAACTGCTGAGATTTAAAACCAGCCCCAAATGGCATTAATCTGGAAACATGCCTCTTTTCGTAACCATTCCTGGTTACAATTCTTATTTTTTTAGACTATTTCTGCAGGAATAAAAGGGAAAAGAAATATTTGTAATGCCATCATCTTAGGGAGACTGCATAAGCGGTTACATAAACACGGCCCCAGAGAGGAGCTGGACAGGAACCTATCTTGGCTGACCACGAAAAGGAGTAAGATTACACGGGATACAGAAAACCACAATTATTACATTCTTCTCTCATCTCAGTCCTCTTTTCTGTGTGTTAGTGAGGATCCTGGCTGGCCCAACAGGAAGTACTGGTAGAACTGAGGATAGATCATCATTACTGATACCTTCTTTCCATGGCTGAGTGGGGACCACAGAAATGGTTCTTCCACTGTAAGGGGTCAAAGGGCAGAGAGTGCCCGAACAAGTCATTCATTTAAAGACTCGGTTTTCTTATGACCGTTACAGGGAGTACCCAGCCTACAAACTGGTTTTGCTTCAAGGGTCCATTAGTAAACCTGTTTCAGAACTCCCTAAGACATTCTGAGCAATTGCAAAGTTACTAGGAAGAATGGTCTGCCAGGCCAACCCGGAGGAGTCTACAAAATATACTGAATGGAATTTGAATGATGACTAAATCCCATGTATGTGCCATCCATCATTAACAACATTTTATTTCCATACATTTGTATCACAAATAAATTCAGGAAAAAAGAAGGTGTGGAGACTCTCAAGGGAACAATCGCTAAGAGTTGCCCAATTACTGAAATATAAGGTTCTAAGTAGAGTTTGAAAGTAATCGACCTTCAGTATTACATATATTTGACATATTTCATTTGTTTACTAAACTATAAGTATTGCAGATCAATTTAATATTGATTCATTTCCCAGGAGACTTAGAAAAACCTATGTAAGTTGATTCAAAATCGATATTTTCAGGAAGGTCACAGAAACTTTTATTAAAACATACCTACATACTAATGTTACAAAGATGCAAATTATCATCCATGGGGGTCAACAATCACTGTCCTGTTTCCCCAAGCAACAAACAACTCAGACTGTTACAAAGGGTAATTTACTCACATGCTACCTTTACCGCTAAACATTTTAGTTACGTGGCCCACTCTCAATCTGTTCAAATGAAGAAAAGGTGATGCAAATGACAAAAGGGTAAAGAATCCAAGAATCGCTGACACTGAACTTCAGCAGCGTCTGCCTGATTTTTCCTAAATGCACCTTCTTTAAAAATGTCTTTTATCAAGATTAATATTAAGTTGTATTTCCTGAATCCGTGCTAACTCTGGGGAGGAAAAGGCAGGTCACACACAAACTTGACAAAAAAAGGATGTCAGCCTGGGTTAGAAACTTTTCTCTGGGGGAAAAAAACCCACAGTATTTTGCTAATTTTAAAATATAAAATCCCATGACAACATCTGTGTCATTATACCCAAGATGAAGGTCTTCTTCCTAGTCTATCCAACAGCTGAACTGCTAAGAACATAACTGCCTTCTTTGCACTTAATAGGATAAATCTTGAGCAAGAGGTTTCCAGTGGCTATTTTATCTTTTACTGTGACACTCAGCTGGCTGCACTCTATTTTGCAAACTAGCAGATTCTTCCACTGGTGGAAACTCGTCATTTTCCTATTTGCAAATCCACCCACTAAGAAGGTAAAGTGACTTTTAAAAGAGAATTTCACTAATAAATCCATCACATCATCCACCGTCATCCAAGAGGCACTAACCCACCCAGGTTTATCTTGATTGACTCACGGCTCTAACCAGCGGTAACTCAGCTCCACCAAGCAACAAATGATCTCCCCTGGCAAACTGTTGTGATGAATCACTACCCTTCAGGGAGACGAAATATCCCACTCACATCACACTGACAACAAGAAAAATTGGGTAATAAGAAGTGGCTGTGCTTTATCTAGGCTGGTACTATATAAATTACAATCAGATTATGTAGATGAAATACATGAGCTAAATTTATCTGCTGTACAACGACACTTGCCACAGTCTCTAAAAAGGATTTATGCTGGAGTCAGGGAACAGCTGAAGAAAGGCTGGTACCACCACTTCTGAAAAGCTCATCTGTCATCCAAAGTATTTCTTTTTGCTGTAGAAACCATTAGACCAAAGACCGAGAAACCAAAGACCATTTCATGGTCTCTCCTCTGTGTACTTACATCCTTGGTGTCTGTGTGTCCAAACTTCCTCTTCTTACAAGGACGCCAGTCTAACTGGATTAAGGCCCGTGCACGACTTCATTTTCCCTTCAGCACCTCTTTAAAGGCCCTCTCTCCAAAAGCAGCCACACGCTGAGGTACTGAGGGTTAGGACTTCAACATACGAATTTGGAGGGGACACAAGTCAGTTCACAACACAACGCAATGATCCTTCTAAAGGTAAGAACTGTTTTGTGAAGTATCTGTGCTGTGTATGTGTGTGTGAGTTTACTGAGCCTAAAAGTCACTCATCTACTAGGTTAACCATCCATTTGATCATCCAGCCTCCCCTTCAATCATCAGAGTAACTAGAAATTTACAACTTTTATTCCTCTCAACCACTGAAAAGTTCTTTATAAAAGTTCCAAAATTACTCACACTACCTTCTACCCACTAATCCATATTCTAGCCTTTGAGGTCATGCAGACTTTGCCTTTTCTTGCAAAAAATAAGGGCAATTATTATGCCCTCCCTTAATCTCTTCCATTCTCATATTATTAAATATCCACATTCCAATCACAACAACCTAGTTATGTGAATTTGGAGGTGGGGGGTCTTTGTCGTTTTGGGTCCATCTGAGAGACAGGCTGTTTGGAAGGGAATAAGCCTCATATGATTCTAAAACCCACTCTTCCTTGAAAACAGCTGCTCCAGAAGCTATCACTCCTAACGCTCAGAATATACAGTATTTAAATCTTTACCCTTAATATATACCATGTAGCAGAGCATTGCCAACTCTTACAAATACAGATGTTGCTTCTCCAAAAAAGTTAACCCTTTCAAAACAAAGGAACAGCTACTACTGGAAGCCTTTACACCAAAAGGCAGCCTTGTGCCGTGGAAAACATTAGATGGTACCATCCACTTCGGAATAATCTGGGAACACGAGAAGTTCCAGAACCTATGTACTACAGGTATACTGCGTTTCGGCTGATAGAGCCAGGGAGGCTCAGAGCAGAGCCTGAGCACGTTAGTTTAAACAAATGAGAGCTTATGGGTATAGTCATGAGACCCCATCCTTAGAAACCAACATAACAATTCACCTATCAGCAGTATCATCATTTAACGGCCAAGCTGACATTGTCAACAGAGGAAGACGTGAAAGATCAGAGTCAGATCCTTGTGGAAACTAACCTGCTTAAGAAAAATATTGATTCATGTACCAATTTTAATCAAACATTAGGTGTCAAGTTCTATTAAATTAACAACAAGATGCATGAAGGCCCCTGGTGAGAAGGAAGCAGAAGACAAAACTGTATCTCTGGATGAAAAAGACACCTGATTTTCATATAAATTCCTGAGGAACAACAAGGAAGTCAAATGCAATGCTATCCTAATCACAATCGGAAGATAATCCAAAGTAACAGCATAATGTTACAAAAATAGGCATCATAGCAAGAAAAGAGGGTTTTTCTGAGACTCATAATAAATACTGAATAGATAAGAGTATTTCAACATATGTGTCTATGGGTCCTGTTATAGGTAGGTCTAACTTAGCCGGGAAGACACACCCCACAATTCGCACATTCACGGGGATGCAGGGGGCATCCTGTCAGGAAGCTTTTGCCTGTTTTCACTGATCTTCTCTGCTCAGAAACCAGAGCTTTTCACCCTTTTTTCCCCAATACCCCACCCTTTAGACATTTTGAGACATTTTTTAGACATTTTAGACATTTTTGTCTAAAAGACAAAGCCCTTTTAGACATTTCTTTTCCAAACCACACCCTCATGACGTTTTAAAACCACAGGTAAACTATATCTGTTCAGGTATTATATGTCTGTATGCTTTACGTATTTTAAAAGTATGATTTTTTTCACCCCCTTAGAAATGCCCGATCACCAGGACGCCCATGGCCAAGTTCTCAGACTCAGCAGGACCACTGGCTCAGTCATGAATTGTATGACGTAAATGAGCTCTGTAACATTTACTTTTCATTAGCACAAGTTTAACACACTGACTCTGTTAAATATGTCTTGAGCCATAATACCACTTATCAATCCAAGGCTATCTAGTCAATCTTTCTTTCAGTAAAACACAGAGCCTAGAGGCTGAGGGAACTGCAGGGAGGAAAAGTGTGGAAGTTCTGGTCTTTGCGCCCTGATGTTCTGGGCTGGGGAAGAGGAACAGTCAGTTGGCAAATATGCTGTATGTCAAGGATACATGCTAAAAAAAAATAACTCTGCTAGCATGGGCAAGATTATTACAGTGGAAGGAAGAGCTTGTTTGAAAAGGTGACATTTTAGCAGAGACTTAAAGGAAGAGAAAGCCGTGCAATTATCTGGGATCGGGGTGCTCCGATCAGAAGGTAAAAGGCCCTGGGGTGTAAATGAACTTGGCATGTCTGTGGAATGATGGAAAAAACCGAACTGACCAAGCAAAGCAGGGTCATAAAGATGAACTGCAGAAGACAAAATCAGAGAGGAGGTGGGAGGTGGAGAACCCATGGATGGATTTGTTAACCACGTGCACGGAAAAACACGTTATGCCATGTGCCTCACTGAATCTTGAGATGGCTTCGGGTAGTATCAACATTTTAACAATATTAATTCTTCTACTCCACAAGCGCAGGATCTTTCCGCCTGTCTTCTTCGGTTCCCTTCATCCAAGTCTTGCAATGTTCAGTGTACATTCAACAGTGTACAATCTTTCACCTCCTTGATTAGATTTATTTCTAAGTATTTTATTGTTGTGGATGCTCTTGGGATCAGGATGGTTTCTCTTCCTCCTTGCCACCATCCCGGAATGTAAGTAATATCATCCGCATGTTTCAGATGAAGAAAATGAAGCTTAAAGAGTCTAATTTGGGGTACACTCAGTTTGGGGGAGGAGTTGAAGCAGGGATTCAGCGCTAGGGTTTTTCTAACCCCAAAGTCCACTTTTTTTTATGACATCATGCTTTTTTTATGACATCATGCTAATTCCAAGTGCCAGACTGCAGACTGCTGATTTCAACAGTGCAAACTGCCCTAGTATGACAGCCAGCAAATCCCATTTGCCGGCCTAACAGCCCTGGCAACACCCCATTCCTCTACTGGTTCTGACAGCAAAGGGAATGAAATAAATTGCCTACACAACTCTCCTTTTCAAAAATCTCTTCAACACTGATTACCCTCAGGGTCCAGCGTGTGTTCTTCTTAAGTAATAATACAACAACTTTTATTACAGGATCACTTGTACATAAAACAAGTTAACAATCTCTCTGGGAGGGAAGAGAAGGAAAAAACTCATTTAAAAAAACAAAATGTGTATCTCCCCTTTAAAAAGGAGCGGGTAATTCAAAGTTTCACAAAAGCACTTATGAGTGTCCTAACAGCAATGGAGGGAAAAACAACGTCAGGGATAAAACATCCTGTCTTACGTACATGATGGAGCGGTCTGCCAAATCAGTAAGTTGATTGACAGGTAGGATATGGTCTCTTCTCCCTTTGAATTATTTGTTTAACACAAGAGTCCGTACATTTCTTAGGATAATCACAATATACTACCTTCAATAGTTTGTGACTCTGTCTCGTCCACTTTCAAAGATATAAACTGCTTGAGGGTAGGACTTAATCACTTATCTGGATGCTTGGAGATTGGGTCTTTGACAGTTGAAATAGGAACACTTACATCTGCAATACAATTTTTCTGAAAATGCAAACTGAACTTAATACCATAATGATAGCAATTCCCCAATTAATAATAAATTCTATGCAACTCCAATCAAAACTCCAGTGGGGTTTTTCAGAGAACATGATAAATCTGACCTCTAAATTTACGCGGACTGTCAAAGACCATGGATCACCGAGACTAGTACTTCCCAAACTTTTCCACATCACGGTACACGTAGAAAATGATCATATCTGTACCCATACCACGGGAGCAAGCTTCCAGCTGAAAGCGATCAGCCCTGAAACTGACAACCCTATGTCCCCCTCAGCATTCCCAGAAGCTGACGGGATCATCAGGCTGCCGGGGAGGCGCCGACTCTGCTGGGGGCACATCCCTGAGAAAAGGCTACCTGTGAAGAGGAAGAGTCGGGGGCATGATATGAAGGGCTTCATATATAAAGCTGCAGTACTGAAGACACCTGGATCAGTGTAGGGAAAGGAAAACAGACTCAAGGAACAGAAGAGGCAGCCCTAAACCACCCCCATGCATGCAGAGAAAACTACGACAGAGAAGTCACTGCAGGTCACTGGAGAAGGGAAGAGACATTCCATGTATGTTCCTGGAAAACCTGGTCACTGTCACAGAATAACCCTCCAGCCTACACAGGCATCAATTGCAGATGGAATAAAGACCTTGAACACTTCAGAAATTCTAGAAGGAGAACACAAGAAGAGTTTGGAATAAACGAAGGATGCTTATTGAAGACACAAAAAAGCACAAACAGCAAAGGAAAGGTCTGAACGGACTTAAAAAGAGCGGACAGAGGTGGGTGGGAAGAACAGTCAAAGGAAATCCTAACGGCCAATAAACACAGGAAGAGACGCACAACCATGGCAGGAATCAGGGATAGAGAGACAGCATTTCACACCCCTACCAGGGCAAAATCAAGTGTCAACAAGGATGTGGGAAAACTGGAACTTTCCACCTGCTTCTGTTACACTGTAACCACGGTGGGAAATAATTATTTTATTATCATCAGAGAAATTCTCTCAAATGGGAAGAGGAACACTCGGTCAAGCCTTCCTTGTAGGACTGTTTATAAGAGTGAAAATTCGGACAAAAAACTAAATGTCCACCATGAAGAGAACTGATACGTTGTGGTAGATGCATACAAAGCGAATTGAAGAATTATCTGTATTGATGTCACTGATGTAAAGTCTGAAAACATGTAAAAAGAACACTATACATTACTAATGGAGAAGTAGACATGCGATATAAAACACATCCGGGGAAAAAACACCAAACTCAGGGAGTGGTTACCATGCAACAGGAAGGGTATTGGGGAAGGGAACCAACACACAGGGGGGTTTCGCAGGATTATTTTTTCTATCTGAAGGATGTCAAAATGTGAGAGCTTGACAGAGCTATAGAGGGAGTGTGCAGGTCTTTTTTATTTAATCTCTGTACTTTTTCTGCCCATGCAGTAAGTCCCCAAAACAGTTTTTTAAAAAAGAAAATACAGATCAACAAAAAGTTCCTTGAAACAGAGCAGTCTTCCAAGAATGTTGCACGGGAATGTTTTTTCTTTTTAGAAAAAAAAAATATTAATATATAAAATATTTGGAGATGTGTGTGTGTGTGTGTGTGTGTATGTGTATATATATATATGTATATACTAAAAGTCCATCAAGTAGAGACCAGTTAGATCCACCACAGTACATGCATAGAACGGAATTCCACGTGATTATTTAAAATGTTATACACGCATCCATTATTTACTGCCAAGGACATCCAGGAACAATGATTTAAAAGCAATTTACCGGACAGCAGCTATGGTAGGACCCCATGAATGTAAAACTGTCTGCCTGTCTAAAGAGGGGCGTGAGGTGTGTGGCCAGTGCATTCATGGACAGCTGTCTGGGAAGATAATGGTGGGTACCTCTACATAGTGGTATTTCATGAATGTTTTACCTTCCTTTTGTCCTTTCCTAAACCGATCGAATGTTCTACAGTAAGTATGAATCATTATTATAATCACACACACAAAAACACAAATCTGTTTTTTTGTGTTTGTGGGAGAAAGTTCTCTCTGCAGCATACTGGGTTGACTAGGCAATGGAGGTTTGCTAAACCCTGCAGTTCAATAACAATGCAGTGGTGACAAGTAACAGAATAAGGACAGTAGGAGGTGATGGTGGAAAGGGCAGCCCTTCTTTGTTGTTGAAGAGAGAAAAAGCAAGGGAGCTCTCTGGTACTTCTTCTAATAAGGACACTAACCCCATCAGATCAGGGCCTTACCCTTATGACCTCATTCAACCTTAGTTTCTTCCTTAGAGGCTCCCTCTCCACATGCAGCCCTACTGAGGGTTAGGGCTCCAACACAGGAAGTCTGGGAAGACACAAATATTCAGTCCATAACATAAAGGGAGAGAAAAAAATGGATTAAGAAAGTTGTACTTGTGAGAAGTGTAAAATCCATACATTAATTAACTCAAGGTATTGGTGCTTGATTACTACCTCTGCAATAAATAAAGGTTACCTCCGTAACCTTTCTTCACATAAACTTGTTTCCAACATTTCCTTTATGATCCTGAAATGCCATCCATGAGTAACAAAACCTACCTTACGTGCAATTTTTTTAAATCAATAAAATGTCATTTTGACATAAAAGAAAAATACATGGACAGCAATTTATACCAAATTAAGGTGAGTTTCAGTATGTAAATGTCCACCAGGGGGTAGAATGCGGAAGTCAAAGCAAGAATATAGTATTAAACTGAACACTGCTGAAGCACTCTTTTCCATGTGACATCCTGAAAGAAGCACAAGTGTATTCATATGTGTTGTCACGTGTATACCTGCCCTGAATACAACTATCACAGGTGCACAGGGATACATGTGTGTTGCATGTTATTTGAATATTACCAGGGACATTGGAATCAGTACAAAGATGATCTTCTAAGAACGAACAACTCTCGTTAAGGTTCCAAACAGAACAAGAGCAGTCTTCCCTCAATTCATCAGGGAGTCACGTTCCTGAAAAATTCATACTATTTTAAAATCATACAAACTCTAGAAAAATGATTAGAGTCCAGGCTCCATGGATTACACACATGTTTCACCTTCATGTCCAGCTGGACATTCCAAGCTCATGGAACAATTCTCCTTTGTACAGGACTGTTCCATGTGCTGCAGGACATCTGGCATCTGTAGCTCCTGCCCCCAAAATGCCAGCTGCCCTTCCCCATCAATCCCCCTGCCCCAATTCCCAAATCCTCCCAAGGGGCAACAGGGCACCCTTGGGAACCACTGATCTCGCCTATTCAATACCTTTAGCTTTCAATTCCTATCTGAAATCAGCTTAGGCAGCTACAGCTGGGAAGACCCAGAACACTCGTGACATTCCATGTAAATATTATTATTAGTCTGAACACCAAAGATAACCATTTGCATTGTCTCAAAATAAATCTGCCTTCAAATCACACAGACTTCTGAGTTTACCCTTTAATTTTCTGAACAGTGCATGGTAATTTAATTGTATGACTCTGATGAGCCATGATTTTGAATCATGCAGTGAAATCTCCACCCAGTGCACTGAAAAAGGAAAATTTCAAATCTCCCACTCTTCATAATCACATCAAGTCAAGCGCTGTTTTCTGGTCCCAAAGGAATCTCTCTTTCTCTTCCACATGTGCCCTTAAAACCAAATCAAATTCCCCCTTTTCGGGGGGAGGGGAGGAGATTTCTGATTTCTCCATGCATTTCCTTGGGTAATATTTTAGGGAGTTAACAGTTAAAAGAAGACAATCTTGGGACTGTCATCGTGAAAGGAAGCAGCATTTTCCTGTGACCCTCCACCAGCCAGTTTCCTGTTCACCCCTTCAGCAGGGACCACCAGCTGTCAGGGAGAAACCAGGTCTTCCTTGTAAGGAGCAGTTCTCCTCATGCCCCTCTTGCATCAACCAAAGAAGTTACGAGGACGGCTTCTTTAATTCTTTTCTATTATACGGCAAAATTGACCTTTTGGGGGGTATACACTTGCATAAAGGTTAACACAGGTATAGATTCACACTGTCATCACCGCCATCAGGATACGGGACACGGTTCCATCCCCCCTGCCAAAGGTCCCTTCCTGTGTCCCTCTGTAGTCACGTCTCCCCTCAACCCCACAGCCCTTGCAGAGGGTGATGCTCTCCATCACTACATTTCTGCCTTTTAAGGATTTCACAATCATGGAATCAAACAGGACATAACCTTCTGAGACTAACATTTTTCACCCAGATTAGTGCCTTTGAGAATATTCCAGGTGGCTGCATGTATCAAGAGTCCATCCTACTTCATGTCTGAGCAATACTCCATTACACAGATGGACCACATTTTGTTGATCCATTCACTTCCTGAAAGACATCTGAGTTGTTCCCAGTTTGGGACAACTGTGAACAGAGCTGCAATCAACATTCGTGCACAGATTTTACATGAACGTTAAGTTTTCATTTCTCTAGGGTAAACACCCAAGAGTACGACTGCTAGGTCATAGGGTAAGCACCTGGTTAAATTTATAAGAAACTGCGAAACTGTGTACCAGGATGGCTTTCCCATTTTGCAATTCCACCAGCAATGTCTGAGAGGTACAGTTGCTCCCCAGCCTTGCCAACACTTATTACTGTCAGCAATTTTTTTTTAACTTTAGCAATTCTAATAGGAATGTACAATTATCTCCTGTGGTTTGAATTTGAATTCCTATAATGACTAATGATGCAAACAGCTAAAAAGATTGTCTTGTCTTTTTAAGTCTTTTACTCATTTTCTAATTGGGTTATTTGTTTTCTCCATGTTGTATTTTCAAAGTCCTTTTGGTTCTGGATACAAGTCCTTTGTCACACACGTAATTTCAAACAGACTCTCCAAGTCTGTAGCTTCTCGCTTTATTCTTTTAGTAGTATTGTTCACGCAGTGAAAGTTTTCAACTTTCATTAAATCCAATTTACCAATCTGGTTTTTGGTCTCACATCAACAAACACTTTGTTTAACCCCAGATCATGAAGATTTTATTTTGTCCCACGTTCTCTTCTAAAAGTTCTCTAGTTTTACATTTTACTTTTACACCTCTGATACGTTTCAAGTTAGTTTTTGTAGACTTGTGTGTGTGATTTACATCCACTTTCAGTTCTTTGCATATTTGTATCCTACTGCAGGACTTTGAACAAAACAATCTCCTCTTTGATAAAGTAAATGCTAAACTTCTGTTTGTCCCACATAGAACTCACTTCTGAGGTCATCCTTTCTTAACGCTTAAAAGACAAAAGCTTCTCTACATACAAAGACTTCTCTATCTTAAAAAAAAATATTTTGATTTTAAGAACAAGGGGTCTATGAAGAGTTCAAACTCACAGCCCTCAAAGCTCCCATCCGTTTCTTCTCAACAGGAGAACAGGAGGATCTTCTCTGATGGTTTGAACCCAGGCTCAACTTCTTACTGACCTAGAGTCTTTCTCTCGAGCAACTTCTTTCCAAATCAGGAGTAGCAGGTAATCCCCCTTTTTGATGATTTCTGAAAGATCTCTACCATCATGCTCATTTGCCATGAAAAACCCAAACAGACCTGAGCCTTGGACAGTTTGCCTAACGTCTCATTTCTCCCCCAGGCTCAGCCTGGTCCTGAATGTCCATTAGGCCAACAGGCACCCAACCTCCACTGCTACTGTGACTATGTGGCTGTTTTTATCAGCGCCTTCAACACTCTCACTGGTTTCACATACAACAGGGATAACAGGGTTCATAAAGTCCATGAAACCACCACAAAACCCAGGGCATTCACAGACTAACAAACATTAACAGCTGACAATGGAGTGACAGTGGACAGGTATTAGGGCCGACGCGCTGAGATGCCGGCTTCTGCTACCACCCAGGTTTGTGAACCTGGGGCTTCCGTTCTGATTCCAGGGTCCCGGCCTGCAGGGTGCTTCTCCTGAGCCATTCTGTGCACTGGCAGAGCTAGTCCTTAAGAGCCACAGGGACCACACAGGACAGGTTCTAGGACCTCCCCACAAACACAAGAGCAGTGGGGGAAGTGGAGAAATGGCGTCATCAATCACAGAGGGTTGCTAACACAAGCTGGAGAAACGCTCCAGGCAGAGGCGGCAATGCCCCTGCTGCAGGGGTACAGCCGCGTAACAAGCCAGCCCAACACACTGGGGCCAAACAGACAGGCTTCTGATGCCTCTGGAATTCCAACAGGAATTCCAGAAATGACAGAGATTCCTTAGGATGCTCTGTGGCCCCAGGGACCACTCTCAGCATCTAGAAACCTCTTATTCTGCCCAAAACTATGGTGTGTGAAGGCTTTCTTACAAGGGGAGGGCTATGATTCCTCTTAGAGCCCTGGAGCAACCCAGTCCTCAAGACTCTGCTTCTCAACGACCTGAAAGATACATCGATGTCTTCCACTAACTTTATAACATTTCTTATTATATTAAAAATAACCACTCCAGCCAGTTCCAAAGCTGCTATTTCATGACTCCCTTTAAAACTGCCTCTCTTCAGCGAAACCTCGTAATTAATTTGAATCCCACCACCCGGCTTCCAAGATCAAACATGCATTAGTCCCTCCTGTCCCAGAGGGAGGAAGCACGTAAGCTGAGCACCTCAGCACCCAGTGGCCTTATGGACACATCCCTTCCCCGGTTTAGTCCTGTGAGTGAGCACGGGTCACCCCAGAAGGTGTGTCACCCTGTAAGTACGACCTGTTAATTGATAATCACCATAATTACCTAATCAAGAAAAACTCCATCAAGCCAAGCCACCTTAACTAAGTACCTCTCTCCCCCTGCCTTCCTCCCCCCGACCGCCCCCCTTCCTTTATGTACTGCCAGCCACTACCCTAGTCAAATGTGTTTTTTAAATCTGTGCCACTTCCACTAAACCAATCTCTGACTGAAACACCTTTTTGCTGCAGGAATCACAGGAACAAAGACTTCTGATGCCTTTTCCTCTAACCGCTTCCTTCCACTGAATAGCCCTCAGTGGCAGGAGACTGTCAGAACTCCGACATCATTTTCAAACCCAGTCCCAGCCCGACTCCAGTACAGCAAGCCTTGCAGGGAGCAAAGCCTCAGTCCCTCTCTCACCACATCTGGGCACAGACCAGCGCAGGGGGTTTTGTTGGTCGTTTTTTCCTTGAAAACCTTCTCAATGGCTACTCCTCTGTGACTTTTGTGCTCGTATTCTGACAGCTTATCCAATCTTCATTACAAACCGAGCTACTGTACAGAAATAAAAATTATATTGTGAGCTCTGGCTAAGACATCTCCCCCGTGCTAAGGTTTTCCCTCTACCTTCCATCACTCTGCAGCACATATAATTAACTCTGACACGCTGTCCAACCATGCGTCTGTGAATGGGTTACTCTTCAATAGGAAAAGAATTCTCACGACCCACGTGGACCGGGTGAATACTGTATTACAATGATCTCAGTAAACAACCTTTACACGTACGCGCCCAAGAGTCCCTTGAATCTAACTGTCTTCACCTGTAAGCACAGAATGTCATTTTCCCAGAAGGGGACAGGCGACCCGAATGAGTTCCCAGGTGGAGAGCTTTTTCAGACTAGCGTGTGTCTCTCACGACCATGCACGTCTACCCCATCCATTCCTGAGTCTCAGTGGTGTCTTTTTTTTTTGCAGGATTACTCATCTATTCCTACACCCCCATCCTGTGGCCAACACAGAAGTTCAGATCCAGCCGAAGGCTCCCATTTCACAGATGAAGCAACCAAGACCCACGGAAGCCCAGCTTCTCCTCCACGTCTAACCCTACATGCATTGAGCAAAAAGAAAGCAGAATAGTTATGGCTCCTCCAGGAACGACATGGGACCTGAAACCTGTACCATCTCAATGGCAACAGGTACCTACAGAAGCTACCTGCACGGATTCTTGTTACTGATGGGCCGTGAAGTTTTTGTGTGTAGCTACACTTGACGGCGCATTTGTCCAGCTGTGACTGTTGGGCTTTATTCGGCTTTATTCTGTTTCTTTTAAGTTTTTCCAATGAACGTACTTTAATAAAGTGAGTGAGAGTAGCCAAGAAGGCATCCAAGTTCCAACGAGTGAGGAGGATGCTACAAAGACTTACAGCATCAGCTGCCCTGGTCCTCAGGCCTTTGTACTTGGACTGACCACAGAGTGGCTGCCCGGGGTCCCCAGCTCACATTCCCAGATCACAGGACTTCTCAGCCTCCACATCTTGTGAGCCAATTCCTGTAATAAATCTCCTCTTATATCTATTGATCTATCCATCTATCTATCTACCTATGTCCGTCCTTTTGATTCCATTTCTCTGGAGAACCCTAATACAAGTAGTTTTTACCCGAAGACATGACAAAATGAAAGCAGTTTACAACAGTGGTATTCACTTCAGTATCAACTGACACCTCTATGGCTATGCTTATTTTTGTTGTTGTTGTTTTTGTTGTCGTTGTACAATACTACATAACTTACAGGTGTACGATAGAGTGCTTCACAATGTTTAAAGGTTATATACTCCATGTATAGTTATTATAGAATATTGGCTATATTCCCTGTGCTGTACAATACATCCTTGTAGCTTATTTATATCTAACAGTTTGTACTTCTTGCTCCCCTATCCCTATACGCTTATTCTTTAATAGTTTCCCCTGACTGGGCAGGAAAAGGATAGAAAAAGTTTGGAATTGTCCGATAGTTCACTTCTGTAATTAAGCTAACATATATTTATTTATCCTTGCACAAGAACAGATGTTTGAGGAACGTTAACACCTTTCACTCCCCCCACTCCCAGTTACAAAAATGCTTTTATGAAAGCAAGCCAGAAAACAAGGCTCCTGGGCCATTGGCTTTAATTCCCTTGGAGAAAAGAATTATTGCACGAAAGCCTTGATATTTCCATGAAGGTCCATCACACAAAGGCAGACACAAACACACATGGAGGAGGGAGGAATCTGGTGTCCCCACCGCCGGCCCCCTCCCAACCTTCACAGCTCTCTGCATCACAATGCAGGGCCTGGGACGCATGAATAAATAACTCAGGATAGGCCAAAGAGACAGTATGAGGTGCATCTAAAAGAAATCACTTTTTCTGGCCAGATTTCAGCTTTCTGACGATGTTCTCCTCTCGAGATAGGAAAAGAGGAAGACTGGCACAAAATGGAGAGAACCATTAAAAATCAGCTAAATGCCTTTCCACCTTTTTAAGATTGAAAGTCTTTCAATCTTAAAAGACCTGCTGTAATGCCCGGCACAGAGCAGCTCCTAGTAAGTATCTGTTGGATGAAGATAACTTGGAGACTTAACTCAAGGAGGGGTCCAAAGAGCAGTGTTTAGA
This sequence comes from Leucopleurus acutus, assembly GCF_964270905.1. Taxonomy (NCBI): domain Eukaryota; kingdom Metazoa; phylum Chordata; class Mammalia; order Artiodactyla; family Delphinidae; genus Leucopleurus; species Leucopleurus acutus. Next base: position 179,730,601 of record NC_139142.1, read on the forward strand.
GCCCCTGGGGTGAGAATGTCCTTGAAGGCTGTCGGATAACCTTGTGAACAACTCTGCCGAGAGGGACCCGGGCAAACTGAATGCTATATGAATATCATACAGCCCCCTCCACTTCCAGAAACTTCTCCACGACAGGAGGAAAAGATATGTCCTCTCCCCCACCTTCCTTCCTTCCTTCCTTCCCTCCTTTATTAAAAAAAATCTCGTCTTTCTCTAGACTGGCAATAGGAGGCCCTGGTGTTCTGGGAACCCCTGAAGGAGAGAAATGAGTGATGAACAAACGAGCATCTAAAATCTGAGGAAAGCACACCTCACAATTCATCAGGGAAAATCAAATTTAGTTGAGCACGTATTTTGTTTACTGCTCCCGACAAAGGATCAGTGGAAACCTCCCGTGCGTTATTCTACCATTTTAGCCACAGACCCCGAGTGCTCTACTTCAGGCAACAATTCCTTTCATTGATGTCTATGGGATGCACATAATGCCGTATAAGGAGAAAAAAACCACAAGTGTATTTCCCACCTGGTCCAGCAACTCACGTCACACCCACCTGGCGAGGATAACCAGGATCACGGACTCAGGAAACCGCAGGGACCTCACCCCGACCCTTCACAACAAAACCAAAAACAGCCAAGAAACGTGACCCTCAGACACACAGTAAGGCCGCTTTGCACTGCCTCGTGATTTCAAAGTAGCTGCACTTTTCACTAGCTAACAGCACTTCTGTTTGGAATTACTTCTCCCCTATTTTTACTGAGCCAAAATGGAATCGGAGGGTCCCCCGGCAGCACCATTAAAATCTCCTAACTAGCACGAGAACGCCGTCTTCCTCAGGGTTTCCATCATACACAGACCCTAACGTCAAGCTGCTAATGAAAAGCATGACCCATAACCGATACCAAGCTGTAGTTAAAGCGTCAACGGCCAAACAAAAGGATTTCTATGGTCCTCCATCAATACAATAACACTGATTCAGCTTTAAAAATGCTGTCCTCTTTTCTTACCATTTTCCATCAATGAAAATTGCAAATCAAATGCCTCTGGGCTGCCTGTGGGATTCAGCTTCATTTGTTCACCACCCTACTGAGCCCGGCACCGTATCGCAGACACTCTGAAGGGCCAGAGATACAAGTAGCAAAAAATCTAGAGCCTGACATCAAGGACTTTACGCGGGGCGACAAACACACAGATAAAAACGAAACCGCGCAGAAGTGTTACTATAACCAGAAACACGCTGTTCACCAGAAGTTTTTTTTTTTTTAATAATGTTTGAAACAAAAGAAAACAGAATCTATTGGAGGATTTCGGTAAAGTTTAGGAGAAGAGGATTCTTGCCTGGAGTTGTCAAATTCATAGAGCCCGAGAGGAGAATGATGGGGGAGGGGCTGGGGGGAGTGGGGAGTTGGTGTTTACTGGGGACAGAGTTCCAGGCTGGAAAGACGAAAAAGTTCTGGAGAAGAATGGCAGTGATGGTTGCCCAACAACATAATGTTAATGCCAGCAAAAGGGATACATAAAAATGGCCAAAATGTTAAATTTCATGTTAGCTATATTTTACAATTAAGAAATCAGAAAAAAAAACAGGACCCAATGTCTTGCAATCCATCTATGTCACAATGCCCTAGGAGGCAGGAGATGCAAACACTATTCAGTGAGTACCTGGTGACCCCAAATGTCACTTGACTTTGGAGTAAGCACCCATTCTCCGGTTCATATGAAGAATCTGCAGCCCACCACAATTAAAATTTCAAATAAATATCTTCTCTTTCTCAAAAAAGTAACAGCCTGAGAACCATATATAGGAACATATATACCAACTGCTAGAAGCAGCACATTAGCTAGAAAAGGAATCCCTCCCACGCTGTTCTTTAGGATATGGGGTACCCCATGAATGAGTTAAAATCCAATCCAAATCAGAAATGACACTTTTCCTGGCACCATAAAGTAACAAAAGATTAACCCCGAAAGCAACTGGCCAGCAATTCTGTGCTACAACCCTCTAAACGGATGGTTTTAGCGACTGTATCTGTACTTAAAACATTTGGGGCTATAATGCCTTATGGAATGAGACATAACCAAAGTTTTTCCAATACACTCTCAGTCACTAAAAAGAAAAAAAAAAAAATCCTCAAAGGGAGGACAAACACGTCTTTCACAAGTATTTCACCTCCTAGTGTAAAACGTCAGGCGAACATACATAAAAATCGAAGACGTAATAATAATTCAATCCATCTGAACTCACTCAGTTCCAACAGTTTCTAAAACCCTTAATCATCTGTAAGTGAAAAATTGCCTTAAAATAATAAAACAGTGTAAAATATGTTCGTGGCATCAAACAAGCCTGTTTCCCTGCATAATTATGTTTCACTCTTCTTCTCGCTAATTCCTTCACAGTAGAATTAGCTAGAACTCTATCTGAATACAACAGGAATTCATGGCTCATTACAAGAGTTTCACAAATAGTAGAACACAGCTGAACACAAGCCATGACTAGCTTGGCCAAGGAAGGAAGAATAAACACTCAGGGGTCAAAAGAGCAGAGCCTGTGTCCCCCCTTCAGAGCTACTCTGGGGAAACAAGATATTTTATTTTACCTTCTGGGGTGTCAGCAAATTAAAATGGTGCCATTAGGTAGAAAAGTGAAGGAGAGCTGGAAATTGGATGTAAAGAGCTATCGAGAGGAAATAACCGGGGAGATTAAAAAAAAAAAAAAAAGGACAGTTGGGAAAACAAGGGAAGAACAAATGACAAATGCAATGCACTTATAAGAAGGTTCGCAGAAAAAGGCCACCGAATTCGGCAGTAAGACTTGCTGGTGCCCTGAAAGTGTAATTTTAGCACAACAATGGACAGAAAATTGAGCAGTAAGGAGAAAGCAGATGGAGAGAGAGGAAATGGAGACAGAGGATGTCAGACGAGAAAAATTCAAGGAAAACACGGACTTAGATCCAACTGTTTACGGTATCAATGTACAGGGTACTTTCTACATCCAATTAGACTGAACCCCATGAAAAAGATAAAACAGTCCGTTTCTGTTCGTTGATAACGTGCGCCATGACCATGCCCATGGACCTGATACGTGCTCTGGTTTAGAGATGCAGCACCTCTATTTCTCATTAAAATGGCAGTTTGTAGGAAAGTCTGCAAATATGCAAGATGACGTTACTCAAGGGTCCTACTCACTGTTTGGGTATCTGTTCAAAACTGCTCTTGTTAGGCCCAAAGATATGAAAAGTGGGCTGTTGCCCTTCATGAGAAAAGGTTCCTTTGCCAGAACATCGTTGCCTCTATTTGAAGGTCCAGCCTCCACGGCTGTCTGAGACCCACTTCCCCTTATGGCCTGTCTTTGGTCCCGGGCACCCATCCTGAGAACCCCCAGGACAAAGAAGGCAGCTCTCAGTCTTTCACACCCAGGATCACAATCACTCATGTTTTCAGCTCAGTTCAAGGTCTATCTTGAAACACTTTCTAGAATACAAATCCTTGCCACCCTGGACCTCTCAAACATAACTATTCCTCATCTCACAGGTTTAAGACCACAACAAACCCCATTTCACTGTGCTGGGCTCAAGGATTTTCCACTAATTTTTTTTTTTTTTTTTTTTTTTTTTGCGGTACGCGGGCCTCTCACTGTGTGGCCTCTCCCGTTGCAGGGCACAGGCTCTGGACGCGCAGGCTCAGCAGCCATGGCTCACGGGCCCAGCCGCTCCGCGGCATGTGGGATCTTCCCGGACCGGGGCACAAACCCGTGTCCCCTGCATCGGCAGGCGGACTCTCAACCACTGCGCCACCAGGGAAGCCCAGGAATGAGTCTTTTCATAAAAAAATATATATTTAAGTTCATTTACCTAACTCCAATTTTGAAAAAGTAATCACTAATATCCACATTTCCTTTATTTTATCCAAAACTATCAGGAAACATTTGCTTAAAAGACCCAAATCATAAGCTACTTTGACCCAAATTAAAAACAAAAACATCTTACTAACAATAAAATGTCTTCTGAAGAATTCTTATTAGCCTTGGGGAGAAAAGGAGGAGAGACATATGTATGTGTTAGAGGGATTAAAAAAAAGAACCTTGTGCCAGGAACCTTTCTATACAAAAAGAAACCAATATTGATTTAGGCAGAATGAGCTGTTAATCCTAACTTAGAAACACACCATTAAGGTCATGGGGACATTCAGGTGAAGGGGCAGAAAATACGACTTTATCACCACAACTTCTACAAGTTCTGAGCAGAGTTGTTCTATAACATCTCCTGAGATTTCAGTAAGTGAGAGGAGAAAAAGTTCGCCCTTCACGTTATTCTCATCCGCTGACCCAGCTTCTGATAAGAAGCCGTGGTATGCTTTTATTTTTTTTAGTGCTTTAATTTGAGTATAGTCAGTCAAGGGCTGTTTCATGCCTTCTTGGCATAATCCTTTATTCTGCTTCTGTCTGCACTGATTTGCCCGCCTCCTATGATGGGAGGGAAAATAGGTTATTTGTCATCTTCCCTCCCTCAGACTCAAGTCCTGGCATTTTTGCATTTGATGGGTCAGGAACAGGAGCCCAACGTAGGGATATGCCACCTTGAAGAGGGAACAAGACAGTTTTCATTTGGCTGTTTTATCTGTAAATCAAAATGAATTTTTTATGATATGGCACATAGATAAAGAGGGTAAAAAGAAAGCTGTGAAGTGATCTCAGGCAATCAGTAGGAGAGGGCTGGAAAGGGACCTCATGGAAACAGAAACTGCAAGAAGGAAGGAACCAGAAATGTGAGAATCCCACTTCCCGGCCCACAAAGACGGGGTGAACTTACAGAAGAGATTCCAGACAGCACAGCTTGCAGGCCTCAATCATCTGCATAAATGGCATTCATCCTCCATCCATTTCTCACAGGGACACATGTGATACCTGGAATGTAAATCCTACAGGAGTGGATGCGTCATCTATTTTGCTCACCACTGTACTTCTAGTGCCAACAAACAGCCCCGATACTATTAAACACGGAATGAATCTCCGCTACCTATCCGAGCACTAAATTCCTACCATGTTTAAGGCAACAGTAAGGCTCTGAATACCTGAACTCTGTGGTCTTCACCTCCCCAATTCCCTCACTGGTACTTAATTAAAGACAAAAGTCCAAAATGGCAGGAGCTGCTGGCCTAACTTTGAGCCTAACTTTGACCATACACATCAAAGAACATACACACCCCATAACCTCCCCTTTTATCTTTGTGCAAAGTAACTGAATCAAAATATTTTAGTCAACAGTCTGTATATAACCTGTATATAATTTTTTTCTTTCTAGGCGCCTGTAGGATCTTTCTGACCTCAGTATTCTAAACTTACCTTGAGAAAGAGGACATTTTGCAGGATGTAAGACACTGCTAGGTTTTTGTTTTAAAGAGCATTTTAAAATCATTTGTCTCTAAAATATTGTGCATATATTAACTGATAAACTCAAGCTTAAAAAAACAGAATCTAAAAATGAAAAAATTAATCTAGGTCCAATATGTTATGTTTTAGTAGCCTAAGTGATAAATGATTTTATGTACTGTTCCAGATGGGCTGCAACTTAAAAACATACCGCAACTATTAGAAAGGCAATGATATCGTGGGCCATTAATCTCTTTAGAAGTCAATACCAGGGAAAGCACAAATCCTATTAAATCAATAGCAGATACTGCCAGTTAGAAATCTAAGGTACTGTACCTGCTACAGAAGATGTATTTTGACTCCCAAAGAAAAAAAGTAGTCTGGTTCTATCTTTCAAGCATTTTGACATTTCCCTGAGATGTTCTGCAAGGATGAAATAGTCATCCTAAAAAATTTCGTGAGCTACATGAATTGTGGCAGGCATTGCTAGGTGTCCTCAGGCCTCTTTCTCCCCTTCTTTCTGTTAGTAAATTCCACCTGGAGTTTTGGCTACAAAGTTGGGCCCTGTAAACTACTTGGGTACATCTCCCATCATCCCTTGCAAGGGTGTATGGCCAAGTGCCAAGTTCTGTCCAATGGGAGGTGAGCAGCGGGCCCTGGATGCTCCTTTCCCTTTTTTTTTTTTTTTTATTGTAACGGCTAATTTTTTTTTTAATTTTACTGGAGTATAGTTGATTTACAATGTCGTTTTAGTTTCAAGTGTACAGTAAAGTGATTCAGTTATATTATGTATACACATATGCATTCTTTTTCAGATTCTTTACCCATATAAGTTATTACAGAATACTGAGTAGAGGTCCCTGTGCTATACAGTAGGTCCTTGTTGCTTATCTATCAAGCTGCCACCACGCAGATGTGCAAAACACCTGCTGGTGCAGAGCAAAGTGGAGAGAACCCAGTGCCTGATGGATCTAATGGAACAGAGGTACCACCATCCCACACTGCTCAGCCTGGCCTCTTGCAGGAAAGAGCAATAAACTGCTAAATTAACACGAACCACAGCATCTCAGAGTCTCTGTGTCACAGCAGCCAGCGTTGTGCCCTGATGCATAAACTGTGCGGTCAAGGCCCTCAGGTGAGCCGGAAGCGAAAAACCCTCAGGAAAGAGAAATTTTGAAAAAGAAAAATAGAAAGAGGGGAGAAAGAAGAAAGGTGACCATGAAATTGAGAAGAAAATTTAAAAATGATCAAATCTCTTTGTTTCTAAAAACCACTTAAAAATCTTCATAACACTCTGACATGCAGTATTCAGATGTATGCAGTGTAGACCTTTCCTCCTTAAATGTAAAATAAAACATTCTCTTGCTATAGGAGAAAGATCAGTTACATTGGGAAGCTAGGCAAGCAAGTATCTTCCCCCAAACTAAATTTAATCTAAATATACTGTACTTAAATATTCCTGCCAGCCATGTTAATAGAATTAATTGACATTTATTAGCTGGTTGATTATTTATGTGAACATCCTGCCTGCAGAAATGCTTCACAGAAATCCACCCGAGAAGGACACGTAAATACATACACTTTACTGAAAGAGCCATTAGCAGAACTTATAACTCTAAAGCTCCATGTACGTTAGGGATGGAAAACTAATTCTGATGGGCTACCAACTTACACATTAGATGTGCAGGTGAAGAACCTGAAGAGAGTGTTGCTTTACTGATGTCACAAAACGTATCTGTGATTAGACATTGCTCCACGTAACACACAACAAGGCATATAAATCATCCCTTGCCCTCTACAGGACAAGATAACATTTAAACCAGAAAGTAAGTTTTAAATAAATTTTTATTTTTTTGGCCACGCCATGCAGCCATGTGGGATCTTAGTTCCCCGACCAGGGATCAAACCCGTGCCCCCTGCCTTGGAAGCGCGGAGTCTTAACCACTGGACCGCCAGGGAAGTCCCCAGTAAATTTTATTTTCTTTGGAGTCTTTCCAAGAGTTTTGTTTTGCTTATGATTGAAGGTGGTGGGGGAAGCTGGTGTGATTATTGTGCTCTATGACAGCCTCAAAAGATATTCATCACGTAATTTTCTAAGAAATGAGCTGAACAGATGCTAATGACTTGACATGCTGTCTGGTTAAAACAAAAAATTACAGATTATTTTAATGGCTATAACTTGTTTCTACAATCCATGATGGGCTTTGGGGGGCTATCAGTCACCGTTGTATAAATACATCATTATGTTTTTTTATTAATTTGTATTGTTTAATCAACTATGTTTAACAGCTCTGTCAGTCGATAAGAGATAATCAGAAAAGTGATCATTAAAATGCTTAAAATCATATGTCTCTTAAATTCTGCAGCACTTCCTTCTGATTAAATCTCTCTAGAAATACAAAATTTCTAGCAGTTGGCTACTGTAAGTTCTTGCTGCGTACCCTAAGAAGATTTGAAAAGATGAACAATAGTTTTGTGTGATCATTCTTTCCTCCAAGCTGCTGTATGGACCTAGATTTGTGCTCATCTTTGGAAAGCAGACAAATTTTTAAAAACTTATTGACATAAATTCTGATCTAAGGAAAGTCAATTTCTACAACCCACGGGCTATTTCGGCCTGTCCTGAGTGTGAACTCTCTGGAACTTCCATGGTACCCTTAGGAATTGGGGAGGGGGGCACACGACCTGGTTATTTCTACAGCATCTGGACCGCAGGGTCTTTAAGTGTGTGAAGTGATAATCTCCATGGTAAAGATGAGACACCCACGAAGGAGACCAAGAACTGAAGTGAAAAAAGCACTGGACACACAAGAAAAGACGTGGAGGTACCCTACTGCATGTTACCAACTGCAAAAACACAGTTTGAAAAGGCTGCACAGTGTGTGGTTCAGACTGTATGATATTTTGGAAAAGGCAAAACTACAGAGACAGAAACAGATCAGTAGTTACCATGGGGTGAGGGGAGGGAAGGATTAACAGGGGAATCACAGAGAATTTCAGGGCAGTGAAACTACTCTGTGTGACACTACAATGGTGGACACACGTCATCATACCTTTGTCCAAACCCACAGAATGTACAACACCAAGACTGACCCTTAATGCAAAATATGGACTCTGGGTGATGACGACGTAGGTTCCCCACTTGTAACAAAAGGGGGGAATGTTGAAAATGGGGCAGGCTGTGCCTATGGGGACTCTTTGTACTTTCCCCCTCAACTTTGCTTGGAACCTAAAACTGCTCTAAAAAGTAAAGTCTTTCGAAAAAAGCACTGGACACTGGAGATCCCGGTCTAGGGGCTCACCTCCCGTTCTCTAACTTCTGTGGCTGAGCTTTCCCTCTGACTCTGAGGTCTTGAGAACCTCTGATACTTATAAACCTCCCTATCCATTTTGCTCTCCCAGGGTGCATGCACCTGGCCCTGCCCAAGCTTGCTTCATTCAGGGAATCTGTTCAGGATCCTAGGAAGCATCATGGGGTCCCATGTCCCAGCTCCCTCTTCCCAACTCTGCTACGCCATTGGGGAGGTCAGGCCATGCCCTGACCCCTCCTGGTAAGCCCAGTGCCCAACACTGTTGCAGGTTCTAGATTTTCTTCCAAGGAGCCCACCCCACTGATTGGGGTCTTGCTTTGCTCTGGCCAGTCCAAGTCCCCAGGCTTGGGGCATGTGTCCTGAACCTCCCATCTGATGCACCATCTACCAGAGAGGACCTGAATGTGTCATCTTAGAGAATCAATCTCAACAGACAGCTGAAGGGTCACAGAGTTTGCCTCAACTGTGGACCCAGCCAGCCACGCTCTGGGGCAGCCTGACTCTCAGCCCAGCAGGGATTCCCACCCTAGGCTCCACACCCATCCCACTGGCTGACCAACGCAACTCAGGACATCTCGAAAATCGATTCCATCTACTATCTGTGTGCTGGGTCAAGGCCCCCAGGCTGTGCTGCTTGGGGCTTTACCACGTTTAAGGAGCCAGAATATTGACTGTCTTATACTCTAAGTCTAGGTATAAAAGAAGAGCTCTATGGAAGTTATAATACTAATAATACAACATTCAACTCACAGAGCACCCGTCTATCAAAGAGCAGCACCTATTCACAATCTCTGTTTCTCCACACCATACCCCTCTGGGCTTAGCCTTTTCTGCTGCCCCCTACTTAGTAGATACAAAATAAGTAAAACCTCCTTGAGGAGTGAGAGTCATATAGATCAATTAATATATACTAGCTGACACTTTACTGTGTAACAACCCCAGACCCTCCAGACCCACGACTGGGCTATTTGCTCCTACACTCCATGGCATTATATTGCTCTTGGGTTGGTATCCACTTTCCCCCGTTGTTCTCTCTCCTCCCTTGCAAATGGGCTGTCGATCACCATTTAACTGTGACACAAGGATGTATGAGTCACAGCTCTCCTCCCTGCCTCTAACCGCTGTTCCTGACACACACTAGGCTTCAAGATCAAGCAGTGTGACCGGGGTGCATGAGTGCGGCTGGATTTAAAAGGGCTTTTCAATAAACAACATGCATGCGCTCCTACCAATTAGCGTCTGTTGTTGTCACTGTTTTAGCTCAGAGGCTTTGTTCTTTATCCACATAGCAAGGATGGAGCTTTAAGTCTGTGCGTGGTGTAAAAATAAGAGGCTGTGTGATTCCAACTCTATGACAATCTGGAAAAGGCAAAATTATGGAGAAAGAAGACAGATCAGTGGTTGCCAGGGGTTAGGATGGGGAGGGATGAAGAGGTGGGGCACAGAGGATTTTTTACGGCAGTGAAGCTACTCTTCGTATGATACTGTAATGGAAGATACAAGTCATTATACATTTGTCCAAACCCACAGAACGTTCAACACCAAGAGTGACCCCTAATGTCAACTATGGACTGGCTGATGATGACATGTCCATGTAGGTTCATCAATTGTAACAGATGTACCATCTGGTGGGGATGTTGACGGTGGGGATGCAGGGGCAGAGGAAAATCTCTGTACCTTCCTCTTAATCTTGGTGTGAACCTAAAACTGCCCAAAAAGGATAAAGTCTTTAAAATAAAAAATAAATAAAAACACAAAAAGACGAATAAATTACCATCTGTAACGAGAAGGATGAAGGAAGAAAAACCAGCATTTCTCCCTCTTCTCCCACACTTTTAGCACAGCTCTGAGGTGGTCATACAAATCCTACTTCATACACTAAACAATCCTGAAAGGCAGCTATCATTATCCCCAGGTTACAAATAAGCACACTGAAGGTCAAGAAGTTTAGAAAGGAGGTTCCTAGTCCAAGTTCACATACTCAATTACGCAGCAGACTTAGAATCCAAGAGATGCGTTTCTGATTACACAGTGTTCACAAAGCCTTACTTTTATAATTAAACGGATGCCATCACAGATCTATAAACAATTACAACACAAGGCAAAAATAACTGTCGGAAAAGAGATATGACCAAAATTCTCCAAGATCACAGTGGGAAAAAAAGGCATTCCTTGTCAGTGTCCTGGGCATGGAGCACAGCTGCATGGGGGGCTTCCAGCTAAGTAAGGGGTCTCTGCGTCTTTGGAGCTGTTTTCCTAGGCTCCCCATGTTAGATGCAGGCACGTCCTCCCTCCCACAGCCCCCTCTGTCCTCGCCTATTAAGGGGGGGACCATTAGGGTCATTTAAAAAAGAAGAAAAAAATGTGATGCTAAGTGCCCTTCCTGCTTCACAGTGTTCAACCCATTACAGAGAAGTTTTGCATCTGCCATGCAAGTTACTGCTGACACCACCACCAAGAGAGCAAGGTCAGGTATTAATTAGCCATTTTAAGGATGCAGGGAGTTTGATGCAAAGAGGTTAAGTGACTTTTATCCAAGGTTATACTCAGCAAGAGGCATAACTGAGCCACTAACCAGACCAATCCTCTCCATGCCTCCATTCAGGCCCGAAAAGCACTCTTATTGCACAGAAGCCAGCCACAGAGACACAACATTTTTTTATTTAAATACCAGCAGAATACAGCCGAGAAGGACTCCTCCACTTAGCTGCTGGCAGATCACCCCAGAAATCAGGGTTCAGACCTCCATTACCAAGCAGGTCCGTCTCCAGCTCTTGTAAGTTTCCACTACAGGCTAGCCACCCTTTAAAAACGCTTAGCACACCAAAAAAATAAATTTTAAAAACAGAAAAAAGAAGTGCTGGCTCAGAACAGCTCCCAAGCAAACAAGGAGAGAGACGTTATCCATGTTTCCAGAGATCAGAATTTCAAATTGACTTCTGATACCTCTTAGTCGGGCAAGAGTGAGAGCCTCAAGAATGAACAGCCAAAGCAGAAAAGACCGACAAATAAATAATTACAGCAACTGCCGCATGAAACATCCTTTCCAAAAATAAGTTCATCATTACGAGTACATGCCGTCAGCCAAAAGCTGACTGTATTACAAACGTGCGTCATACTGAATACTTAATAGCAACCATATTGTATATTCAAACCAAAAAAAAAAATAGAACAGGTACATAGTAGAACCTCAATAAATAATCCTTTATAGACTGATATAAAAATTATTCCATTCTATGACAGTAATGCCATTTATGGACCAAAGCAGCTGCTGGCACCCATGATGGCCATCAACCCAAGACCTTCCTCTGCCAGGTCCTGTATTCCCATCAGCGAAGAGCTTAGAGGAAGATGTGCACTTTATCACAACCAAAGGAATTCAATGACTTACACATAACTCCATAAAAGCCCTATGACGGTAAATACTTCCAAAGCCCTGAGAACTTCTAATCATCTAAATTGTAAGAAAAACTGTCATGAGGGAACAAGAGAGCTGAAGGAGCACAGCAGAGTCAGGGCAATGGAGGGATGAGAGGTGGGTTGAGGGTGGGTCACATCTCATTCCATCCCATCTCCAGGATGCATACGAGGGGGACGGAAGAGGGGAGGACATTCAAAATATTCAGAGTCTCGCAAGGTCGGGGCATCAGCTACTCAGGACGAATGTAAACCTCCCAGGTTCTACTTTTGAAAATCTAATGGTTCCACTTCATGTATTTTCAATTTGGCATTCTAAAATGTTGCCTTGTTTTGAACAGTTACAAAGGATGTCATTTCCTATGTATAGCATGTATGCCATTTTGAATAAAACTGCTATATCGCTCCCATAAATACAGTCAATGGAATGATCTGATCTCTTCCACCACACATTTTAAAACAGACATGAATGAATATTACCAGTCAGTTTGTGTGGTTTTCCTTTTTCTCCTTGAAATCCTAGATCCTCAGGCTCTCACTCTAACGTAGCATCTTTTTGTTCCCCACAATGTTTTATAGTTCCTCTGACCCTACTTCTCTGAAACAACCACAAAAATTCATATGTGACACTGTAATACATAATTAAACTTTTTTAAATTTCTCTGACCACAAAATAAAAATTTTCTTTGGGCTTAGGCTATTGCAATTATTTTCAGTCCTGAGCAGAACAATCCATGTAACATTACAAAGTTTGATGATTAAACATAAAAAGGAAATTGTCGTTTCTTACGGTTGGAGGGTAGGTAGGAGGCCTTGAGTGAAGGAGGGATCACTTAAAACTGATAGTTTGTGTTTAGTGTCACAAAGCAATGCACCCCGGGGACATTCTTCTCCAAAGTGGAAGAAGGAAGGCTGGGGTAGGGGAGGCATGAAAGGGCACCAATGGTGTCACCTCAGGCAATGGAAACTGCCTCCCTGAATCGACCCCTGCAGAGTAACCTTGGAAGGACTTCCCGTGCACAGCGGACCTGGAAAATCCCGTTGGAAACCCGGAACAGGCCCGCCCATGACGTGTCCGGGGCCCAGGGCAAGAGTACAAATTCAGGTCCACACAAATATGTGGAAATATTTCTAAGCTATTAATCAAGCGAACCAACTGTGAAGTATGCCCTATCCACCTACACTGACAAATACGTCTTCATAATTGACAGAATCAATAAGGATGGAAAAAGCTATGGTTTATATAGGGCTGTAAGTTGGCAAAATGCTAAAGATGACTAAATTTAATTACGATGACTTGTCTGCGTGTTCTGCTGATGGGCCAGCAATGTTTGGATGAGTGATAAACTAAAGACTTACATAATTGGTAAGCTGTTTATATATATATATATATATATATATATATATTCCATAAAATTTGTTTTCCTTGCCTTCATTTCAGCAAAATTATTATGTCTAGTTAAAAAAAAAAGAGAAAGGTCCAGATTGTCACATAATTTGTCTTCTAGTCACAGAAGTCATCTCGAAGTTTAAATAATAAAAATATATTTATATCCAGTCTATACAATTTTAATATTTTAATCTAAAAACTGAAGTGCAAAAGTAAAAATTTTTAATTATTGTGTCTTCAAAAAAGCTACTTTCCCTCTAAATAGTCTAAATTATCTACTGAACTCAAAAGAGGACTTACAAATTATAATTCATGAACCTCAAATTTAGAAAAATAAAATATTCAAATAACATTGAACATGGTATCTAGTTTCTTAAGAATTTAATCTTACTAAGTGGTTATAAAAATAAAATTATCCAGTCCAAGCTTTCAATATCCATTCAGTTGCCAATGTGATAACTCAATATCACGCTTAACACATGTCATGTCTAGAGCTACATATATGCGGGAGGGTATGAATTTACACTGTAAAATATATTTTTGGGTTTTGTAAAACAAAATTAAATTTTGTTAAATATTGTGAAATACTCTTCAGCCAATGTGTATAACTGTTGCAAATTCTGCACTAATTATTAAGTACCTCTGGAACCACAAGATGGACCACCAAAAAGAGTGAAGAAGAAAAAGAAGGACACTCAGCATTACTGAAAATTGATCCTTCGGTACGCAAAAATTCTATTATATTCTAGAACATTCTATTATCTGAGAGGAGTTTTGTCTTTATTAATATATAGTTTTACTAATACATGTATTATTTTACCTTTATGGCAATGCCACAACCCACACAGTCCACAGCACTCAGACACAGTCCTTTGCTCCAAGGGCACGAGAGACAGGATCATCGTCTGGTGTCTGAACAGTTAGAGAGAATGCTCAAAATTAGGGCGGCTCCGTGCCAGCCCCAACTGCAAGATCCCCAGTGAACAAGGCAGCTCCGTACTCTTTAATAAATGCAGATGCTGGTGCTGGCGATCCACAGGGGTCTCTATAATGCAGAGCCCAGGCCATAGCCCCTCTTGTCCTGGTGTCAGTGTAGCACTGACATCAAAGACCACTGGTCCACAATACCATCTCTCAGAGCTGAGGTCAGGCTACCTAATCAATTATGATGCATGCCCTCTAAGCTAAAGACAGAAGAAAGGCACATGAGCTCCTATCTTTTTAAACACATCACAGAACCCTGTATCTGGATGTACACCTGCAGTAGCCAAATCCCTCGTAAGTAATCCCAGCAGGCAGGTCTGCTCAGCAGCAAGAGCTATGGAATAGACACTGCCTCAGGTAGGTCCTGCCAACCTCTTACACAAAGGCTGATGGTCCTCCTGAGAAGCAGGCAGTGAGCCAGTGAAGTTCAACCTCTGTCCATTTCACAACAGTTTTCAGGAGAATATCTGGCCCTTCACCCTGGCATTTCTGCTTTCAGAGAATTCAAAGCTACCAATGCATTATATTTACTCCACCATCTCTCAGCTTCCTCCCAGAGCATTCTGTGAAGAGCGTTGACATTTGGCAGTATCAGTGGAAGATCATCTGTTAAGGGGAAAACTGCTATATCAATTACAAACATACATAGAACATTCCTCCTCTAAGAAGGTGTTAAGATAGTAGAGGAGAACAGCCCTGTTAACTTGGATATATACCTCTTGAGTCCACACCGTCGATGGTTAACTTTATGTGTCAACTTGGCTTGGCCATTGTACCCATATATTTAGTCAAATACCATGCTGGATAGTTCCTTGAGGGTGTTTTGGGATGAGATTTATATTTAAATAAGTGGACTTTGCATCAAGCAGATTTCCCTCCCTGATTGGGTGGGCCTCACCCAATCAGTTGAAGAACTGAATAGAACAAATGGTTGACCTCCTCAGAAAAAGAGGGAATTCTCCAGCAGACGGCCTTGGACTTCAACTGCAACAGCAGCTCTTCCTGGTTCTCCAGCAGACAACCACCGGACTGGAGTGGCAACTCTTCCCTGGGTCTCCAGCCTGCTGGCCTCCCCCATCAGACTGTGGACTTGCCAAAACTCCACAACTCTCTGCACCAATTTATCAAAATAAATCTGTCTATATATATGCACCTCCTATTGGTTCTGATTCTCTGGAGAATCTTGATCAACACAACACCAAACTCTACTCTGAATCCCACTGCCCAAGCCCCCAGGACTTTGCATATTAGTTGTATTCACCAAGCTTTAACAAGATTCTAGGCTCAGGAGACAACCTACGCAAAAATCAGTCATTCCTTTAGAGCTGGAGTCAAACAAGGCAGACTCTCCCAGGGACCTGCCAAACAGAAGGACGCAAACTGGAAGCATGATCCTGGAATGGAAGCATGGCCGTGGAAGTGGGGCACAGATCTGGAATGGGACACAGCCCTGGAAGGTCAGCATGACCTGGGAACGTGGAACCAAGATGGGAGACTGAGTAAGAAGCAGTGAGGGGTCAAGAGACTTGTTCAGGAACACAAAGCAAGAAGAGAAGTGGAAGCTCACCTGTCCAACAGGCTAGAGGGAGGTAGAGGCATGATGGAGAGCAGACAGATGGCACTGAGGGCTCCTAGACAGAGGGCACTGAGGGCTCCTGGACAGCCGGCACTGAGGGCCCTGGACAGCCGGCACTGAGGGCTTCTGGACAGTCGGCACTGAGGGCTGCTGGACGGCCCACACTGAAGACTCCTGGCTCAGGGCAGGAGAACAGGGAGGTCCACAAGTCAGGGTCGGAGCTGAGAAGAGCAGCGGTCCCAGAGGACCCCCTGTGCCCAGGGGAAGAGTCTGTTTGAAGGCGACTGAAGACTTCTCTTGCAGCCTCTACATTAGGGTCACTGGGGTGTTAAAGGGTCTGCCCAGAGCAGAAACAGGGGCCGGATGCAAGCTGAGTCTCCCTACATGGGGCCATCAGGACCGAACCCAGTTGGGAGAAGCCCAGGGCCAGGATCCCCAGACAGGGGGTGGGGGACCAAGGCCGAGAGTGGACAGGTGGGCCTGGGGCTCTGACAGCAAAGGAGATGATGGATTAACCATGAGGAAACGAGTCAGACGACAGGGAAGGAAACCCGCAAAACGAAATCACCCTCACTTCCACACAGAATTAAACACCGGCTTGATTTAAAGTACACATGCTGCTGGGTTAGGAAGCAAAAGAAAATAAATGCATTTATGACTAACACCAAAAAGGAAAATCTTATAGTCCTTTTTTGTGCTTACAGTTTTCCTGTAAGCAGAAAAACCCAAATAGCATCTGATACAATTTACATATCTTTACATAATCTCACGATTACCATTTGGCAACGAAGCTCCAGACCGAATCTCCTCCATGTATTTGCCTACAAAATGACAAAAATGTACAAAATAACAGTCTGGACAAGGAGTTTTTTACCCTCCTCTTAAAAATCACAAGAAGCCAATTCCACAATTTTTCTTAATAATAGGTGTCCAATATTTCAAGTCTAAACAGTCAAGTCTTATTGACACAACTTTATCAATCAACAAATATTCACCAACCCTTGCTATTTTCAAAGCATTGATTTCAGAATTGGGAGGGAAAAAAAATCGCTCTGGGCTTAAAAATCTATCCAAGATGCCATCCTGGAGACAAATTATTTACACACCCCAAGCAACATTTTTTTCAGATATAAAGTAAGAATCGTACCAGTCAGTTTACAGTGTTGCTCTTAAGGAGAGGGTTAAGCTGAGTTGCTTGGTACACAGTAGGCACACCATAAAATATTTTGTGGGTGAGAGAAACTGTTTTTAATTGTAGAGCCATGACTCAAACACTAAAATTTGTGATTCAGCTATTCACTAGGCAAGAAAATGACAAAGGCGGCATGTGGAGTATAGTGAGTTTCAAGAGAGAAATACAAACACCAAACAGAAATTTATAGAAGACTAATTTTTTACTCATAAACAAAGAGTTCACCACTACCTATATATACAAAGGTTTTTGATTTAGATGAAGACCATTTAGAGTCTGCCTTTGTGTTTTTCTGCCTTTGTGTTTTTCTGCCTCTTTGTTTTTCCTTCCATAGGTTAAAAAAAAAACCCCACAGTTTCTTAGGCTTCTATTCATAAAGCCTATTTATTTCAGAGCCCTTTCATAAATTCTCATCCATTGCTCTTTGAGTTCTTAGATTCAGAACATTCTCGAGCTGAAGGAAACCTTAGTGACCATACGGGCCAATGTGGCATGTTGTCAGATGGCGCCTGGGAAACTTGAGGTCACGGGCTCAGAGGCTGACACTCGAGGTGAGGACCCAGATGCCGACAGGGCCCGAGCAGATCAGAGGAACCAAGCAGGGGACAGATGGTATGGAAAGCAAAGGACCATGGGATGAGGCAGAGGCTGCAGTGTAGGATGCAGGGACGGGTCTACATCTCTCACGTTCTCAAGAGATGCCGATAGATCATCCAAATTGTTAAATGACGTCATCTGTACATGGTAGACACCAAAATTATTTCAGATGCTTTTCAGATCAAAACATACAAATGCACACACATGCTCATACATGCTTATAAACACAAACGCTTGCAAACACACTTACATGTTCACGCACACACATACGCTCATGCACACATACAAGCGCACACACACGCTCACGCACACACACGCAAGCCAGGTCCACTCTGGTCCACGCCACAGTGAATCTAGACACAGGGTCTCCACATGATCAGATAGGACTCCAAACCACGTGTTTTAAAGGGCCATTAAGTGCCTACAGAGAAGGGATTACTTTATTTCTTACCTGAATATTCCTTCTTTCACTTACCATTATCAAAAATGGCTTTTTTGACAAGAAGATACTAACTCACTTTTTTCAACTTATTAACTATGTCTTTTAGTTTATTTACTCTCATATTTATCAAACACATCCTACCCTTCCTTACATCATGGGCTTTTTTCTCTTTACATCAAACTATCTAATATTTAGTGAGAGTATGTGCTTCCCTCAACTCCAAGAGGCCACTAAGGTTTACCTTTTCTCTTCGAGTTTTTAGCAAATATATTTAATTTTCTTATTAGTGTACAAATGGGATTCCAGTTACAGTATTAGGTGGCCAATGAAAACAATGTGATTGTCTAGGTTTCATTAGTATGACTAAAATATCATTTAAATTTTTAAAAAGATAGGAATTTTAAATGATGATCATCTCATGTAACACAATCAAATTCTGGTTCTGAGTCCACGGTTAAACACTGGTTACAGACTGGTAAGTCCTGTCACCCGCTCACTTTACGGTCCTGTGAACCGACTGCCACATCTCTCATTTCACAGTCAACTATACTGAAAACAACAATTCCCCAGAACAGTCTGGGACCAAGTTTCAGAACTGGGCGGGATCCACCTCCACGACCTAACAGAAGGCCATATTCACACTTTTCTCCTAACGCTTCATGAATAAACATCCCTTATTCAAATAAGTTACCTATTAACTAACTCCAGTAATTTTGATTCAACTTTGAATGGCAAATAGAGTCATTCTGGCAAGACTGCAGAGTTTGCAATTCAAATTACAGAAATTTTAATAATGGGGAGAATAAAAATTAGTGGAATGATTCCTAAGGCGCCGGAATTCCAATACTTTTATTGCACCAGTAGAAAGCTCACATAAATACTTCTCAGTGTAAAAGCTGGGGGGAGGTATCTGGACGGTCGTCCTCACACATAATTCACCTGCCGTCTTATCAGAGCATTCCTTCCTGGGACTCCATAGGAAACTTCCAGACGCCAGAGTTCCCCAACCCCACACATTAAGAGGCAATGTTGCTGCTTCTCAATAAATGACAGTGAAACAGTCTCTGGATTAAGTGACTTCCTTACATTATCACCATAAACAATCATTACTTGGCCGCTGCCCTTTGCAAGTTTGCATGTGCTTATGAATAACTCAAGCCTCATTGATTTACCAAAAGCCAAAACGTTTTACATTTCGCTCCCCTAATGTGAGCTATCATCCTCCACTGCACGTCATGAGGCTTCCATGTACTATGTTTCTTAATACTTTTCACATGAAAGATTAGTACCAATTAGCTCTGGAGCAGGGACACTGCTCATGGAATGGTCAACTGGTCACTAAACCCAGGTCTCCCTGAACGTGTCTTTATTAAGGGAATTCTCTTAACAAAGTACAACAGAGCTGCTGCCATGCTGTTTCCGTCCCCCTAACTTTAAAGGAGTAACGACGGCCAGCATTGATTCAAAGATTAGTTTCACTTAAAACAGCAAGGCAGGAAAATACAGGACTGCAAAGGATGCTACGTGCTTGGTAAAATGTCATCTAAAATTTTAAAACATGACTCTCAGGGCAGTGACTTCAGAAGACATAAGATTACTTGGAGAATCCAAAAATGACCAGAAAGATCTAAGTGTGACCAGAAAAGGCAGTCCTCTCCTTTCTCCCATCAATGAACAAAACCACCCAAAACTCCCATCCTCTTGCTTGGCCCAACGATATTTTGAAACTGACATCCACATACTGATCGATCTCTCAGGGACTGAGTACTCCGAGGTCTCTGGCTTCCATCGAGGAAACAGAGTCTACAATTCTGTATTGGGTGAAATTCTATCCACGGCAGTTGACAAAGGACCCAAATGCTCATCATAATTTCCCAACCTAGTTTGCCTCCCAACCCACTGAAACTTCACCATCCCAGAAAGTCACACAGAAGCCTGACTTCGGTGCTCTGCACAGACTCCTGGGCTAGATTTCCATCAATCCTAATCCCAAAACAAACTCCATTCCTCATGCACACAATAGGAAAACTAGCACCCTCCTCCTTCCTTCTTTCCTTTCCAAAGATCACAAACCAAAGCAGGTGAGACTGGAAAGCTCTTTAGAGATTATACATTACCACCTCCTCATTTCAAAAATGAGGAAATGGGAGAGCGAGAGGTACCTACATTAATGGCAGAGGCAAGGAAAGAAACCTGATCTTCTGGCTCCAAACGCCATGTCCCTGCTTCATACTACCCCGATTCCTAGGATCAGTAAGAAAATCTATCACCACGGAGCCTCCCAAACCAATACACGAGGTGTCATGGACCGCTTTCACTCCTGTTAATATTCTGGGACACCTTTCAAGTTTAACCACGACAAAGATCGACCAGGTACAGCTGCGGGATTTCCAGTGCAATGAGCTCTGTAAGACAGAAAACCACACCAACAAGAATCCTTGTGCAAGAATAGATTCTACGATTCCCTCTGGAACAAGCTGCCACCTCTGGCTACGAAGCAATAATTATCCTGCACTACAGCAATCAATAAAACCTCTTGCCCCATGAACCTGCTACTTCCTGACTTTGTTCTCTGTACTCGAGATTTCCAAGCTGTATCGATCACTGACTAAATTTTTTTAAAGTTCTTTAAAGGAGCAATAAAGAAATTCTCCAATTAGCATCACTTGGGATGGTCTGAACAGACTTCAAATCTTTCATTCACATTAATGGTTTCTCTTTTCATGGGGCTTCCCCATTTTTCATTTTCAATTAGTCATTTTAAGTGTGTCTGCGTCTTGCCTAAGAGCACAGAGTCAGGAGGATACAAATTTGATGGTGTTTCTGAAACTGTGGCAGCTGCCACATTTTTCACCCAGGCAAGGAAGAAGAATTGATTCATCAACTCTGCCTTCTTTTCTCAAGCAACAGCATGGATTTTTTTTTTTTTACCAAATGAACCCATTAGCTCTTAGAGTGTTAAAATTCTGTACCCTGGAACTTCTCACTAAAATGATCCACTAGAGGCTCTATTACAAAGTAAAACCCTCTTACATCTTCTCCACGGGTGTTTTAAAAAGTGTCAAAATTTAAGAGTAAGTCATGAGATAAGCAAGGACAGCAAAAAGGCAAGATTTCACACAGGAGAAGGGCCTGCCTCTCAGTCCCCCTCTATGCCCCCCACTCTCGGTATTCCCAGGTATGTATCTGCCCCTGGGATCAACTCATGTCTGGACCCTCCTGGGAGTGTGTGGACATATCTACATGGCTTTTGTGTGTAGAGCTGGCAAGTGGGAAAGTGTCTAGTTCTCTAAAACTGATATTTTCCCAATATTCCATCAGTACATTCGTCCATCAAGACTGATTTATTTTGAGATACAAACTACTGTGTACAAAACAGGCAAGCAGAGAGGATATACTGTACAACACAGGGAAATAGAGCCATTGTTTTGAAATAACTTTAAATGGAGTATACTCTATAAAAATACTGAATCATTATGCTGTACACCTGAAACTAATATAATATTGTAAACCAACTATACTTCAATTTTTAAAAAATTTTAAAGGAATCGTAATAACTATATAGTTCACAAGGAGCCAGAAAATGAAAAAACAACTGACTTTTTTCATGACAGATCGGAAATCACAGGGATATTAGTCTCACCTCAGTGGCTGTTTCAATTCAAAACCAGATGGAATATTATTCAGCAGTTAAAAAGAAGGAAATCGTGTCATATAGGCTACCACGTGGATGAACCTAGAAGATATTATGCTAAGTGAAATAAGCCAGTCACAGAAGGACAAATATTGCCCTCTGTGAGGTATTATATTAAAAATAAAGCTACAGGGCTTCCCTGGTGGCGCAGTGGTTAAGAATCTGCCTCCCAAGGGGACACGTGTTCGAGCCCTGGTCTGGAAAGATCCCACATGCCGCGGAGCAACTAAGCCCGTGCGCCACAACTACTAAGTCTGCGCTCTAGAGCCCACGAGCCACAACTACTGAAGCCCGCGTGCCTAGAGCCCGTGCTCCGCAACAAAAGAAGCCACTGCCATGAGAAGCCCACGCACTGCAACAAGAGTAGCCCCCGCTCGCCGCAACTAGAGAAAGCCCACACGCAGCAACAAAGACCAAACGCAGCCAAAAATAAATAAAATAAATAAATAAATTTTAAAAAATAGTAAGTAAAGAAAGAAGGGCCTACTCTCTTCTTCCTGAGACAATAAAGGGCCAACACATTCGGTAAGGCCAAGGCAACGGATTCACTCCTTACACACGTCACGTAAATGCAACTCAGACTCCGTGCGTTTGTTATGACACTTCTCTACGTAAGTTTACAAACGCTCCAGAAGGGAAAAGCAATTGTGAATAGGATGGACGCAAGGAACCTCGGAGTCAGCTCTAATACTTTACGCGTTGCTTCAAAATAAAAATATCAAGTCAAAATTAAGATAGGCAGGCAGGTCCTAAGGAGACATTACACCTGCTTGAGAACTAGCATCAGGAGTTTTCAAGTGCAAAGAGGACAGGGTGCTGAGATTCAGCTTTTTGGTAAGGCAGTTTCTCTCACTTACAGGATCGGATGAGTTCCTGATCATCCTAAGAGGCAGCCCATTCTTTTACAGCAGGATTTCTCGAAGTCAGCACTATTGGCAGTTTGAGCCCAATAACATCACCGTCTGGGGGGTTGCTGTGCACTGTAGGATGTGTAGCAACATCCCTGGCCCCTCCCACCAGATGCCAGCAGCACCCCCCTCCTCCCCTCTCACAACTAAAAATGCTTGCAGACATCACTGGATGTCCCTGGGGGGTAAAATCGCCCCAGTAGAGAACCACCATTTTCCAGCAACTAAATGGATCTAGTCTACGCACGCTTTGGCAATCTCTTTGAGAGTAATGTCATTTCTCCTCATCTGTTTGGTTTTCTACACGTTTCTCAACTTGACAGTCTCCCCACACAAGACAGATTAAAACCTGTTAGAGAAACCTGTTTCTGATGCACTATAGTGCTATTCAAAACATCAAGTCTCTAAAGCAAAAGAAAAGCAAGATAATCCATCAGCAAAGGAAGAACAAGGCCTCCATCATGGGCATCCCTTCGGTCTTCCTTTCCTACCTCCAGAAACCCACCCGAGGATCAAAGGCATAAAGGCCATGGTGGGCTCAACCATCGAGTTCAGCTCCAACATCTGAAAATGCACTCAGCCCCCCCTCACTCCAGCGCCCTCAGGCTAATGCAACTCAAGGAGAGACCCTGAAAGTGCTGTACCTTCCTAGGATATCAGTTATTGAATCTCTACAAGGTTTTCTCTACAAGCATCACAAGTGATACCCGAGAGCTGGGCCAGCCCGTGCTCACCGTCCGGGGGCATTAGGGTCTTATTGTTCTGCGTGCACCACCCTACGGGGTGCAGATCCGCGATCACCACGTCACACCAGAAGTCAGCCCGGCGGTCCTCCCCGTAACCACAGTAGCGCAGAAGCAGCAGCTGCCCGCAGGTGGTGATGACCGTGGCCACCCAGTACGTGTCTGGGTTCTTCTTGTTGGCTACCTCCAATTTCATCCCCGGCTGGAAGTTGCTCTGAATGCTGATCTCAACCTTAAGGAACACAGAAAATCCGTCATTACACTAGACACGTCCATCCAGAAGATTATGTGAACGACTGAAAACACAGCACTTAATACTTCTGTTGCCCTAGATCAGCACCATCTAAAAGAAATGTAATGCAAGCCACTGGTGTGACGTTAAATTTTCTAGTGGCCACTTTAAAAAAAAAAGAGAGAGAGAGAAAATAGATGAAATTAATTTTAGTAATGTATTTTATTTAACCCAACAGATCCCAAATAGCATCATTTCAAAAGGGAACCAATATAAAAATACAGTAGTGAGAAATTTTACATTTTTATTTTCCAATGAAGCCTCTGAAATCTGGTGTGTATTCTACACTTACGGCACATCTTGTTACCGAACAGAACTTGGGTCCGTTAGTCAGAGGTGCAGCAAAGCCAATCTACTGACCAGGCTGTGGTGAAGGAAAGTGCAGAGTTTACTGCAGGGCACCAAGCAAGAGAATGGGCAGCTCATGTTCAAAAGACCCAAACTCCCCAGTGGCTTTCAGGGAAGGGTTTCTAAAGGCAAGGTGAGGGGTGTGGGTCACAGGGCGTGTCACCAGCTCACGAATAATTCTATGATTGGTTGGTGGTGAGGTAACAGGGTGATGTTTCGAGAATCTCAATCATCAACCTTCTGGTTCCAACCAGTCTGGGGTCTACCTGCTGGTGGTCAGCATGCAGTTAACTTCTACCTGGTGGGGTTTCAGTATCTGCAAATCAACTCAAGGATAGGGCTCCGGATATTATCTATAGCCCCTGAGCAGGAACTAAGGGCCCCTGAATTTGTGTTATGGCTAAACTGTTATTATTTTGTCTTGCCTGACTGCTTTCCTTAGTTTCTACATTTTCTTCTCTGATTAAATTTGCTCTTTGCAACTCAGAGAAAGCCTTAGGAGGCTGCAGTTTTGGAGGCGGGGACACAGGGGGGTCTGTTCTCAGGAAGGCCCTGCAGGGTCCTACTTGGTTTCAATCTCAACTTAGATGACACACTTTCCAAATGCTGGATGGCCAGTGGCTACTGCGTGAACAGTGCAGCCTCAGAAAATGGATTTTCTTTTTTTTTTTTAATGAAGGGTTATCATCTATTAATATTTGCCAGCCCTCCCTGCAAAAGAAAGCTTTCCATCCTGGTGAGTTATAATATTCTAAGGCCATCACATCGGATGTCCCTGAGTAGCTGCTGCTTAAGAGATGATGGAATTATGAACTGTTCGCCCATGGGTCCTGGGCTACTCTTCCTTTAAGCCTGGCAGACAGGCCCGGGGACATTCTGCATCCACAGTACAGGGCACTATACTGTGCCTGAAAGTGGGGCAGGAGAATGGATTGGATGAAAGAGAACAGGACTGACTCCGTATGCAGAGATACTGAGAACTTCCTGGTACAGAAAAGGAAGGAAAAAGCTGTTGATGTATATCTCATTCCTAAAGCGCCTGGAGAAATCTAACCAAGTCATCCTGGCATCGTAAAAGGCAGATGTTACAATGGCTTTTGCAAAACGGAATCCACACTGTATGCTGGGTGAGTTTTAGTTTTGTTTTAATATTTCACTCTTGGTTTCACTAAATGACCACAGTCCCATTCATAATAAACCAGCAATCATCACAGTATAAGTGTCAGTATAAAAGGAGAATCGGAATGCGATCCACCCTTAACGAGGTCATGTAAATTTAATAAGGTCTTAAATTCCTTTTCAAAGGAACACTTCACTTCCAAAAAGAATAAAATGTCACCTTAAAATAAAGTGGCTTCCTAATTCAACAAAAGAGCCAGAAGGAAGACCAGGTTGAGAAAATCCCCCAATTTGTTTATGATACTGAGGCTAAATCTTTGCCTTGGAAAGGCCCAGTGGGGGAAAAAAATGTTCCTCAGTATTAAATTTTCATTTCCAATAAAGCAATAGTAATACCTAAGAACTTAGGTCCTGGAAACTCAACCTTTTTCTTGCTAATGATATATTACCAAAATCTCATATCTAAGCAAACATCTGGTAAAAACTTAGTTTTGTTATTTCCTGGGACTTGCCCTCTGCTTGGCATGCTATTTGCATTGTTCAAAAAACAGTATAGATGACGGTGATTTTTTTTGGTTTGATCCAAACATTTCCTGAATATTTATGGTCTTTCCTGTAATTTGACTCATCTGTCCACAAATGGCTCTAACGCTTTTAGGTGTCTTTTCAAAAGAAAAATATCAATTCAAACTTAAAATATACAGCCATTACATCTCCTAAGAAGACATTACTCATTGACGCCTACTTGCCTAGTTTGCTGGCTTTTTATTTATTCACATCAACCTTACCTGTCTTGGGCTGTGCGCCCCAGACAGCACAGAACACATCGTTCTAATCTGGTTTTTTGAGGCACAGAATGAGGTTAAGACCACACACCATTTCTCATGCTGAGCACCACCCCGGGGCCCAGCCCTGGATTAAAGCAAGGCCCACCTTTCCTGCAGCCCTCTGTGAAAATCAAACTCACTTCCACATCTCCTCTGCATTTCTAAGAAATCGTGGCCAAATTTCTCTTTTCTTCTCATTCCCTTTCTTCCAGTAAGTTTGGCATCTTCCTGAAGACACCCTTCCCACCCCCGCAGACAGATCAGAAGGAGAAAAGGAGGTCACCCACATGTTTGAACGATGTGTGAGGAGCTGCACTGGTCCCCGTCTCTTCCAGATACTCTCCCCAGTTAAAGCCGGTTTCCTCCAAGCTTGAGCCTTCTTCTGTCGGAAGACAAAAAAAAAAAGAACAAAAAACAGAAGCATATCAATACTAGTGTGAAGAATGGAAAGGCATTGGCCTTCCATATAAACCAGAAAATCCTTCATGCAAGAGAGAAACAAATTCAGTGTGTAGGAGAATACTGTTGAATTCTTTGCAAAGCTTCTGTTTGCTGATTTTAGAGACAGGTGACTCAAGAAAGACACGGAACCAACCTAAGTGTCTATCAACAGAGGAATGGATAAAGAAGATGTGGTCTATATACACAGTGGAATATTACTCAGCCATGAAAAATAATTAAATCATGCCATTTGCAGCGACATGGATGGACCTAGAGATTATCATATTAAGTGAAGTCAGACAAAGACAAATATCATATGATATCATTTACATGTGGAATACAAAAAATAGTACAAATGAACTTGTTTTCAAAACAGAAAGATTCACAGACATAGAAAATAAACTTATGGTTACCAAAGGTGGGGGGAATAAATTAGGAGTATGGGATTAACAGATACATACCACTGTACATAAAATAGCTAAACAACAAGGATCTACTGTATAGCACAGGGAACTATATTCAATATCTTGTAAAAAACTATAATGGAAAAGAATCAAAAAACGAATACATATACATATATGTATAAAGAAATCACTTTGCTGTACACCTGAAACTAACACAATATTGTAAATCAACTATACTTCACATAAAAGAAAGAAGGAAAGAGGGCTTCCCTGGTGGTGCAGTGGTTGAGAGTCTGCCTGCTAATGCGGGGACACGGGTTCGAGCCCTGGTCTGGGAGGATCCCACATGCCGCAGAGCAACTAGGCCCGTGAGCCACAACTACTGAGCCTGCGTGTCTGGAGCCTGTGCTCCGCAACAAGAGAAGCCGCGATAGTGAGAGGCCCGCGCACCGCGATGAAGAGTGGGCCCCGCTTGCCGCAACTAGAGAAAGCCCTCACACAGAAACGAAGACCCAACACAGCAAAAATAAATTAATTAATTAATAAACTCCTACCCCCAACATCTTTCTTTAAAAAAAAAAAAAAGAAAGGAAAGAAAAGAAAGGGAAAAGGGAGGGAGGGGAAACAAGGAAAGGAAGGGAAGGGAAAAGGAAGGAAGAAAAAAGGAAAGGGAAGGGAAGGGGAGGGGAGGGGAGGGGAGGGAAGGAAATCAAGGAAAACCCTGAAGAATTCTGCTTGGACTACCCTGACAGAATCAAGGGTAAGATTAAGGGCTCTTCAGTAAATGAAATGAGATTTGCTTCAAGGCACAGTTGCTGCACGTTAGCCTGTTTGAGATTATCCACTGGAGACACTCCGGTCTTTGGGGAGGTTGGAGGACAAGGTGAAGGAAACCACTGGGCACCAAGTGAGCACCTTGATGTATATACAGTACAACTGCTGGAGATTATAAAGTAATATCATAGATCATTGGGGCTTCAGAAAGCATTGACTCCAAAGTCATTTCAAGGAAAAACACTGAGACCCAGAAGGACCGCTCAGGTGTGTGAGGCGCCCGGCCAGTTAGCCACAGGAACGGAGCGGCTGTCAGCTGACCCCACTCCCACCCCGTCCAGGGACCCTCTCCTGCCTTCTCCTGAAACACAGCTCTCAGGACAAGGCACCCAGGTGGAAACCTACAGGACACGCATTTCTCCAAGGACAAGGAACAAGGAGAAATGCAATCAAATGTACGACGTGGCTCCTAAAACATCACTGTTTTGGAGGAAATCAAGCAATTCCCAAAACATTTCAGACTGTACAGTAAGATATAATCGGTTTAGTTGAAAAGCACCAAATACCTCATTTTAAAATACAGATAACATAAATGTGATGTCATAGTTTCCACTGAAAAAACTGATGAGCCGTAAACATTATTTTAAGCTATTTGCAAGGCTGTTATAAGGAAGGAACACGCAGTAGTGAGGGTTGTCCAAACATGCAGGCCATTTAGTGCTTCAAAAGTTAAGACTCTCCTTTCTTTCCATAACACTCAATGGATGCTGACGTTCAACTTGTGTATCTTCTATTAGCAAGAGTCCATTTCATTGGCCCAGAAGAAATGCTGTGATCAATCGTGTATTAATGTAGAAGTGGTATAACCCGGCAGGTGGGCCGGGGGAATTAGTGCCTGGGGGTAGAAGACAGACTTCTTGTGGAGGCTATCACTATTTTTTTCTCCTAAATGTTATAAATTATAAGTGGGAAAAGTTATTTTCTTGTAATACTCTATCTAGTCTCAGGAACTGATAGAAGAGGATAGCTTTTGTAACATCAGAAGACACTAAGTCAAAAGGCAGTTACCTTAAACGTCGTCTTCTAAAGCCAAGTTGCTAAGAACTTCCACCTCCAACTTTAATAAGGTGGTTTATCATGAAATGTCCGAGAACAGAAAAAGCCACCTGAAGAGAAAAGCTTTCCCCTGGAGCTCTTCCAAGATGCAGAGTCACCCTCCCATCAGAATCATGTTTAGGCCCTCCCATCAGAATCATGTTCCCTGGAAAAAGTCAGCAGGTCTTGCAGTCACCAGTTACCAAGGGCTGTGAGGCGGGTTTCCAGCTACTAAAGGCAAGGAGGCAAACCCAAAGGGAAAGCAGTCAGGCTCTAGAAAATGCCTCAGGGGGTCACCCAACAGTTCTGCCCACAATCCTTTTCACCCAAGCCGCACTGGGCATCAGTGATCAAGTCTGTTTTCTGACCCACTAGCCGGAGGCACGGACGCAGCACGTTTCCTTGCCAGGGTGGCCTGGTACGGAATCTCTGGGGTAGCTGACTTGTTGCAGTGAAAGTCTGTGCTTCCTACACCCTCCCGTCCAGCGGCAGCTCAAACCACGCCTCCTGCAGGCCCTGCAGCTCCAGCCCTGACAGGCACCTCCGTTTCCACCCAGAGACCACAGGCTGTCACAGCACTGACGAGAACTGGGGGTGTCAGCCCTCCTCTAACTGCTTTACATGCAGCACCTTATTTAATCCTTCCAGGAACCCTGACAGACGGGCACCTCAAGGGACTTACCAGGTCCAGCTACGAAGCAGGGGTCCAACGCAGGTGGCCTGGGGTGGAAGCCAGAACTTCTCCGAGTCACCTTCCCAGGTCAGACAGCCCCGCTCCATCACCCCCTTCTCCACCTGGAGGATCCGAGGCGGACCCCGGGGCCAGCTTATCTGTCTCTGTGGTGGTGAGCGTTAATGTGTTCAGGGCCAAGTCGGGCAGCAGGAGGACCCAGGAGGTGGGGGGTGGGCGGGAGGCAGCTGCCACCCCTGGGGAGGAGGACAGAAGGGGCAGGGCTCCCGGGGCTTGTTTGCAAAGGAGGAGGAGAGAGCCAGCAGAGGATGTGGCTGTGATACCCGGGGCTTGTTTGCAAAGGAGGAGGAGAGAGCCAGCAGAGGATGTGGCTGTGATACTCGGCCTTGAGCCGACCGAGGCACTAGGTCCCGGAAGAGCGGTTTCTGGAGAATTCCAGCTACTGAAAACAGATCGGGCTCCTCCAAATCAGAGACACTCGGGTGGAGACTGAGCCTTTAGGAGCTGCCTGCTGCACTGTGATGAACCTCATCAGGACCGCAAGAGACCTGATGATTCCACCACTTGGAGGCAGTGGTGAGGCGAAGACCAAGGCTCAAACCTCCCAACTGCAACTTTGAGACCCTTCATCAGAGCTCTTGATCCTTCCTAAAACGCTCATCTAGGCTGTTAACAAAAATTTTGTTTCCACCCAATTTTAATTCATTACAAGCTACGTTTCCAGCCTCTTCTCCCAATAAAAGACGCTGCAACAGCTTTGGTGCTCACTCTGGCATTCACTCCCGTCAATCAAGAAAGGAGAAGGTGGATCCTCCCTGGCAGTCTGGTGGTTAAGACCCCCCACTTCCAATGCACGGGGCTCGGGTTCCATCCCTAGTCAGGGAACTAAGATCCCACATGCCAATAAATAAATAAACAAATAAATAAATAAAATCCATAAAGAAAGAAAGAAAGGAAAAGGTACCACTGGGACCCACCCCCTCCCCACATGTGAGTCAGTGAGATCAGTGCTCAGGAAAACTCTGCTGCTCTCCGCCATCAAAACAAACACTTTCAAAAGCAACCAAGAGTCAGGCCTAGAATGGGATTTTAAAGATTAAAACCTTTATGCCTTTAAAGATTTATGCCTTTAACTCTAAGTATGCTGTTTTAACAATAAAACAAACACAAAATGGAGGGTTTTCGGAACCTGTAACATATTAACACTTCCTCCGCCACCTATGCCCTCCCTGAGCAGCTGATTCTCTAAAGACATTTCAAAGAGCAAGAGACAGACACGCCATGTTTATGAGTGGAGGTCTCATAAACCCAGAGCAAATATTTACAGCTGATTCATAAACTTCTTAAACCCATAAACACTTTATCAAGGAAACTCTGACGGCCTCTTTTCTCCGCATCGGAAATGGTCAGAGGCATCTCCCCACGATGTCATGCAAGCAGACTGTGAAAAGCTACTAAGGAAGTGTCACAGCTCAGAAGAAGGCGGGAGTGTTCTTTAGTGGCGATCCAATTCTAGAACACAGAGAGCTGTGTATGTGACTGGAATCGTTCATGTTAACTAGAAAAAGAATACTCCAAGTGGGAGTGCAAACGACTTTACAGTGAAAAATGGAATCAACACAGGACTCATTACCTTTTTTTAAGTCATCAGATCTTGGGTTGTAGAATGTAACAAGCTGAAATAAGACTAATCTTGCAGAGGAGAATATTAAACCTGTCATCCGCACCCAGTCAAGGAATAGAGAATCAGCAGGTTCACGATGAATGAAATCTTACAGGGCACCTTCTCGTGCGCTAGATATTATTTTTTAAGTGGATAGAGAAAGGAAGAAGACATTCAATCTTTGTCATTTTAACTGCTGATAGTCGGTTGGTAGGATCACAAGGTTTAGAAAATGTTTGCACTGTGAGGACATTAAACAGACACAGGGTACTGATAAAACTCAGAAAGGACTAGCCAACATCAATCCTAGGCTAGTGAGTTCACAGCTGCAAGATTACACCTGGGAGGGAGGGAGACGCAACAGGGAAGACATATGGGAACATATGTTTATGTATGACTGATTCACTTTGTTATAAAGCAGAAACTAACACACCATTGTAAAGCAATTATACCCCAATAAAGATGTTAAAAAAAAAAAAAAGATTACACCTGGGGGGGCAGGGGCGGGGACGGGACAGGGCCGGAGGACAGACACCGGAACACAAGGTCCTCGAGGGTGTCCTGGCCACCCAGACCCCAGAGGGCCAGAGAGACTTTCCAGAAAAAACTAAACACCCCACCACCTAGCTAGGGGAGGCAACAAGTATTCAAAAGACACTTTAAAAAGGGGAGGAGGAGAAATATTATTGAGTCACATTGAACTAGTCCCCAGCTGGAAGAGTAAGAGATCCAGATTTTCCTAAGAATGTTGACTCCTTTCCTTCCCAAACAGAAGAGCCCATGGGACTCTGGTTAAATACTCCTAGTCCCAAAAAAAAAAAAAAAAAAAATCAAGCCCACGTTTCCAGTGTAATTCTTTTACTCGGTGGCTTGCCCCGTCTAAATGTGCAATGCCACTTTATGTGCAGACTTCATCAGCAAATTACATTTAGCTGGCCTGGAAAAAGAATGTCAAGGAATCTACTGATCACTATGTCAGCACACTATTTTGCTTGCTTTTATCACCAGCAAGCAAATTGCAATTGGAGAAACCAAGCACTCCAGGAATCCAATCCCGGTCCCCTTCCTTCTCTGTGCCCTGTAACGGGGTCGCCCAGGCTGTCTACCGGCGAGGCCTCGGCGGCCCCCAGGAGGAGGAGGAATTTTACATGCTGCCGATTTCACTGACAGGACGCAAGTGTCAGTCATGGACCCCAACACTCTTTGAGCCTTCCTTAGGCAAAGAGGCAAAAGTGAAAAATAAAAAAGCTGTTCATACGAGTCATTTGTTTTAAGCTGAAGTTTCTAGTGCAGCAAAGTGGACCATCATTCAAGGAATCGCAGCAGCTGGGGGTGAGGGGGCGGACCTCAGCAGCACAAGATGCGCACACCCCCAGGGCAACCACATTAGACTCCATCCTATGGCCCCAAAACTTTGGCAGAGAAGAGCCCGAGTATAGCTGCTTCTCAGGCAGATGCAGTTGTGTGTCACATGACACATGGGGACTGGAGAGGGACGGGGGACAAGTGGAGGAGAGGACAAGAAGGGATCTGAGGTGCGCCTGGTCCCATAAAGTGTGGGGTGGTAGGGGCAGGGGAAGTGTGCTCACAGGAACACGTATGTATGAGGGTAACTTCTCCCTGCACCGAAAGGCAGGGACAGCCCAGTGTTTCAGAGCCTTGGGATGCTTGAGATGAAATCCTGGCTGGAACACAAGAGCCAAGCGACTCTTGTCATCCGATGTTTCCTCATCTATAAAATGGGGCTAATAAAAGCAGCTGTCTCACTGGGCTGCAGAAGGATGAAGGGACCCAACACGTGGGAAGTACTTAAGAGAGTGCCTGTCACACAGTTGGAACTCAGGACCACAAACCTCTCCTCGCGCACCTGCCAGCCAACTTAGAAGCAGCTGCAGGCTGTCTGTGCCTTCTCTGGTTCATCCAACACACGAATCTCATCTGGAAACTTCTGGGGAAAAGAACCTTGGCACCAAGATGCCATCCAGCCCTAGGCACGTCACAGCGGGTCCCAGAACCAAACAGCCCCACAACCGATTCCAGAACGGAAACTATTTTACTGATGAACCGGTTAAAAGGAAACTCTTAGGGAAAATAAACTACTTGAAGACTCATACTTGAGTCTGTTTCTTACAAGGAGAAATATTTTAGTGCAAATTCACATGACCTAAATACTTTTACATCATGCACTTTTCTGAAAGATTCCTTCCAGGTTTTCAAAAGGTCTTAGGGGGAGTTCGCTGGCAGTCTGGTGGTTAGGACTTAGCACTTTTACTTCTGTGGTCTGGGTTCAATCCCTGGTGGGGGAACTAAGACCATACAAGCCTCAAAGTACAGTCAAAAAAAAAAAAGAAAGGGTCTTGGGAAGGAGCATCCGATGCTTGGGCAGATCCTCTTGCCCTCTCTTCCCGGGCACATGGGGGAAAATTCTATTTTCCCCACCTCCCTTGCAGTGGCAGGAACACGCCAACTGGAGGTGGAGTCAAGATTGCTATTAGGAGGACGCAGAATTCGCGTCTCCTCACAACTAGGGCACCTACCAGGCACCAGTGGGGGACCACGGACACCTAAGGGGACGGGAAGAGCCCTCAGTGACCAGGTAGGATGTGGGGCCTCGGGCGAGTGAAGGGGGAGGAGAAGTGGAGGCTGGACGGGACTGGCACCCCTGAAGAGTGGCTGAGGGAGGGGAAGGGATCCCATGCCCGAAGCGGGGAACTGGGGAACCCCTGGGAGGGCAGAGGATCAAAAGGGAGCGTGGCCAGGTTTCCCCGGCCCACTTGGGCCCCCAGGAACCTGCTGAGATGCCGGGCCTCTGCCCACCGAGGCCCCCTCCAGCCACGTGGGTCCGGAGGGAGTGGGAGGGAGGGAAGGGGGAGCAAAAGTAAAGGCTGGAAACCTGGACCGGCACCCCTGAGGGGCGGCTGGGGGAGGAGAGGAGCTCCTACACCCAGCGGGACCCACCCATGGTTAGGAGTCCAGCGGCGACAGGGGAGACCCTGGGGAAGACAGTGGAGGAGGGCCGTGAAGGAACGGAAGGGAACGGGGCCAGTGCTTCCCGTGTCCACTTAGGCACCGGGGAGCCTGTTGGGCTGCCGGGCCTAATCCTCTGCCCTCGGAGCCTCCCTCCTGCCGCGCCCCTACACCCCCACCCAGAGCCCCACCTCTACACCCTGAGACCCCCTCCAATGCGCTGGGCCTAAACGCCAACCACACACCCTCGCCCAGGGCCCTACCTCCAAACTCAGGCAACCCACACTCCAGAGGCTCTCCTTTCCACATGCTGCCTCTCCCCTTCCGCACAGGTCCTAAGCGGAGGCCCGGCCCCAAGTCGCCCCGCTTAGGCCCCACCCCAGGGCCTTTTCCAGCTCTGAGGGTCCTGAGCCAAGGCCCCGCCCCATGCTCCAACACCACCCCCACACGCATAGGTCCAGCCCCACCCTTAACCCCGCCCCTGCCTAAGTTCCACCCCTGCCTAAACTCCGCCCCCATAGCCAAGGCTTTTTTTCTTTTCTTTTTTCCTCTTTTACTTATTTATTTATTTTTACATCTTTATTGGAGAATAATTGCTTTACAACGGTGTGTTAGTTTCTGCTTTATAACAAAGTGAATCAGTTATACATATACATATGTTCCCATATCTCTTCCCTCTTGCATCTCCCTCCCTCCCACCCTCCCTATCCCACCCCTCTAGGTGGTCACAAACCACCGAGCTGATCTCCCTGTGCTATGCAGCTGCTTCCCACTAGCTATCTATTTTACGTTTGGTAGTGTATATATGTCCATGCCTCTCTCTCGCTTTGTCACAGCTTACCTTCCCCCTCCCCATATCCTCAAGTCCATTCTCTAGTAGGTCTGTGTCTTTATTCCTGTCTTACCCCTAGGTTCTTCATGACATTTTTTTTTCTTAAATTCTATATACATGTGTTAGCATATGGTATTTGTCTTTCTCTTTCTGACTTACTTCACTCTGTATGACAGACTCTAGGTCCATCCACCTCATTACAAATAGCTCAATTTCGTTCCTTTTTATGGCTGAGTAATATTCCATTGTATATATGTGCCACATCTTCTTTATCCATTCATCCAATGATGGACACTTAGGTTGTTTCCATCTCCTGGCTATTGTAAATAGAGCTGCAATGAACATTTTGGTACATGACTCTTTTTGAATTATGGTTTTCTCAGGGTATATGCCCAGTAGTGGGATTGCTGGGTCCTATGGTAGTTCTATTTGTAGTTTTTTAAGGAACCTCCATACTGTTCTCCATACTGGCTGTACCAATTCACATTCCCACCAGCAGTGCAAGAGTGTTCCCTTTTCTCCACACCCTCCCCAGCATTTACTGTTTCTAGATTTTTTGATGATGGCCATTCTGACTGGTGTGAGATGATATCTCATTGTAGTTTTGATTTGCATTTCTCTAATGATTAATGATGTTGAGCATTCTTTCATGTGTTTGTTGGCCATCTGTATATCTTCTTTGGAGAAATATCTATTTAGGTCTTCTGCCCATTTTTGGATTGGGTTGCTTTTTTGTTATTGAGCTGCATGAGCTGCTTATAAATTTTGGAGATTAGTCCTTTGTCAGTTGCTTCATTTTGCAAATATTTTCTCCCATTCTGAGGGTTGTCCTTTTGTCTTGTTTATGGTTTCCTTTGCTGTGCAAAAGCTTTTAAGTTTCTTTAGGTCCCATTTGTTTATTTTTGTTTTTATTTCCGTTTCTCTAGGAGGTAGGTCTAAAAGGATCTTGCTGTGATTTATGTCATAGAGTGTTCTGCCTATGTTTTCCTCTAAGAGTTTGATAGTGTCTGGCCTTACATTTAGGTCTTTAATCCATTTTGAGCTTATTTTTGTGTATGGTGTTAGGGAGTGATCTAATCTCATACTTTTACATGCACCTGTCCAGTTTTCCCAGCACCACTTATGGAAGAGGCTGTCCTTTCTCCAATTTGAAAGAAAAAGGAGAAGTAACAACTGATACTGAAGAAATACAAAGGATCGTGAGAGATTACTACAAGCAACTATATGCCAATAAAATGGACAACCTGGAAGAAATGGACAAATTCTTAGAAAAGAACAACCTCCTGAGACTGAACCAGGAAGAAATAGAAAACATAAACAGACCAATCACAAGCACTGAAATTGAAACTGACTAAAAATCTTCCAACAAACAAAAGCCCAGGACCAGATGGCTTCACAGGCGAATTCTATCGAACATTTAGGGAAGAGCTAACACCTATCCTTCTCAAACTCTTCCAAAATATAGCAGAGGGAGGAACACTCCCAAACTCATTCTACGAGGCCACCCTCACCCTGATACAAAAACCAGACAGAGATGTCACAAAAAAGCAAACTACAAGCCAATGTCACTGATGAACATAGATGCAAAAATCCTAACAAAATACTAGCAAACAGAACCCAACAGCACATTAAAAGGATCATACACCATGATCAAGTGGGGTTCATCCCAGGAATGCAAGGATTCTTCAATATACGCAAATCAATCAATGTGATAAACCATATTAACAAATTGAAGGAGAAAAACCATATAAACATCTCAATGGATGCAGAAAAAGCTTTCGACAAAATTCAACACCATTTAATGATAAAAACTCTCCAGAAAGTAGGCATAGAGGGAACTTACCTCAACATAATAAAGGCCATATATGACAAACTCACAGCCCACGTCATTCTCAATGGTGAAAAACTGAAACCATTTCCACTAAGACCAGGAACAAGACAAGGTTGCCCACTCTCACCACTATTATTCAACATAGTTTTGGAATTTTTAGCCACAGCAATCAGAGAAGAAAAGGAAATAAAAGGAATCCAAATTGGAAAAGGAGAAGTAAAACTGTCACTGTTTGCAGGTGACATGGTACTGTACATAGAGAATCCCAAAGATGCTACCAGAAAACTAGTAGAACTAATCAATGAATTTGGTAAAGTAGCAGGATACAAAATTAATGCACAGAAATCTCTTGCATTCCTATACACTAATGATGAAAAGTCTGGAAGAGAAATTAAGGAAACACTCCCATTTACCACTGCAACAGAAACAATAAAATACCTAGGAATAAACCTACCTAAGGAGAAAAAAGACCTGTATGCAGAAAACTATAAGACACTAATGAAAGAAACTAAAGATGATACAAATAGATGGAGACATATACCATGTTCTTGGATTGGAAGAATCAACATTGTGAAAATGACTATACTACCCAAAGCAATCTACAGATTCAATGCAATCCCTATTAAACTACCAATGGCATTTTTCACAGAACTAGAACAAAAAAATTCACAATTTGTATGGAAACAAAAAAGACCCCGAATAGCCAAAGCAATCTTGAGAAAGAAAAACGGAGCTGGAGGAATCAGGCTTCCGGACTTCAGACTATGCTACAAAGCTACAGTAATCAAGACAATATGGTACTGGCACAAAAACAGAAAGACAGATCAATGGAACAGGATAGAAAGCCCAGAGATAAACCCATGCACATATGGTCACCTTATCTTTGATAAAGGGGGCAAGAGTATACAATGGAGAAAAGACAGTCTCTTCAATAAGTGGTGCTGGGAAAACTGGACAACTAAATGTAAAAGAATGAAATTAGAGCACTTCCTAACACCATACACAAAAATAAACTCAAAATGGATTACAGACCTAAATGTAAAGCCAGACACTATAAAACTCTTAGAGGAAGACATGGGCAGAACACTCTATGACATAAATCACAGCAAGATCCTTTTTGACCCACCTCCTAGAGAAATGGAAATAAAAACAAACAAATGGGACCTAAAGAAACTTAAAAGCTTTTGCACAGTAAAGGAAACCATAAACAAGACAAAAAGACAACCCTCAGAATGGGAGAAAATATTTGCAAATGAAGCAACTGATAAAGGATTAATCTCCAAAATATATTGAGCTCATGAAGCTCAATATCAAAAAAAACAAACAACCCATCCAAAAATGGGCAGAAGACCTAAACAGACGTTTCTCTAAAGAAGATATACAGATATATATGCCAACAAACACATGAAAAGATGACTAATCATTAGAGAAATGCAAATCAGAACTACAGTGAGGTATCACCTCAAACTGGTCAGAATGGCCAACATCAAAAAAACTACAAACAATAAATGCTGGAGAGGGTGTGGAGAAGAGGGAACCCTCTTGCACTGTTGGTGGGAATGTAAATTGATACAGCCACTATGGAGAACAGTATGGAGGTTCCTTAAAAAACTAAAAATACAACTACCATTAAGACCCAGCAATCCCACTATTGGGCATATACCCTGAGAAAACCATAATTCAAAAAGAGTTATGTACCACAATGTTCACTGCAGCACTATTTACAATAGCCAGAACATGAAAGCAACCTAAGTGTCCATTGACAGATGAATGGATAAAGAAGATGTGGCACATATATACAATGGAATATTACTCAGCCATAAAAAGAAACAAAATTGAGTTATTTGTAGTGAGGTGGATGGACCTAGAGTCTGTCGTACAGAGTGAAATAAGTCAGAAAGAGAAAAACAAATACCGTATGCTAACACATACATATGGAATCTAAAAAAAAGAAAAATGGTCCTGATGAACCTAGGGGCAGGACAGGAATAAAGACACAGATGTAGAGAATGGACTTGAGGACACGGGGAGGGGGACAGGTAAACTGGGACGAAGTGAGAGAGTAGCATGGACATATATACACTACCAAATGTAAAATAGATAGCTAGTGGGAAGCAGCGGCACAGGACAGGGAGATCAGCTCGGTGCTTTGCGACCACGTAGGGGGTGGGATAAGGAGAGTGGGAGGGAGACGCAAGAGAGAGGGGATATGGGGATATACGTATGCATATAGCTGATTTACTTTGTTATACAGCAGAAAATAACACAACACTGTAAAACAATTATATTCCAATAAAGATGTTAAAAAAAAAAAGAAACACGCAACTGATTCTGGTCAAGAGGTTCTGAGCAAAAGCCTCTTCTGTGCTAGAGTATTTAATTGCTGATTCAAGACCCTGCAGCCCTGCTCATCCCCTACAGGGACAAACCTTGAAGTGCCATGTTGAGATGGCAGCCCTATAAGAGGGTGTGGAATGACTCGTGGGACAGAGCATCCACTGACTGTGCTCCAACAGTGTGAACCATTTATAAACATTTACTGCATTAAGCCATGGAGTTTTTTTCTTTTTATCGGAGTATAGTTGATTTACAATGTTGTGTTAGTTTCTGCTGTACAGCAAAGTGACTCTGTTATACATATATATATTCTTTTTCAGATTCTTTTCCATTATGGTTTATTACAGGATACTGAATATAGTTCTCTGTGCTATACAGTAGGTCCTTGTTGTTTATCTGTTTTATATATAGTAATGTGTATCTGTTAATCCCAAACTCCTAATTTATCCCTCCCCCTCTTTCCCCTTTGGTAAACATAGTTTGTTTTCTGTGTCTTTGAGTGTTTCTATTTTGTAAATAAGTTCATTTGTACTGTTTTTAATGCTACATACAAGTGATATCATATGATATTTGTTTTTCTCTGACTTACTTTACTTAGTATGATAATCTTCAGGTCCACCCATGTTGCTGCAAATGGCATTATTTCATTCTTTTTTATGGCTGAGTAATATTCCACTGTATATATGTAACACATTTCCTTTACCCATTCATCTGTCAATGGACATTTAGGTTGCTTCCACATGTTGGCTATTGTAAGTAGTGCTGCTGTGAACATTAGGGTGCATGTATCTTTTCGAATTATAGTTTTGTCCGGATATATAGCCAGGAGTGGGATTGCAGGATCATAAAGCCATTGAGTTTTTGAAGTGATGGGTCACCTCACTATAATGTAGCCCACTGTGCCCAGTATTTCTAACCAAATTTTGCATAACTTTCGAGCTGCTATATGCTTATAAACGTGCCCACAAATCCCAGGAACAGGCAGTATGTGAGGTCTAGATGCTGCCCCAATATTTTCTAAACATTTTCAGGAAGATATTGGTCAAGACGTCAAAAGGCCAAATGCATTTAGAAAACAAAATCGCACCTGAATCAAGATCTCCGTTACGGTCAGCTGAGCTCTGATGTTTTTCCAAGGGTGAAGACGAAGGGTCCCGCATGCTAGAAGCTGACACGCTGTTCTCCATTCTTAACAACTATGGATCGTCCTCTCTTAATTCATCCTGAAGGAAGAGTTACCTAAGGGCAACCAACAACAACAGAAATCAGGGCACTGTAATTGTATTCACTCGTTTTTCAACTCTCCAAAAAGAACGGTGTCCCATCAGCGCTGCTACCACCTCATGACAACAGGCAAAATGCAATGTCATGTAACAGAAAATACCAGGACTGAAGACTAAAGAGCACATATCTACACACGGTCAACAACAAGGTCACGGCACAGAAGCATCCACTTTCTACAGGTCATCATCACCCCTAAGATGGACACTTTTTCACCAATAAATAGAATCGATGTGCCAACCTCCAATCTACCTTGGCAGCGTTGGCAAGACACTCCACCACCCTGCTTCTCCCTCCTCTCTCGTTGGATGCTGTGAAGCAGGAACACGCCCCCACCCCAGCATCCCCACACACAGGTAAGGTGTCCGCGGTCTCACAGGTGATTCGTTACCAAAACCAGTTAAAGAATCAATGCTTGCAAATAACGTGCTTTTTGACCAACTGGACTTTTCCTGTAGTAACATGGCTATTTCACACTTACATTCTGATAGAGTGGGTGAGAAAACAGGTAAAATTATAGCCAGTTCTCACCGAACCCTATGATCTAGTTTGTGTACATCACAGCCCCTGAAATACCCAGACACAGTCATTACTAAAGGTCAGCCACTCAGGACTGGTTTGCCAAAATAAGGACCTGATTCCTGCATTTCACTCTGCAGGTGGGAGTAGGCACTGCAGGGTTTCATTCCAGGAAGGGAAATGATCAGGTTTCAGAAAAATCATTTGGGCAGCTGCATGCCAGACAGATGGACAGACAAGGGGAGGCTGAATGGAAACAGACTAAAAACAGAAACGTGCCAACTGGTAGAGCATCCCATGATTAAGACAAAAACTGAGAAATTACTACATAGTAGTTTGTAGCTCTTAATCCCCTACCCCATCCCCTCTCCCCACTGGAAACCACTGGTTTGTTCTCTACATCTGTTAATCTCCTTCTGTTTTGTTATATCACTTTGTCTATTATATTTTTTTAGATTCCATATATAAGTGATAACATACAGTATTTGTCTTTCTCTGTCTGACATACTTCACTAAGCATAATACCCTCCAGGTCCACCCATGTTGTTGCAAATAGCAAAATATCATTCTTTTTCATGGCTGAGTAATATTCCATTATATATCTATTTTAAAGCCATATGTGCCTAGCAGCTTCCATAGTGAACAGCTAGACCACTGCCTAAGCAGGCAGGAGTCTGTTGTATTTGAGTTTGGAACATGTCCTAAATCATCACCAATTCTTGGCTCTCTTGAAGGTTGTAGTACAGCGAGCTAGTTAAAAGAGAAAATAGGAATTTTAAAACCTAAGGAACTTCAAAAGGAGACTGAGCAGTTTCTCCATAATATTCCACAAATCTTTCATCACAATCTTCCTAATGTAGTAAGGCTTTCAGTGAATGTGCTGGTTTTCATCAATTTCAAAAGAGAAATAGTCTTAGCAGCTAAGTTATGTTATACTATTATTGCTTTTTTCATTCATTTACAAATTCAAGAAAATCATTTCACCTCAAAATGTAACCAGGCAGAAAGTTTTTCTTCAAGGAAAAATCTATAAACCTAACTATTAGTAAATCAGTCAAGCCCTTATTAAAGGAGGAAAAAAGTTTACTTTTTTCAAGTTTTTAAGATTCCTATTGATTCAACTCTATCCATCTGCCTCTAACTAGATACTATAAAAAGGTAATCGGTGACTATAAAATGAGATCAATTTAAATGCACCAGACCCATCATTTTAAATAGAAGTCAAAAGCAACGACATAAATACCAAAACCCCACATTATACTGTAAGGGCAAGTGGCAAGGCTCTGTCTACCCCCAGGTTGCAAAAATGTATTTATTTTGGCAAATGACATGTCACCGTTCGCTTTCTTGGCAATGTTTACTTTCTGCCTTCCCATAAAAGGTATACAACTTTGTACTCTCTTTAGAAGCCTTGCAAAATAAAATTACAAAGGAACAAAGTAAAATCACTTGTAATTCTAACACCCAGGGATAATCTCTTTTATTTTTATAGTATCTCCTCCTGATAGCTTCTCTGTGGGTTTCTTTTTTTTTTTTACTTCATATGGAATTTAGAATTTTAATTCATTTTCCATTTAAACATCGCATAGAAAGCATTTTCCCCACATCATTAAAATTCTTTGAAAACCTGACTTGAAATGATTGTATGACTTTTATTATAATATGAACAGGTTGTTTATTTACCATTCCCCTACTGCTGGCCATTGTTTTTTTTTATTTTTCACCATTATGAACACTGTACTATGCGTTCTCACATACCTCACATCCTTCCCACATTTTAACTTTGTTGGTATTTTTTATGGATTTTTAAGAGCTCTACGTATCTTATCCCACAAAACTCTTGCAGATATTTTCCCCAATTCTCCCTTTAGTGGGTTCTTCTGATATATGTACGGAACGTGAGCTGTTTTTTTTTAACTTAGTCCAATCCATAATTCACGTTATTTCTTCTAAAAACTGTATTCCTAAAATGTCCTCCCCCATTGTAAGATACCAGAAGTTTAACTTCCCTAGGGTTTCAAGTTTTACATTTTTAACCTATGTCCCCATATGTTTATGCTCAAATACTTTGTGCGGTGCAGTTCTGAGCTGACCACCTCCCGCAGTTAATAATCCATTCCTACCCCATTGGGTTTTTAATACCCCGTCTTTACCATCCATGAAATTCTTACATGTACAAGACTGTGTTTCTATGCACCAAACTTTCCTTTAATTTTGAGAAAAGTCAGCAAAATAGGAACTATGACTGTTTATACATTCCCCCATCCTTAGTTCAGCAATCACTGAACTTGGGGCCATTTAAGGTAGGTTTATGAAGGGGTGACAAAGGTTTTGCATGTCCTGGGAACCCAGACTCATGGCTTGATCATCACACGGCATTCTACTGTGCACAGAATGTACCAGAACCTGGACACAGGTAGAAATGACCGTGCACCAGAGGCTGTTAAGCATCTCCCACCCCAAATTTCCATTTCCTCCTTTGTGTGCAGGGAGGACTAACTAGATAACCAAAATAAACACTGCCGGGCCATCCTCGAAGTTGCATGTGGTCGCACCACTCTGTTCTGGCCAGTGGGAAGTTTGCGGAGCGAATGAGTTCAACCAGAAGGTCACACGCTTTGGAGGAGGGGTGGGCCTTTACCAGTCACCCCCAGAGCCACCTGGGATCACGCAGAGGAAGGCCCCACTGATGGCAGGGCTTGGTTCTGCCATCAGCTGCAGACGATTACTTCAAGAGAAATAAGCTTCTATCTTGTTTACACGGCTCTATCCGACGGTCCCTGATACACAGCCAATCCCAAATCTCAACAAATACACCCGAGAAGGACCATGCCCCTTTGTAATAAGCTTGTCATTAGGATGCTTGGATTGTACTCTAGAACTCAGAGTGTTCTCTAAGTTTTTCATCAACAATGCCAAAGGCCGCCTCTGGTTTATTCTGCACCACCACCACCGAAAAAGTCGCGGTTCACATTAAATTCTGACCAAGGTGCTTAAACCTCGAGGAGAATGAGGTCTGTAGGAAATGAAAAAGGATCCCCACGCAGCAGGGACTCACCCCCATGAGCCTAACTTCTAAAGAAGTCGGGGGTCAGCATTGCCTTTAATGTCATCGACTATTCAGTGGTTCTCAAAATTTAAGGAAGAGCAGAATCTCCTGGGTCGGGGGGGCGCGTATCACAACTCAGACTGCTGGGCCCCCTGCCCAGAGCTTCTGCTTCAGTAGATCTGGGATAATTCCTAGTCATCTGGTACCTCTAATCAGGTGATGCTGATTGCTGCTGGTCCAAGGACCACATCCTAAGAACCACTGCTTTATTAAAGGAAGATTTTTGCCTGGGTTGTTTAGAGAGAGAAAAATACTTCCTCATCAAAATGTATCTATCCTAAGTACAGCAGAGAACATAATATTTCTGCAAAGTCATTTAAATGTGGGGAGAGGAAGGTTGGGTTTTGTAGAAATGGTTTTGCATTAAATAACGTGCATTAGCTTTGCATTATAAATCATTTTCCTTATAGAATACCTGTTCTCTGAATTCCATTGTTTTGCAAAGTCAAGATTTGCTTTA
This sequence comes from Leucopleurus acutus, assembly GCF_964270905.1. Classification (NCBI taxonomy): domain Eukaryota; kingdom Metazoa; phylum Chordata; class Mammalia; order Artiodactyla; family Delphinidae; genus Leucopleurus; species Leucopleurus acutus. The sequence goes on from NC_139142.1 coordinate 179,775,211, forward strand.
CCATCTGCCTGAAGTCAGGTGAGCTTGCTGTCCGTAAAAGTTCGATAAGAGTTACAGTACCAAGAACGTATTGTGTTGATTGTTCATGGCAGAGCCATTCTCTTCGTGCAGCAATGTATCTGGACAAATTCTTTTCCCAGCCTCAGTTTTCTCAAGAGTCGAGAGGAGACTGGATCACATCATCTCTAGGAACTCTTTGTGTCAGGTCCCTCATTCCTAGCAGATCTTTTCCCCAGCTTTATTGAGATATAATAGACTAGCAGATGATTTTTTATATCAGTTCTGTCTGCATATAATTTCAAAAGCCAAATATTCTACAAGGCTTGTACATGATGCACCCCTCCCCCCCCAAAAAAAAGAAACAGCAGTCTCCTGCCCTTCTCCTCCTTGAGGCAATCACTTTCAACTCTTCTAGCGGATTGTTTTGGCATTTATCTCATCTCTGAATAACAGCTTACTTATTAATTGTTCAGTTTTTGTCTTTATCAGGTGATACTCTACCACTCACATCACCTCTCTCTCTCTTTTCATATATATGTGTGTGTGTGTGTGTATACATATATATATATATATACATCCTCCTAATAGGTATGATCCCCTTACTATGGCTCTATAAAGACATTACAGCAGATCCACATGGTGTACTATGACTACTTTTCCTTTCTCACCCAAGTTTTCCCTGGAGTTAATGATGGCCTTGTTTCTTCCATGACCTTAGCTTTCTACATACTTTTCACCCTTTCAAAGCCAATTTTTCCATTCACTGTCTACATCTCTCGATAAACTGAGATATATAGGTATTTTCTTAATTTCATCTTGAAGTAATTTCTACCAAGGCTTTCTGTTCTGCTCTAATCTAGACTAACTGCCTTCGATGCCTGGTAGCAGGTGTTATCCTGAGATCTTGCTTCACTTCTTTTATGAGATTCTCCTCTTATTCTGTGTCCCAGGTCTTCCTCACTTGGTTTTCTCCCACCTTTTGATGGAGCACATTCTTCAAAAGGTTCCTAAGAAAGGATTTAGTAGAAACATGTGCAGCCTTGCATAAAAATGTCTTTAACCTGTTCTCAAGTTTTAACCCATAGTTTAGGTGGGTAAAAAATATTCTTTACCATATGGTCCAGCAATCCCACTCCTCAAGCATATATCTGGAAAAGACAAAACTCTAATTTGGAAAAGATGCATGCACCCCAATGTTCATGGCAGCACTATTTACAATAGCCAAGACATGGAAGCAGCCTAAATGTCCATCCACAGATGAATGGATAATGGAGATGTGGTACATATATACAATGGAATACTACTCAGCCACAAAAAAGAAAATGAAATTATGCCATTTGCAGCAACATGAATGGACCCAGTGACTATCATACTATATGAAGTAAGTCAGGAAGAGAAAGGAAAATATCATATGATATCACTTATATGTGGAATTTTAAAAAACGATGCAAATGAACTTATGTACAAAACAGAAACAGACTCACAGACATAGAAAAAAAACTTACGGTTATCAAAGGGGAAGCAGGGGGAGAGATAAATTAGGAGTTTGGGATTAACAGATACACACTACTATATACAAAATAGATAAACCACAAGGACCTACCGTATAGCACAGGGAACTATAGTCAATATCCTGTGATAATCTATAATGGAAAAGAATCTTCAAATATATATAAATATATATATGAATCGCTTTGCTGTACACCTGAAACTAACACAACATTGTAATCACCTAGATGTCAATTAAAAATCCTAAACTGGAAAACATCCTCTCTTAGAATTCTGAGGGTTCCCCACATTGTCTTCTAGCTTCCACTGTTGAGAAGTCTGGTCCCATCCTAATGACCAGATCCTCTGATGTTCTGAAATTTCACAATGAGGTACCAAATGGTGATCTACTTGTGGCTTGGGGGCTCTGAATGACTTCCTTCAAGATTGGAAACTAGTCTTCAGTTCCAGGATATTTCCTGGAATTACTGCCAATTTCCTCCCCTCCGTTTTCTCTGTTCTTTCATTCTAATATTCATTCCAATGTTGAATCTCGTTAATCTCCCTCATTTTCCCTTTTATGCCCCTTTACTCTTTAATTTACCATCTAGGGTATTTCCTTGAATTCCTCTTCTAGCTCTTCTATGGAGTTTTACAATCTAATTTCAAGAGGCTCTTTTTAACTCTTTGAATATTCCCTTTTTCCATCCTACCTTGTTCCATAGATGTAAAATCTTCTATTATATCCCTGAGGCCATTCATGATTTTTTTTTGTAAGATGTTTCTTCTCTCCTTTGTAAGAGCAGGTATTTTTCTCCCTTGGTTAGTTTTGGTCTCTACTGTTTTATATTAGCTGCCTACCTCAGAAGTCTGGTAATACTTTGTGGTTTCTCACGTTTATGAGTGGGGAATGAAAAGGCTGACTAACATCTCAGTGCGCAGGGGTGAAGACTGTACACCTTGGGAACCACTGCACAGAGACCCAGCTGTGTCCTTCCCAAAGGAAACCCCAATGTGTCTTTAAGTCTTTGCTCTTAGGTTGGTCAAATTACACAGAAGAGGATTCTCCCATATGCTAACACGAGGGCTGGGAGGGGGTCTCCCGCCTCCTGACACTGGTTTAGAAGGGAACATCCCAGAAACACAGTCATTTCCTTCCCTGCAGTGTAGGCTCTGAGAAACAAGATCTCCCTCCTAAATCCACAACACTAAAAAGCTGTGCAGCCCCAATTTCAGATCTCCAGACGTGTGTCAATAAATTTTCTCCTTTCCCTAAGCTAGTGCTAGTACCCCATTTTTCTCCTTGATTTCTTTATTAGACGTGATACATGTTAAACTATCATTGTACAACTAGACTTTGAAACCAAAATTCTCAAAGTTCAGGTGAAAAAGTGAAACTTTACATTGGATTAATGAAGATACCTTAGCATTAGAAATCACTCTTCTCTCCATTCACTGAAAGGCAAGGTCCAAAGGCGTACTACTCAGAAGGACTCACTCCAGTGAGCATTATTATAATAGCAATAAAAGAAATGTCGCATTTCTTTTCAGTTACCCAATTATCCAGTCCTTTCAAAGGGACCTGCCTTAAACTAGTTCAAGGAACGGGCAATTTTCCTACCGATGAACATGCTTACAATTTCAAGCTTGCTACTCAGAAACGGGAAAAAAATGTGTGCAGTTGTTTTGTTTTTTATGTGACTCTGAAGAGAGACTCTTCCCCAAACTGAAAATTAAAAGTGAAGGCCTAAACTAAAAGCTTATGGAATTCCAGACATACTCTAGCTGCCCTTGGAAATCTAGCATGTCTAAATCACAGAGAAAACTGCCTCATTTCACACTCCAGGAATTTCAAAATGAGCACAGGACACCTAATCTGAGCTAAGACCTTTCCAAACATTTCCATCAAAATGGAAAATCTCAGAGGATTCGGAAGGATGCACAACCCACGTTGTGACCAAAACCTGATCTCTGAAAATCACTGCTTCCATTTCCCTAAGAAGCAACATGCAAATAACAGCCTGGAATCACAGAGTATCTGCAAGTCCCATATTTGTAAATGGCTCTGAAGATGCAAAGAGGGGTTAAGCGCCCAGGCACTTATCAAGGAAGGCTCCCTTCTCTTTACACGCACCCTGTCACGCAGATCACTCTGTTAACAATGCAGGATGAAGCCCAGCTCTCCCCACTCTCACCAGCCAACACAGCCTCTCTCAGAAGAGACAGGCCTTCCCGATTCCATCATCAAGGGAGACGCACTGATTCTCTGGGGCACAAGGTTCATGGAATTTTGCCATCTACCTTATGCTCAGAGCTTGATTTACCTTGATTAGGACCACAATCTCCTGGCCATTTTGCAATTGGTTTTCATCGGGTTTTCACTCTAAATAGATTGAAATCTGACGCAAACTGCTGCCCCAGCATAAGAAATGCTAAGTTTTCACATCCTGATTCATACCTCCGTCCTAGGAAATAAGAGATGTAGGGGATACGAGGAGGTTGAGGAAGAAATACCAGGGCTGGCGGTGGCCTACGATTCCCACAATAGCAAATTGTGTCTTCTGATTCATGGTTTTAACTGTCACCTCTTAACCTCCCAACCAAACGGCAAGTGTATCACTCCAGACGGAGCAAAATCGGTCGTTCAGAAGCGGGCATGAGAAAAATGAGAAAATGAGCCTTCCAAGTTACTCGCTCGAGAGAAGAGAACACTTAATCCAACTGCAGACGAGCTGTGCCCCATCCTGGAAGTTCATTTACTTATTTATTAACTATTTACCTATCAATTATTTATGTATGATTCACTACTTATTTACTGTCAAGAGAGGCCTTTCAAGACCCAGTTAAATCTACTATAAATCAGTCTTTGCATCAAGGTAGTGATACAGGGTTTCTTACACCAGAAATTTACTTCCAAGCCACAGAGGTAAACACCAACCTTAGGTTAGCTTGTGACTGACATGAAGTACCTGACACAGAAGAGCCTGGTTGTGGGACCTTATCAAAGAAGCACGATGTTTCAGAATTAACGCAGACATTTAGTGCTAACATCTTGGACAAACTCCAAACATAGGATTTCCCCGTCACCTACAAATATTAGGAGGAATGAATTCGAGCATCGATTCAAGGCTGTAACAAAGCTAAGTAACCTCATATTCTCCAGGAGAATTGCATCTCACATCACACACGTGGGCATATGAGTCATTTTAGGGAAGCTAGCCCATGTGTTGTATGCACAGTCATGAGAACTCAAGAAGTAAAGAAATCTTACAAAGGACCCTTCTGTAAGCCAGACATGCATAGATAACATCTCATCATCAGTATCTAATTTTCTGAGGGGATTTTTATGAATCAGATGACTTCGAGCAAGACAGATGCAGGGCAGTGATGCTTTGGGGATACCACGCGGTCATCCTGCCTTCAACTAAGACACCGACGATGAAGAGTACCCATCAGGACTCTGCAAGCCCACCTCTGAAGGATGCGGCCAGAGAGTCACCGCGGCCTGCAGGGTTCTGCAACGGAGCTGAGGCTTCCTAAAAGAACTGAAGAGCATTTCAGGTGCTGACTTTAAGCCATAGCTACGTATGCGTAAAACTGGGCACCAATCACATGGTATCAGTGATATCATTTAAATGCAGAAAGGAAATGTACTAGAGTAATAAGATAGTAAATAATAAGATAGTAGTAAATGGAGCCCATCCAACTGCAAATCATTATGCAAAGTCAAGAAAAACACCCTCATTTACTTTGGTTATAAAGAACTTGGGAAAGGTAACAAACCCTACCGAAGACTGCAGAAGATCCGGTTTTACCCCATAATGTAACCATCACTTAGCAGAATGTACTCTTGGCCTTTTTAACTGCAACAACAAGCAACACTGTTTTCATCTGCAAAACACAGGGACTGTTCTAGAAGCCTCCTAAAGTCTCCCCTCCCACTCACACATTTCAGGAAATCTGGGTTTTCCCAGACCTTCCTGGTTAAAAGTGTATGTAGTAGGAGAGAACAATATAGCATCCGCTCCAACGGAATAAAGGCTCAAAAAAGGAAACAGTCACCATGGTCTAAACTGGATCCCAAAAGCTTTTGTAAAAGAGCGGGGGTCGGGTCCCCAATGCCCAGCTGGCTACTCAAAGTGTACAATCTGCTACACTGCCCAAAGCCGCTCTAGTTCACAGTGCAGGGATGAAAAGGGGAAGAGGGAAGTCTGCATTTTGAAGCTGGCTGGGAAGAATAAAGCATATTTAAGTTAAAGTTTTAAAGACAATAAATGACAAGGACCCAAACTCAAGGCTCCAAACATTCTGTTGCCACTGAGCCACTCTCTGGCCTCCAAGCAGAGCATCAAAAAACACAGACAACCAGGGCTGGTAGGTTTGATTCCAGAGTTGGCTGTTTTTAGTAACAGTGCTGTGGACTGCTGGAGACCAAGGTAGAGGGGAGCAGAGAAAAACAAGTTGCTCCATAACCATCAGCCTTTATTAAAATGATGGCATCCGGGGGGTGGGATGAACCGGGAGACTGGGATTGACATATATACCCGAATACGTATAAAATAGGTATAAGAACCTGCTCTATAGCACAGGGAACTCCGCTTTGCTGTATAGTAAAAACTAACACAACATTGTAAAACAACTCTACGCCAACAAAAAGTAAATAAATAAATGACGGCATCCAGCTGTTCACATCTCCTTCCCTGAAATCAGGGGAGCACATCTGGCAGGGGTTCAATCCATTAGGCGTGTGGCCTTGAAGGATCTGGGAAATTGTCAGCTTCAGTATGAAGCATCATCAGCTATGTTCTGCGTAACTTTCTTTTCTGTTTCGTTAGCACACTGAGGTTAATGCTTCTTGGAAGACTCTGGGCCTGGCTGACAGACCCCTCCCAGAACTCTACTCAGCTAGAAGAGCCCTCTCCCTGTCACCTGCCACTGGATAAATATCTGAAAAACCAGCCCCCAAAACACAAAAAACAAAAATCAAAAAACCTGGGAGGTAAGTCTCTCCAACACACATCTTTTTATCTTCTGGGGCTTTAAAAAGCCTCTTCTTAATTAGGCCACGTGGAAAATTAAGGCTGAGAACTGAGAATAAGATGGACAAAGACAAAATATGCAGGATGAGGCCTGCAGCATTCAAAAAGGACCAAAATCAGGCTGACTGGTCAGTGGAAATCTCAGCAAATCGATCTGGGCAAAATGAGCAAAACAGGGTCCAACCATTAGCCTGCAACAAACAGCTAGAGGTTCGGGTAGTGATTTTACATCTGTGGTTCGTATGTTTACAAATAAAAGATGATGCATTATGAAAGGATAACTATGGGGCTTCCCTGGTGGCGCAGTGCTTGGGAGTCCGCCTGCCGACGCAGGGGACGCGGGTTCGTGCCCCGGTCCGGGAGGATCCCACATGCCGCAGAGCGGCTGCGCCCGTGAGCCATGGCCGCTGAGCTTGCGCGTCCGGAGCCTGTGCTCCGCAACGGGAGAGGCCACAACAGTGAGAGGCCCGCGTGCCGCAAAAAAATAATAATAATAATAACTATGATTAGAAACAGATGAACTTTAACCTAGTGAGTTAATATCAACCATGATGTTAATTAAGAAAACAAGTGGGATGCCTGGAACAGTAAACATCTGCACTCTGGATCTCTTAACATCATCTTCAAGACCTCTGTCCTCCAGTTCACAAAGACACAGGTTAACTCTCTCCAGATAAACCCTCACCTCCCCCCACACCCCCCACGTACCTTCATTCTAAGGCTGCCCTTGTCCACTTCTCTGCCCTTAGAAAGGCAGTGTCTTCCCTACAGAAATGTACGCAAACACCAGAGGAATCCGACCGAAATTGTGGCACTGTGCTTTCCCCTCCACCCCCCTAGATTTTCCTACCACTCCACTCTTTTTGTTGTTGTTATTGGCCGAGAGACATGCAGGATCTTATAGTTCCCAGACCGGGGATCGAACCCGCGGCCCCTGCAGTGGAAGCAGAGTCTTACCCACTGGACCAAGGTCACATGAAAAGCTCTGAACCAGAACTGGGGTTTCTAAATTCCCAAGACTGGTTCATTCTAACCATCCGGCCATAGTGTATTCACACCATCTTTAGGGCACTTTCTAAAATAATGCCAAAGCCACTTTCTATGAAAATCCAGCTACTTTGAGTTGGCAGAACTTGACTTTTAAGGAAGTGAAATCAACTTCCACTCACATAGGGTAAGTGGAGCTGGCTTTGAGCTGTCAGCTTCAAGCGTGACGTCAACTCACCCCTGGAGGAGCCTGCAAGGAGCTGATGACCCAGGAGCAAAGAGAAGCAGAGTTGACCTAGGTGTCCCGGGGAGAACAGCTTTGGGGTTTTATCTTCAGTTTCATACCACAGAAGAAAATAATCCAATAAAACATCAAGAACTTCAGTAGAATCTAGGAGACTGTGCTCACGAGTGGCCAATGCTACTTAGAAGGGAAAATTCATACTTCCTTCCCCAGCTTTCCATGCTGTCTGATTTCCACTCTCCACTACTTCTACATTTTTAAACTTATTCTCACCCTCATTGGTGGGTAGTGTCTTTCAGAGAGGAGGGGGGAAGAAAACAGACTTATATTAAAGCCAATTTTTTTTTTGGCCATGCCACGTGGCCTGTGGGATCTTAGTTCCCTGACCAGAAATTGAACCCAGGCCACAGCAGGGAAAGCACCGAGTCCTAACCACTGGACCACCAGGGAATTCCCAATTATTTTTTAAATCAAGATGAAGTTTCAGAAATTCAACACGTTCCAAAGCTTTAATGGTCAAATCACGTGACCATGAACCACATTCTTTCCCAACCCAGGAACACCGCGTAATTTCACTTCACAATTTAAAAACAGTGACTTAAGCTCTGTTCTCCCATGACTGTCTGAACTGAATGCAAAAGGAAAATGCTCTAGTCTTACTGTTTCAATAAAATATTTTAAAAAAACAAACCTATTTGTGTGGCCCTGTATAACCTCCCCAAAGCCTCAATAAATTACCGATAAAGATACCAGCACTCACCTATAATGATTAAATAAGCTATTGTACTTAAATTGCTAGGCTGTGTCTCACACATAGCAGATAATCAATACACACAGTTTCAAGACAGTTTAAGACTAGGATTCAAATCCTCACTCTCTCTCTTGCTCAGACTTGCTAGCAAATGACTCAGGCTCCCTTTCCATCTCCCCATGTGCAAAATGGAGGTGACAACACTCATAAAATCGAGGATATACAAATACAAACAATTCGAAGAGTGGCTGGCAAATAGTAGATGCTTAAATAAGTAGTTACTATTTTTTTTAATATTAGTCTGAGTAAACAGATAATTCCAAATCAGAGTAATCCCACAACCCTTTCAAATCCAAATGTGTGTTTTTTCAGTGAGCATCTGTTTGAATTATCTTTTGCATGAGACTTCGTAGGAACTTGCGCTTGGAATTTCAGATGCTCGTATTGTAGCTGAAAGTGATTGAGTTCATAATTCAGTTTTGAATGAAACAGAAAAAAAACAACAACTTGCCAAATTTATGAGAAAGGATGCTTAAATAACCTTATAAGGTGTCTTTTCTCAGCCAATACAACTGCAGGGGGAAATATAGCACAGGATGCAAATCTGTCCCACCTTCCCCCGTCCCACCCGCTCCAAACCCCTCCTTTGTAGTCACAACTGCTGAAGCTCTTTGCCACTCGCTGACACTTCAGAATTCACCAAATGCAAGGCATCTACCAAAATGTGTCACTTTTGTTTTTAAGAAAATCAAAAAGAATGAAACCAAAAGCACAATGGATTCTTTCTTTAAATCAGTGTCAAAGACATCTATCTTATCACAAGAATAGAAACCTATACGACAAGACAGCAAAACCTTTAGAGTAGTAAGTATCATCTTACGGTAACATGAAGGACCCTAACTATCAATGTATAGTGAAGAATTAGCACGTTTTAAAATTCTCTACGGGCTAACCAGATGGGGAGTAGGATGGTGGCAACTTTTAATCAGAACACTGCTGTACTGATCATGCAAAACCAATCCTTTAAGAATTTTATTTGATAACTTATATAAATCATATAACATTCCCTCTTAGACCGCAAGCTCTAAATTGAGTATCTTCCCTTATTTACAATACACTGTCCTGTCTATAAACACCTTGTTTATTTACACGGACCTCCAAACAGCCAACACTTGGTTTAGCCAACAAGATCAAGTTTTCTAAGAATGTCCCAGGACATTGTCAGTCTTACAAAGAGAGGAAGTACTTGCCCAGTGGCCCAGCCTGAAGGGCAGGAATGGAAAATGGAGGGTCAGATCTGATTCTTTCACTGGCTGGGTTACCTGGAGGCTGCAGCCATCCACCCGCACTATGAATATAATTGAATAAGGTCCAAGCACACACCCTGTCTGGGCAGGCGGGGTAGAGAGGGCTATTTGGAATGGCCCCTTCTAGTCCTAGGAATTATTAGAGCAAACTCAAATCAGGTTTTTCTTTATGGCCTGTATTCTTTATGACCTGGCCCAGGCCCTACCATTATTGGGATTATATGTGAAGGCTAGAGTGGAGTGCCTCAATTTTCTCTACACCTCTCCTTTTCCAGAGCACAAGTGAAATCATGACCCCGTGTGGAACTTGCATCCCTTAACAATAACCACGTTACTTCTGCACAGTGACCTGCGTTCAAAGACATCCTCTGTATTGATGGCCAGTAATGTTTCCACCCTACCTTCCGGACAAGAGTCTGAAAGATGAATCACTTGAGCAGGTCTGCATAGATGTGTCGAACCACAGATCTTTTTTTTTTTTTTTCCCAAATAGAACCATGGGGATCTCTGAGTGAGATTCCAGTCCAAAGCACCTATTTTGTAGATACGGAAGTTGAGGCTCAGAAAGATGACATCCAGTAACTGGTCCAAGGTCATACAGCCAGATGGAAGCATCGCTGAAACTAGAAGCCAGGCTTCCTCCTGATTCTGTCATCTCCTCCTCTGTCAGGAATCTTCCTTACAAAACAGAGCTGTCAGATCACGGGTCACCACTACAAATGCACAGATGGTTTGTCATGACAAGTATCATTTCCCTAACCAGTTTTTCTTGTAGAATGGGAACAGTAAGTTACTACTAGGGCAATGTCGATGTAAGAACAGTCAGAAAAAAAAACACTGAATGTGTCTTGAACTATGGTCCTAGTTTCTTTTGGGGACAAGAACCTTTTACAAGTTCTCCTTTATGGCCTCTACACTGTTACGGGAACTCCAAAAGTTCCAAAAATAGTGAAATACTAAGAAAGAAATGGTATCTAATACTAGAACTGGAGGTAATTCAAATTCCACAGTAGACTACTTTTGTTCAAATTACTTTAAAAAAAAGAACTCTTTTACTTTGAAATCTTCTGCATTTTCACTACATGTGCTTCTCTGATCCCAAAAGCACCGTCTATCAATTCAAGGGAAGTCTCATTCACTTACTGCTCAGAGCAATGTTTCCATCACCCAGCATTTTTGCTCAGATTTGGCAAGTCCTTTGGGGACAATGGCACAGAGAGAAAGGTGGAAAATGCCTCCTCAACTGGAGTGGGCAAAATGGGATCTGATGACCCAACAGCACTCCCAGGACAGCAAAGGAAAGTCTTATTATAAAGAGAAAAGGGAAAAAAATCACCATGGTTTTCCCCTTTCTTCAGGTCCCTCTTCTGCTTCCAGCTTCTTTTTTTTTTTTTTTTTTTAAGTCAAGAATCATAAAGCTGGTTTGGGGAAACCAGCAAGGTTTCCCAAAAACTTAGTCCACAATTTCTGCAAGAAAACATGAAGAGGAAAAGCCCTCTCTGATCAATTACTCCCATCATTAGTGAAATGCATGTCCCAGCAGATGGCTCGTTTGAGGTTCAAGATGTGGGTAACCTAATGGGAAAGGGGAAATACTCCTTTGTCACCCCTGCAGGTCTCAGCTAGCACTTCTAGAACAACACACATCAAGACAGATTGGCTGATGGAACTCTTCTCTGGGGTAAGGGCTGCTGAATCGCCCTGCCACTGGGCAGTGGTTTCCACTGGCCCTGGAATGGGTTCTGCGCACAGCTTGGGTAGGGGACTGGAGGGTTTCTGGTGCGCACGGGTGTATGGTCCCCCGCCCACCCCGGCCACCTTCCAGGCAGCGGCAGGGTCCCAGCAATGAACTAAGATAAAAATCTGAGACTACTTATTTATGGAAAGGAGGAAGCAGAGTGTGTGCAAATTTAATGCTTCGAACGGAGAAAGCAGCAGACCTCCTATCTCAAAGGACAGCCTAGCCAGCAATTCTATCTGACCACCAAGGCCTCTCCCCTCCCCCCACCTACCCGCTCCACCTCGCTCCCCACACCCAAAGACTTCCCAGGAAACGGGGCCGAATTTGAGCCTGTTTTCGCTTTTTCTCCGACCTGGTGAAACCTGCGTCCATTTGCTTGGTACAGACACGCCAATCGGTCCCCCGGGTCCCTCCGCTACGGTGCAAGGGTGGAAGGGCGAGGGAAGGTAGAGAGCGGCGGCGATGGATCTGGATTCAGGCAGGGTCTGACCGCGTCGGAGGCAGTTTCCCACCAGTGGGCTCGGATCCGCCGCGGCTGCGCCGCTGGAACCGACAAAACGCGGCGCGGGGACCAAACTCTCCGGAGTCGGGGCGGAGCGCGGGGCCTGGAGCCCCAGACGCTCAAAGGCGCCGGCGCTCGGGGTCCAGGGAGGCACCGCGGGGGACGCCCGGGTGGGTCAGCAGTCTCACTTCTGCACTGAAAGGAACGAGTAGCCCTGAGGCCAGCCCCTGGCGCCCTGCCCTTCCTGGAATCCCACCCAACTCTATAAACCCAAAGATCCCGAAAATTTCGAAAGCGAAACTGCAAGCAGGTCTACAGAAGTTTGGAAACGGCCTCCCAGGCTTCCCGGCGTCGTGTCCGGACTCCCGACACCACCAATGTGGTCAAGGACGAGCGGCCCTGAGAGTGGCCATCGCTCCGCAAGGCCACCCTCCGCGTACCCGGGGCACCTCCCTGCGTTTTATACGCATGAAAGTCCCCAGCCCCGGTTTCGGGGCGGGGGTCGGCCGTGCTCCTGCCTCGTCTCGGTTCCTCCCTCCTCCCGCTCCTACCCAAGAGAAGGAAAACTTGGGCCCTGCGAGAATCCTGTGGAATGTTCTTCGCAGTCGGTTGTATGTTCGCTTCCACCGCACAGCTCGGTGCAAAATCGCAGGTTTCGGGGCGTTGGAGTGAATTGTGCGCTTGTCAGCCGCGACGTCAGGAGGACGAGGGGAGGGGTTCCCGGCTGAAACTGCAGTTTACAAGCACAGAGCCATCTTAGGCTGGTTTCCACTTGGGCGAAGCCCACGGGAGAGCTGTCCCCGGGGGGACGCGCGGGACCGGAGCGCCGGGGACGCGCCGCGCGCTCGGCCCGGGAGCTGGGGGTGCGAAGCGCGTCTGGGCCTGAGGGTCGCGGATCGCTCAGCCCCGCCGCCCAGGTCGGAGGGAAAATCTGCCGCGGGGTCTCGCATCTTGGTGATGCTTCCCCCCAGGCCCCACCCACGGGCCGCCGCGAGGGGCTGGCCTATCCGACAGCGCGGCGTCCGTCTAAGTGGGAAGACAAGCTGACCCCACCGGTCCTCCCTCCAGGCCTCTGAAAATGCCCAGAGACCACGTTTCTGCGGTAACTGCACACCTCGCCAGCGCTATCTTTTTAACCCTATGATTTAAAATCATCTTGGCGCACTAGAAAGACGCGCCATCAGGCCACGGGCACTGAGAAGGTCCCCCGGACCGGCCCTCGCCTGGCCCTGGGGACGGCGCGCGGCCGCCGTGTGGCCCCAGTCCCCCAGGTCCACCCCGCTGGCACAGCTGCGCGACCTCCGCTCCGCGGCTGCATCCTGGCCACTAGCGACCCCTGTCGGGGACCCCAGTTCCCAACTAAGGGCGCTCGGTTTGCTTGCTTTCCCTTGGGCTCCACTCACAAGCTCCGACTTTGCCCTCAAACTCCGCTCCCTGACCCTCTCCCGGGCCGGAGGCCGGCTTTTCCCCGGCACCTCGCCGCCCTCTCAAAGCCCAAGGCGACACCCCCGCTCGCTCGCCTAGAAGGCCCCTAGCGGATCCAGCCCTCTCGGAGCCCGATCAGAGCAAGGGACACTTTCTTCCGCTAACGCTCTCCCCATCCCCCACCGCCCCCAGAGCGCAACTCCAAAAGCAACTCCTCCCCTCCCCCATGCACGCTCCGCAGCGGAGGTCCGCGCGCCCCCGCCCTTCCGCCGCTGCACTTTCACTCCCCCACCTCACCCACCATGCCCCGGACGCCGGCCCCCCCACCTCCCACCCCACCGCGGCGCGGCGCGAACTGCACCGGGTGCCCACCGCTAACTGCAGCGCGCCCCCTGCACACAGAACCCCACGGGCGTCTGCAGTCCGACTTCACCCGAAACCCTGGACAGTGAGTCCTTTTAATAAGCACCTCCCCGCTCCACCTACCGGGCTTTACGCACACAGGATCCAGCATACAGAGAAGGAGAACTGGTCTCCTAGAAAGCCGAAATAAATCATTCCCTCTGCCCTCATGTATTTTGCACCACGTGTCAGCAGTTTGTCATGTCAAATCATGGTAGGGTCTGGTTCCAAGACGCACACACGAATTCAGGGTGGATCTCTTTGGCACCCTCCCCGCCAACTGCACACACAGGTATGCACACTGATCCAAAGGCACACAGAGCAGTTGTGCTCGGATGCCCCGGTCCGGGCCAACGGTACCCCTCTGCCCTTTAGCAATGGACTGGACACACGCAGACTCTAACCACGGAAAAAACCGGGGCAGCTCATTCCCTCTCTTTTTTCCCATTTAATTCGCTAAAGCAGCTACTGGAGTAGTCAAAGAGAGTTGAAACTAAGAGGTGGCACCTACGGTTGGGTTTTTTCCCACCTCAAAACCTTTATTTTCAGTTTTTAAAAGCCACCTTAGCCCGCCATATTGAAACTGGCACAGCTTCTAAATACTCCTTCCCCGCCGTTGCTTCCAAGAAAACACGAGTACGGATCGGGCTCTGGACTTGCGTCTGGTCACCGCAAATCAACCACTTCCCTCACCTAAGGCTCCCCCTCTCTCCGGTTAATCCCCTCCCGCCGCCTCGGGTCAAAAATCAGTAAATATATCTAGCAGTTCCTACAGTTGTTTTTTTGGCGGATTTTACCAACACACACACACATACACACACACACACACACACACACACACACACAGAGTAAAAAAATAAACTCCCAAACCAGATCAGATTAGTAATTGAAAGGTTATATGAGAGTACAACAGGAAAGCCCCAAGTGACAGGATATTACTTTAACGTAAAAGAAAAAATAATAATAAAGAAAAGAAAAAAAAGAACAAAAAGATCATCCCTGCGGGAGCACGCTCCGAAACTACTACTGACAATTTCATTTCAGCTGCACAGGCAAATGTTTCCAAAGGGGGGATTCCGAATGTGCCCACGATTTTTAACCCCCTTGATGGTTGGTCTCCAGTCCTCACTCCACATCTTCTCCCCCCACTCCCCCCCGCCACCCCAAACACACACACCAAAAAAAAAAAAAAAGGAAGAAGAAGAAAGAGACCCCAACGAGAGAGCGCGGGGTAGCAAGGGCGGCTGCGTCGCTAAAATGAGCGCACAAATGAGGAAGGTGGGCGGCGGGAGGGGACAGCTTGCACCCTGGTAGGAGGACACTTTGCAACTACGGACGGACCCCCGCAAGGCCGGGCTTTGCAAAGCCGAGGGACCGGGGGAAGGGGACAGGGGGAGCAAAAATGACAACCCGGAGCGCAGAGCGGACTTTGGGGCTCTGCTCCAGTAATGTCGCTTTCTCCTCCTGTCCTTCCCTTTCGCTCCTCTCCCTCAGCACCCCCTCCTCCAGCTCCCCCACCCCCGGGCTGGCTCCAGCTTCCCTTTTTTTCGGAGCTGGAAAAAAGAAGCTGACCGGCGCGCTCAACCTGCGGGCCGGAGGTCTGCTCGCTGGGCTGGCTGGGCGCGGGGACAGCGACCGCGCGGCGTCCTACCTGATGAAGTTCGTCCTCCTCGCGGCGTGGACCAAGACCCCGGGCGCCGCCGTGGGCGGAGGGGGAGGACACCGGCCTCACCCGCTAGCTCTGCTTTGCTCGCTCCCTGCCCGCCGCCTCCCTAGCGCGCCCGCTCCACTCCGCCGACTCCCACTACAGCCTCATTCCAATATGGCATCCTCTCTGTGCGCATGCCCGGCACTCTTTTTTAAGATTATTATTTTGTGTGTGTGCAGCGAACTCCTTCAACGACCTTTTCCAAGCGCTTGCAGAACGTCTTAAGCCAATTAGCCTGCGGGACGTTCCGCACTCCTTCCATTGCCCCCGCTGTGACGCCCCCCCGTGACGCCTCCGCGTCTGGGCACATTCCCCCCCCCCCACACACACACACAGGCACATTTCACGCTCCCACTGCCCCCTCCCCGCCCCGCTCCCCTCCCTTTTTTTCTTTAGCTCCCATCCATACACGATCTGCAGAAAGTTCCCATCACAGGCGTTTCCGCACACCCATCTGCAGGGAAATCTGGGCAAACTCCGCATCTCACTGGAACACTTTCTGTTTCGTCGGTTTGCAATCCCTCCGTGGACCAAATGCACAAACTTGCGCTTTATCCGCCGAAGGCTGGTTCCGAGCGGAGAGAAATCCAATTCTCTCCGCGACCCGCGTCCCGCCCACTGAGCCCCACCCGGCACTTAAATTGCGCTTTTTCTATGGAGATTGAAACATTTCCTGGCCCCTTAGGGATGGCGGGAGGGGGTCGGGAAAAGGTTTTCCAGGGAAACGAGCCCAGAGGGGTCGGAAAATTCAGTTGGCCGCTGAGATCGGCAGGACACAGGTAACGAGGGTCGCCACGGCGTGTCCTGGGGAAATGTCCGGGCCGGGGCGACCGCAGAGGGCACCTGGCCTGGGCTGGCTCTTGTAGAGCGGGAAAGGAATCTTGCCCGAGAAAAACGTGGCCCTCTGCGATGGTGGGAGTGAAACAGGGTCAGCGCAGACGGGCGCAGGGCAGGGTTTCCCGGCGGCGTGTGCGGGTCCGCGGGCACTTTGCCCGGGGCGTGGGGGGAGGACAAAGTGGAGCTCCCCGGCCCGAGCAACGGCTGGGCAGAGACTGAACGTAATGTCCCCAATGCGGAAATGCTGGCGACGCCCGAGTGGGCAAGACGGAGAACTTCCGAAGGTGGGCTTTGCTGTACTAAGGAGCGAGGAGATGCTGCTGGGGGCTAGAATTTATTTCTGTGGGAAACGGAGAACTGACACGTTTTGTCAGGGTTTTTGCTCTATTGCCACAAGGGGTAAAACCCCCCAGAGTCTCCCAATTGTGTCCATCTCCTTCTTAAGAACGTCTCTCGCCGCGCCCTCCCCTGGCCCGGGCCGGGGGGCCAGAGGACCCTGCGCTCCCAGGCTGCTTCGAGTTCGCAGCTCCGCCCTTCCTCCCCCGTCCTTCCACGTCCTTCCACCCCCGCGAGTCCTCGCGGACCGGAGACCTCAGGCACTAGAGGTCCTCGGAGGATAGGTGGACGCTCTGCAGGGCGGGGGACAGGGCGCGGGGAGGACCGAGAGAGAGGAGGTCAGAGTCTGAGCGCACGCGGGACGGGCGGGGTCCTGCCCTGGCGAGTCCTCTCCCCGACAGCGGGGCCCGGCTGGTCTAGAAGAATCGCGCGAGAGACGTGCCGGGAAACTGCTCCAGGCAAGCCACGCGGTCACGAGGGCCCCTCCACTGAAACGGTGGGCGGAGCTCGGAGATCCTCGGGGGCTTCGGCGGCAGTGAGACGCAGTGCACTTGCGGTCTGGGCAAATTGTATTTCCCTACATGTTGGAGGGCGCTCTGCGAGGTATAAAACGCCTTCGTGCTGTCACACGTTCATTCGAGGTACCACCCGAGACTCAGGAAGGACAAGCGACTCATAGTTCAAACTCCAGCCGGAGTCTGCATCCCCTCCAGCTTCCTGGTACCCTCCTCTTGGGGACATCCGACCCCTTTCACCTGAAGGTCACTGAAGGCGAAGAATCCTCAAACCGACCGCACCCCGCTCCTGCACATTAACCCTGTTGCCTGCACCTCCAAACTGCCTCCCTCTTGTACTCTGAGACGGCTCCCAAATGAGTCCATGTGTGCACCGCGGCTACTAGGGATCCAGAATGGGGACTCCAGGCAGGCTTCTGGACTCTACCCCTGGGTCTCGTCTTCTCGATCCTTCAACACACAGTCTGGCCCGTAGGCAGGGAGGGGGGCGGTGGACGGTGCCATCCCAAGGGGACTTACAGCGCGGGAGACCCACCCCGCGCGCCCTTCCCTTCGACAGGGTCACCAGCTCCGGCACCGCTGAAGCGCAGCCGCAGCAGAGGGGCCTGAGAGCGGATCCCCTCCTCCAGCCAACCCGGCTCCCCGCCGCGCTGCGTCCACCGCGGTGGCCGTGGCTCTCCCTCGTGTGCCCCAAACCTCGCCGCGGGGCTCGGGCCCGGGAGGGGGCAGAGGATCGCTCCTCTCCCACCCCCCCCCCAGGACTTCCGGGCGGCTCCAGTTTACGGGGAGGATGCACTTTCCCTCTCCAAGAGCTGCGGCGACGTGAGCTGCAGCAGCCATTGCGCTGGCTCTAGGTTTGTTTACCCGTTTTGAGTCATTATTATAAACGGAACGTTATTTCATCAAAATAAGAAACAATTGCAAAAGGACACCGAATCCCGAACTCGATGGCCTGTGTATACATTATCTTACGATTCCTCCAAAGTACTGGGGTCTCTTTATGTTTTTGGTACTCAGACCCCTGTATAACTTTGCCCGTGAGTCTGGAGAACTGTGTGGAGGACTTAGATTTTTTATAGTTATCGCGATTAAGAAATAAAATCATGAAGCCACAATACACGATGGTCATCACATTGTTACCTCCAAGAATCTCAACGTTGTCTAGGGTGAAATTTCTCAAAGTTCGGCAACCTTCTACTTTCATATTGCTTTTCCCACGTGACTTCTTGAACGTTCCTTGGCTCGTTATTTTGCATCCTGTCTCCATTCTCCTCTATCCAAGGACATCAATGAGGCAGAAGAAATTGGTTCGAAGACTCCCCGAGGTAATTAACGCGGCCCTTCATCCCATTCCAATACCTTCCCACTTTCATTTTTATTTCAGAAGCAGATACTTTAGGGATGTGAGTCTCCAGATGTAGAATCCACCCTAAATCAATTAAAGAAAGGCGTGGGGTGGGGGGGAGAGAAAACAGCAGAGTTAGCCAAAGATAAAGCCTCGGTAAAAACTGGGACTGTTTCAAAGTAAAGAAGGTCTAATACATTCCAAGTCAGAGAAGTTCAACCACGTAAATCTCATGATAAACGCCACGAGATTTCTCTATAAATTGTTAACATTTTCTAAAAATCTTG
The DNA here is from genome assembly GCF_964270905.1 of Leucopleurus acutus. Lineage (NCBI taxonomy): Eukaryota > Metazoa > Chordata > Mammalia > Artiodactyla > Delphinidae > Leucopleurus > Leucopleurus acutus. The sequence continues at coordinate 179,794,125 of NC_139142.1, forward strand.
GCAAAAATAAGGCTTTGATCACACTAACTGAGTGTAACTTACTTCATGCCTAAACAATGGTTACGCCATGAATTATATCACTTTTAAAATACACCTACACATCTAATTTATGCCTTCCAAGGGACTTTGGAATTCTTTCCTATGAATGAGGCTAAATATATAAAACATTAAAATTATATTTGCTAACTGGAAAATATTTAGGAATAAAAATAACAGTTGAAAAGTCTCCCACTCATTATTCTGTGTGTTTCAAAAAGTATTGCAGAAGAGTCGAAAACTATATGCATATTATTTAACTTATTTATGCTAAAGACATATGATTACTTAAATCTTGTCACAATAATCTTCACACCAAGAAGAATGTTGGTCAATTTGCTCATAATGACTCCATGTTTAAGTTATCGTAGGAGGAAACGCCCTAAAGAAAATGAACCATTTTGCTTCCTTAACATAGAGAATCTCTGAGATATTAGACAAATTAGCTTAACATGAAAGCGGAAGGATGGAAAAGTGTCCCCCAAAAGCCTCTGAAAATAAACAAATATTTGAAGAATGTATGCAATCTTCTTTTTGCTGGAGTCTTGGGATCTTAACACATTGTCTCTTAGGCCAGGTGAGACTGTGTTTTTCTATCACCCCTCCTGAGGTCACTAAGAATGAAATCTGAAGACACTCCCTTATTTTTTCACCCTTTTCCCCTATACCCATTCAAGCACTTAGCTCCTGGGTTGGGAGTCAAATGACCTCCTCCCCGCTTCATCACTAATTTCCTGTGTGACCTATGTAAATCAAATGATGTCTCTGAGCCATTCTTTTCTCATGGGTAAAGGAGATTGGACTAGATGTTCTGTAAAGTCCTTTCAAACTCTGAAGAGTGCTTATCAACCTAAAGCCACAGGTTGCTTTCTGTAATATCCTAGCACCATCTCTACCAACTAAAAATAGCCAAGGTGTAAACCCTGGGATCACAAAGAGGAAAACAAAGGAACAGATCTGTAGGGGAAACACCTTCTTTGCCCTCCTGATCAGCAGTAAAGGTATTGCTCGAGTCATAGTTTTGCCTCATTTAGATTACTGTTGTGTTTTTGTATTTACTGTATGGGTTTTTGTTTGCGCATCTAAGTGTCCGGGCCGAGGTACCTGAGAGGTACCTGAGAGTCACTGAGAAAAGCCTGGGTGATGGAGCTCACTGTTTAGATGGGTAAATGAGCGTAGTGGTGAGTAAAGGCTCCACAAAGATATCACCTGGAGCACTTTCTCATCCATTTCTAAAAATTCCAGAAACCCACCGTTGCTTCCTGTACAGTATGAAGAAATTTCAGCCTTCCTTGACAAGAGAAAAAAATAACAGCGCATACACAGGGTGTATTAAAAAAAAAAATCGTGATGTCTGAACTTTCCTAGGACATTTATTTAAAGAGCAGAGATGGTTTAGCTGTGAAAGTGCCAGTTTTGACTGATGGCTTCTTTTTCACTGAAGAAAACAAACATTATGACGAAAGTCACATCCAGCTTCTGAGGCTACTTGCATTGGGTGCCTAGTATCATATACTCCACTTGTGAGTCTTATTTTATATGAAGCAGAATATTCTAGATCTTGCAGCCTGGCTTCCAGCCCTTTTGAGAGGCAAGGAAGCCTGAGTCCAGGGAGGTGAAATGACAGAGGTCTCACCTACAGCTGCAGAGCAGGGCCTGGCCTTTCACTCTTGCACTCCATTAAAGAAGTAGAAAGAGGAGGGGAGATTTATTTAGCATCTATTTTGTGCCAGACGCTCTTCTAGGTGTCTTTGCATACGTGATAGCATTTAATATGTTCTAGTCTCTGTTTTGTGTAATGTCGCCTTTAAATGGTTTTAAAATATGTTTTAAGCGTGTATTCCTTAACATACAAAGCAGGACTCTGATCCGTGGCCATGTGTCACGTAAGCATGCGTCACGTTTTACGTGGCAGAACTGGAGTTGTCTGCAATTATTTACATTCTCTATAACTGAGCTATTTATTGCCCAATACAAACACATACACACACCAAAAACCAGCACAGGTCAGGGGTATGGTTTATGACCCGGGCTCAGTTTTGCCTCTGCAAGTTAACTAACCGGAGTGAGATTGAATCAGGCACTGTGCAAAAGTATAAAAAGTCCCCTTGGACGTATAACATAAAATAGACTAAACAAATTAAAATGGGCAACCAAAATCCCACATCAAAAAGTGGGTTTCACGTAAAAGCAAGTAGACAGCTTTTGTTATATGCACCTGCTACCTTCATAAATCCCCAACTATGCTAAATAGAGAAGAAATATCAGCGTCAGGACACTGGACAATGCAGCTTTATTGTAGCCTCAAAGCCCCCAACCTATTCGATTTTACTGTATAAATCTCTTTAGTGCATCTCACTACAGAAATAATTATTCTGGTCCAAGAAATAATAGTTAATAGACCAATAAAGCCTTGATTTGCAGTGCCATCTACTGGAAACAAATTTTGACTTTTGCTTTCAGATTTTTTTATATAGTTTTTTTGTGGAGTGTTGGGAATGCAGCTATCAGGGGTAAAGGAAGAATTCGGTGCTTACTATATTTGATTAGAGATAACAATTTGGCAGCTCCAGTTTTAAGTCAACTGAAATATATTCATATGAAATCATTCCGTTTTTGAATAACATAGAGTACATAACATGTTTCTTTGGAAAGTAAAACCTCTTCCATTTTTTAAAATGGGTCATTACAAGTAGCGTTTTAGTAGAGTGCTGTGATTTTTTCCCTTATCCCTGTAAAGATTAATTTTTACACTTATAAATGCTTCTGAAATAAAGTTGGTAAGTTCTTAGAGGTTTTCATTTTAATTTCATACCCTGTCGGGGAGGGACTCAAGGATTTTTCAAGGTTTCCCAAGCCAATTTCTTGACAAGGTAAATGTACTAAAAATTAGATATAGAAGAAAAGTAACTCCTGGTAAGTAAAAATCAACCTCAAATATTTATTGAGTGCTGTCTATATTCATGTTATTTAAGAGGCAAAAAGGTTTGCGCGCTGAAGATTGGGCTGCATTAGGCATTACTCAAGCTAACAGGTACCTTTTTGCCAAACTCACCAGAGGCCTTCAGAAAACTCCCCGGTTCTACTGAATCCACACCTGCCCCATAAGACAGTACGTTAGAATGGAAAGAACTTGGGCAGGGAATTCCCTGGTAGTCCGGTGGTTAGGACTCTGCGCTTTCACTCTGGGGGCACGGCCAAAAATTTTAAAAAAACGAACTTGGACAGGAAGCCAGAAGGACTTGTACTTAAATCCCAGCTCTGCCATCTTTGGCTTCCCTTTGTCTCTGTCTGTCTGTCTCTCTGTCTCTGTGTCTCTCTCTCCCTCCTCCCTCTCTACCTGTCTCTATGTAAAACTGGATTAAATTTCTCTTTCAGAGAGGACTGGCATATAAGAGAAGCTTCAGAAGTATTACTGCTCCATCTCCCACCTGCCACTTGCTCAAAATATGCATTGTTCATAAACTTCTAGTACAATCTTGTAACATTTTAAAATTCGTGTTTAATAACTACAGGTCGAACGATTGAATCAAATCATATCCCCAATTTATTTTCTGCACCACCAAGGTCTTGCACCCTGTGTGATCATTTCAGCCGCTTCCTCGTTGACCATCTTCTCCTGTTATCTTTATTCTTACTTCACTATTCAATAGTTTCCTCTCCTGAAAATGCAAATAAAATATTCCAGAACAAGAATGGGGCTAGCAACCGATTCATATGATATTAAAAGGCTTTAAGTTACATTCTGCTTATTGGAAGCAAAGCGTTCACACATACCAATGCTATACTACTTCTGTGAAAAGTTGTCCGTCTCTAAAAGTCTAACAAATTTTAACACCCAGTTTGAAAAGCAGACAACAGCAACAATAGCCAACTCCTAGAAAACTGTTTCAGCTTCACATGTGATGGATCGTAGAATAACACTACAGCCCAAAATAGTGGAGAAAAGGTATAAGGAATGAAGAGACTTGCATTCAAATCCCAGGGGTGTCCCCTAATAGATTCTTTATAAGTCAATGAATTTCTCTGAGCCTCAGATTTACCAACTGTGAAATGGACATAATAGCTTCTTACCTCATAGGAATGAGAGAATTTAAGGAAATGTATTGTAATAATATACCCAGTGATATAAAGCTTTGACTTGGGTACTAAAAAATAAAAATAAAAACACATTTCCTTTAATCCTCCTGCTTTGTTTAATAATAAACTAAGTTTTCCAAGTCTAGCCCAAATCATGAGTCAAAGAAATCATAGAAAAAGACATGTTGTGAGGCAATGCTGTAGTCCAAGTCACTGTAAGTTATTGTCTGTTTTATTCCAAGCACTGTGCTACACACTATTTGCTTTCATATTTGTACTGGTTTCAAACTGCTCTGGCCTCTTAGAAGCAACAGACCTATAAAAATGGAATGTATGGCTGTTCTTTCTTAAGAATCTTTTGTTGGTGTGCCTTCAGCTGCTAAAAAGAACAAAAGAAAGAAAGAAAATCTGTGAAACCAGGAATTCTTTGAGACAGAAATATCTCCATCTTTCTCCTCTTGACTCAAAGTAGCATAAATCACATTGAAAGAGCCAATATTTTCTAGTCTAAAAAAATGCCAGGTTTTTTCTCTTCATTCCAGTTGTCAATTAAAAGAATGCTTCTGACAAAATTTTCGTGGTGAACAAATACGTATCTGAAGATCACAACCTGAATCTGACATTTACCGTGGTAATTTGTACACAGAAAAAGCTCAGTGAATGTTTGTGGAATTTGGTTTTGGCTTTGGCCTTGACCTGAATGTAAACTGTGGAGTGAGGCACCTCCCTTTCTTCCCCTTCTGTAAAAGGAGTGGGATATTATCATGCATACACTTTTGGAAAGATGGTATGAAAGTCATCACAGTTTTGTCGCGTTTTTAGCTTCTTGGAAGAAAAGGATGGTAAGGATTCTGCTTTTTGAAAGCAAAGGTTGTTTGCCCAGCTTCTGAGTGGCCCATTGCTTGCACTCTTCGGGGTTATTTACTTTATGTTTTGTTGCTCTGGAACAGGAGGAAAGAGACTGCCGGGTAGAAGTCCCAGCAGCAGGCTGCCGATGCTTTTAATAAGAAAGCTATTTTTATAAACTGAATTTTAGTGACAAAACAATGTGGGGATGCTGTGCCCTGCAGTGTGGTGTGTACTCTTAAAACTCTGTGGATAAATGACTCTCAAACTGGGGAACCTTCGAGGTGTAAAGACCTCAAAATCTTTCTCATCGCCAACGCTGCAGTAGCGTTTTGCCAGCTTCAAAGAATGATGCAGATCTTGCAGCCACTATTAATATTGTTGTTATTCCATCTTGAGCCTCAGTGCTGGGCTCTTGTGAGAGAACTTGCTGGTACACTGGCAACCTCGTCTCAACACAACCCTGATTGTATTGCTTTAAAGAGTGTGATGAATTGGGAGATTGGGATTGACATATATACACTAATATGTATTAAATGGATAACTAATAAGAACCTGCTGTATTAAAAAATTAATTAAATTAAATTGAAAAAATAAAATAAAAATGTCCATTTTCCCACAAAAAAATAAAAAGTAAGGTGAGGGGAATTCCCTGGCGGTCCAGTGGTTGGGACTCCGCACTCACATTGCCCAGGGCCCAGGTGCAGTCCCTGGTTGGGGAACTAAGATCTCACAAGCTGTGTGACACAGCCAAAAAAAAAAAAAAAAAAAACACACACAAAAATAAAAAGTAAGGTGTCCACCTTGACGGATACTCTAAAGAGCGAATAGTTCAGAGAAGTGAACCTTCCTCTTCACAAAAAGTATAAAATGTCTTTTTTTATTTTCCCTAAGAAGGCAATGAGAGGTAAATTTCCCATTGTTGTTCATGTTTTTTATGGTGGCTTTCTTTATTGTTCACCTGGCATTCAATGTCATGGCCCCAGGCCAGAAATTTTAATGGTAAAAAGGTCCTATGCAGTCATGGCCGGGAGCAGAGAGGTGAATTTTCCAGTTTATCACAGGAAAAGCGGGCACATTCATTTGTAAATCAATTTATTTTAAAAGGTTTATCCTTAGACCACCAGCTTGAGGATAAAACCGGGGGTAAATAAATGCAACCAGCATTGTGATGCCTAAACCCCTCAACTTTCTTCCCTCTTGCAAAAGTGTGAGTGAAAGGAACTTGAGTTTCTGACAGTTAATTTTCTGTGTCTACTTAGCTGGGCCACAGCGCCTGATGTTTGGTCAAACATTATTCTGGATGTTTCTGTGAAAGTGTTTTCTGGGATTGGACAAACGTTTGAATCGGTGGATTTTGAGTAAAGCAGGTTATCCTCATGGTATCAATGGGCCTCATCTGATCAGTTGATGGATTTAGCAGTGCAAAGGCTGGCCTCCCCTAAGCAAGGGGGAATTCTGCAAGGGATAGCCTTAGACTTGACCTGACATATCTCGGCATCGATGATATGGGCCTGTGGAGTTGCCACAACTGGCCGACGCTTGGCCAAGTATTGATTTAGACTCTTCCGGGGCCACTTAGGGGATGAACCCCTGGGTATGGTGTACGGCCCATCTGATTCCAGTTTTCTGCTCTGGTACTTATTCATGTTATTTTATCATACCACATTATTTTATTATTAATGACTAAAGATAGGTGGATTTTTTTAATCCATCATTATATTTATAAACTTCCATATTGACGACTATAGTTGAGTCCCCATTTCTGATACTTTCATGTTTTACCTAGTACGTTTCAGTTTTGTTTCGGTAAACAGATAGCAGTCTGGCAGTCACTGTATGCTGCAGCGTGTTTCGACCCCACCTTCAGAATGTATTCCATACTCCATCTCCTCCTCCCTCCCTAGTCCAAGCCGTCAGGCTCCCCAAGCCTCCAGGTCAGCCAGCTCAGCAGTGACCCCCAAACCAGCCTTCCTGCTTCTCCTCTTGCCCCCAGCCGTCGGGTCCCTACACAGAGGCACAGGAGACAGCCCTTGAAGAGGAAATCAAGCCACACCATTCACTGCCCAAAACTCTCCAGTGGTTTCCCACCTGACCCGGGTGAGATCTCACATCCTCTCACAGCCTCTGTGCCTCCTACTTCCGCCTGCCTCTCTGTCCTGTCCACTCTGCTCCCCTCCCTGGCTTCTCCCAGAGCTGGGTCAGCTGTTCCTTGGACAGGCTGAGCGCAGCCCTTTCTTAGGGCCTTTGCCTTCACCCTTCTTCCGCCTGGACTACGGTTGCTCAAGTACTGGCCCACTTGTTCCTTTATCTCCTCCAGGTTTCTACTTGCTTCTATATTTAAAAACACACCTCCCTCAGAGCCTCTATATCCTGCTTTAACTTACCATCATCCATATCATATTATTTTTAAGAAACAAGTTACGTTTTATTTGGGGCAAAATGAGGACTGTAGCCCAGGAGAGAGCATCTCAGATAGCTCTGAGGAACTGCTCCGGAGAGGTGGAGGGGAGGTCAGTATTGTTTATGACTTTAGTGAATAGGGGCACGTGCGTCAAGCACACATGTTGGCAGAGATTCGCTGCTATTCAGAAGGAGCAGATGTCACTGTTAACGATTAGTGCTTTTCTAGATGAGAGGAAATACAAGAATTGGGGCTCATAAAATCTTCTCCTGAAAATATCTAACTATCGGAAGGCCTGCTCTGCCGGTTTTCCCGGAGCACAGAGGGCCTCGTTCCTGATCTCTGCCCTGAACTGTCAGGCTGTGTTGAAGGTCAGCGGCTACAGTGGCCAGTGACCTCATCCTCGTAGAGGCAGATGGCAAGTGCCAATTTTTAGTTGGCACCACGATAGTAGGGACTTTCTCTTAACTATAGCTGTATCCTCCACCCCTAGAACAGAGCCTGGCACATAGTAGGTGCTTGATAAATAGCTGTTGAATAAAAGGTGAAAGGAAGACCACAACGTCTACCTGAATAAGGCTGAAGAAACGTGGCTTACGTAAATTCTAGATTTCACAAAATCTGCACATGTGGATCAACCAGGGACATGTTCAAGTACAGCGCATTTTCTGAACCCCTGAGGGAGAGCAGAGGGTAGGCTTACAGTTGAGGAAGCCTTCTGCAGTGAGCACACAAGAAACCAAGCGACCCCACGCACTTGCCCACTTTACCTTATGAAAAAAACACCTCTGTTTGATCCTTGCTATGGTTCCAAGAAAGGATTTGAAGCCAGAGCTGCAGATGATCTTCCTTTTCTCCGTGAAGCTCCCACACTTCCAAAAGAAAATGTTTAAAGTGTTTTCTGCTCATAAACTTTTTTTTTCTTTCAGGTTTGAAGGTAGATTGCAGGCATTATCCCAGACTTATCGCATCAGCTACTTTAATAGTTTGAATGCAATGCTACATAATCCTCCAGCACTTGAAGAGAGTGGATCCTTTCAAAATAACCCAGGAGGGCTCAAGTATTCAGGAGGCTGGCAAAAATTAGAGCTGCTGGGCTTCCCTGGTGGCGCAGTGCTTGGGAGTCTGCCTGCCGACGCAGGGGACACGGGTTCGTGCCCCGGTCCGGGAAGATCCCACATGCCGCGGAGCGGCTGGGCCCGTGAGCCATGGCCGCTGAGCCTGCGCGTCCGGAGCCTGTGCTCCGCAGCGGGATAGGCCACAGCAGTGGGAGGCCCGCGTACCGAAAAAAAAAAAAAAAAAAAAGTTAGAGCTGCTATTGGTGTTAGTTCAAGGCTGCCCAGCTACCGTTTGCACCATTGAGGAGGGCAAATCCTAGGTGAAAGACATGCGCAGTACCATCTAGTCTTTAATAACTCTACATGAGCCTAATTAGGGTGCTTGGTTTAATGCAAATGACTCTAAACCACAATTTAGGCTTAACTTCCTTTTCCTGCTCAGCCTTTCACCAGCTTTATGAGTTTGATGAGTGATGTAACCTTCCAGTGTAAGTTTCCTCATATTAAGGGGGGTGAAGGGGGAACTAAAGTTTGAATGAGGCCTTCTAAATCTAATATTTTCCATTCCGCCCCCCCCCCCCCCCCATTTCTCTCCTCTTCTTATCATCTAGGCTGAGCCATCAAAAGAGCTCTTCTGATCCCCTTCAAATTCCAGCCCCACCCTCCTTAAGGAAAGCATTAACACGATATTCACCTTAACTACTTAGGAGTCCATTAGCAGAAGGAGAGCTAATGCTACTTCAAAGATGAAGCAGTGAATTTCCTTTTGGAAAACAGAGAAAGACAAATGAAATTCAACCAGGGACTCACTCACAACTTAAAGCCAAGACCCACTCTCATCCTTTCCACCGTTTCCCTACCTGGGTACTGAAGGTGATGCTAGTGGCAAACACCTGCGCCTCCCAGCCATGGGGAAGCAAGAGTGACTCCATCCCTTTTCTCCTGCCTATAAACCACAATACGCCTCTCTCCAGTGGCCGGAGAATTGAAAGGAAAGAGCTCATTTCTTTATTCATGTTATGTTTCTTTTCAATCTCAACTTCACATGCAGACCTTTTGCCCCGCAGTTGAATTTCTAGAAGTATATTCTAGGAAAACAAGACAATCACACAAATATGTATGTACAGAGATGTTCCTCACAGGACCATACAGGGTCAATTAAACCAGCCAAGGCTGGTGTGTATAATAATACAGACATGAAAAATGAGTGTTGTACATTTATATTTATTGGCATGGAAAGCATTTTAAAAATATCATATATACCACAATCCTGTCTTCGTAAAAACAATACACGTATGTATGCCTAAAGAAGGAATCGGGTACCAAAGTGTTGTGTTCATGGTAGCATTTGGAGTACTTTCATTTTCTACTTTATATCTTTCTATATATATCATGTAATGTCTATTACAATGTGCATCTATTAATTTGGAAAAATGTTTTTCATGGATAATACTTGTACGAGGTACAAAATTTAAAGGACTCAAGAGTAAAACAATTAGAATTAAGACTCCCTGCCTCTTACAATCCCTTCCAGAGGCAATTAGTGTTTCCTCTATCTTCTTTAGTCTTCTGAGATAGTCTACACTTTTCCATATCAGAAAAACAATAATACTGGTTCCATTTTGAAAAAATAATTTCAGGAAAACTAAAATTAACTCTTTGAACTTGAAATCAGGGACCCAAAGTAGTAATATAACGACTTGGATTCTTCTTTGTTTTGCAGTAGAGCAGTGGACAGGAAATATTGAATATATTTCCCAACTCTGGGGTGTGGAACAGGCCTTCTTTGTTATGTTGCATTTATTTAAGTATGTGTCTTTCTCTCTCATAAGACTATGCATATACATTTTTCTGAGGACAGAGTTGGTGTCATGCAATTTTTGTGTCCTATGTACAATAAAATAAATTAAAATAATATTTATACTATATCAAGATTTCATGTTATAAGGTTTTATTAATACTAGAGATTATCATGACTGCTAAATAATAATTTGTATACAGCAATCAAGAAATATATCACTCCTTAAAAGCTAAATAGATGCATATGGTCTGAAACAAGATCTGACAGTTTGATCTGGAGTGGCCGTGTTGACAAACACTTCCATGGTACTCGCTCTGTGCCAAGTGTAGTTCTAAGCACTTGCCAGGTATTAACTCAGTATTAACAATCCTGGCAAAAAGTTACACTATTTTACAAGGATAAGGAATACAAGGCATGGAAGGAATTAAATAACTCACCCAAGATGGTCACATGGGCTCTGGGGAGGTGTTGCTTATGTTAGTAGCCCAATACTTTTCACCTAAGCCTCTTAAAGTATTTTATAGCAGACAAATAGAAATAAAACCGTGCTTCAATACAGCACTTAACGTTGTTGTTTGTTGTAATGCCTAAAATAGATATCTTCATATTTATTGACATTGACAGGGCTGTCAATGGAGCGGACAGCCCTGAATCTCTGCCTCTTGCTTTACAGCATCTAGACCACACTCCCTCACCTGTAAGAGTAAGAGTTGCCTCATTTACAGGTGACAGACCACAGTCCAAGAAACTGGAAGGAAATATGACAAATGCTTGCCATTTAATGAGGTGTTCGTTGAGTATTCAAAAAACATTGCAAGGAGTCAAAGAGAAAGTTACTGGATAGCGAGGTCATTGTATCAATGCCAAGGTCTGTGGTCTCACATTTAGGTGAGTTGAATTTAGACTTTTCCAAGCTTGTGGTTTTTATTAAAACTTAACCACATCCAGCATTCGATGTAGACGGCAGAGAGACACGGTAAATAATTCACAGAAAAATCTAAGCTGGACTTTTTTTTCTTCCAGGATGCTGAGAGCAGTCGAGGTACCGAGTGTCCTAAATTCAACAGACAATTCAAGCAACGTGATGACAGACACAGGAATCCTTGGGTCGTCTAACGAAATATCTCATAAAGAGGAAAGGAAAGGTGTGAATTACCATCATCACCAAAACATGGTCCCTGGACCAGCATCAATGGCACTGCTTCATAGCTGAGTAGATAGATGCTCAGGGTCCCACCCCGGAAACCTCCTGAATTCAAATCTGCAGTTTATCAACACCCCCAGATGGTTCAAATGCGCCATTACAGTTTGAGACACACTGATCTAGTTTAATTCCATTATTTTTCAGATGAAAAAACTGAGTGCTACCAAGGAGCCAAACTCAAAGGCTCATGTTCCATAGAGACAAGATTAAAATGCAAATGGGAAAATATAAAGGGACTAATACAAAATAGCTTTACTCATGGAGTTCTAAACTACCACTGTGCATATCAATATTTTTTGTGGTTATAAGTGGGAATTCGAGGTGATGTTGAAATAGGAAGTAACTTCAGCTGTTCTGTAACCAGTTGAACCCCATAATCAATATACTCCTAGCCACCCTTATCTCTACAAATGGGATAAAATGTCTTGGGCAAAATGTATTTCCTTAGTGAGGGCAATTTTCCTAGCATCAGTTTTTTTCCCCAGTCTTCAGGTACAACTGCCAAAAAAAAAATTTTTTTTACGCTGTTTTCTCCATGATATGATAATTACTGCCATATTTTAAATGTAACCCTCTTCTAAAAATATAAATGTGAAATACAATATCTTAGCTGTACACTAGGATTATCAATCATTTCCATTGCTCAGCTGATTTTCCAAACAGTATCAAATCAACTAGGTATTTATTAGAATTTTTTTCTCTTTTCCTTTTGGAGGACAGAAGCATTTATATTTTCATCCATGGGAGAGATAAAGCAATTATAGGTTATTTAAACATGGTTGGTCCCAATTCTAACTTCTTGGGAGGGGTTCATGATTAATTAGTATTTAGAAGCAGATTGAAAATTGAAATAGCTCCCTGAATGCTTAGAGATAAGTAATTAGGTACAACAGTTTGCCTGAAAAACGCGACGCTTGTTAGTGTTTAACAAAGTTGAACAGAATAATGGTTGTTGACCTGTTTCTTAGTCAATTCAGCCTGTTAATACCAAAAATACCACAGATTGGGTGGCTTAAACATTGATTTCTGGACAGTTCTGGAGGCTGGAATTCCAAGATGAGGGTCTGATGAGGGCTCACTTTGTACCTTCTCACCATGTCCTTACACCACCCAGCATGAGAGCAAGCTAATCTCATTCATGAAACTCTACCCTCATGACCTCGTCACTTCCCAAAGGCCCCATCTACTCTGGGGAGTAGAATTTCAACCTGTGAATTTTGGGGGTGACACAAACATTCAGTTCATAACAACATCCAGCTCTAGTCGCCTGAATTCATACCCGCATTGCGTAAGAGAATTTGGTTGGATTTGTCCATATCACGTAATAGATTGTTAGCCATCTCTTTTCTCAGCACGTTTCCTTCTGCATAAAAGATTCACCTGGGATATTTTCAGCTCTTACTGTGTACCCAGCAATGTAGTGGGTGCTTCCACTTACATTATCACACTGACTGTTCAGTCCGTGTTTACCTCTTAAATTGACCATGAGTTTCAAGATTCTAAAAACAATGATCCTCATCTGGGATTTATTCCAAAGAAATTTTGTTTTCCTCACCCAAGTGACTTATTATTTGAGAATTCCTGATGGTCTATGGCTAAAGACTGATCAGCACTACTGGAAAAAAATGGAAGACCAGAGACACTTCCAGGAACCCATGGTCCCTTCAGACCACCATATCCCTGGTGGTTCACTATGCATGTATTTTTGCAGAGGATGGTGGATGCCGTGTAGGAAATTACCGTCAGAGCTGGAATTATCATTCCAGAGCCAACCTCTCAAGGTCGTCTTCAGAAAGAATATTTTGGCTTCAGTTATTTGTCCTTGAGAAAATGAAACATGATATTTCCCAAGACTTTGCAAAAGTTGGATGCTTTCTGCACCAAATGGGCTGTGTATTAACCAAAAAAATAAGCCATTTTTTTGAGGGAGAGTTATCAAGCACAAAGTGAAGTTCCATTTAAACTGAAGTTATGTAGACAAACATACATGGCATGTTCCTTTCTTATCCCCCGAAACCCAAGGCAGGGAGACTAGGAAGCAAAAAGTCTATAAGGAAGGGTATATAAGGGGTCTATAAGGAAGGATGGAAAGGGTTTTCTGAGTCAAAAATGAAGCATGAATTATGTGTCAAGAGGCACGAGGAAAATATGAGTCCTTGAAAGGTTTGGGGGGATTCCTAGAAGGCTTACATTTAGGTTATAAATCTATCTGATCTATCTCATTTTACTCAGTCTTATGGACGATATTTGATTTAAAGTTTTTACAACATGAATCTTAGTAGTCTTGTCGATGACACGGTGCTTAATTCCCTGAAGGCTTCACCTTTTTAATATACCTTTCATCACTGTATTATAGTCTGCCCGGTGATAGACATCTTTCTGAAGATAATTATATGCCTCTGGTACTTTTCTTATTCTTCAGTAACTTCCACAGTGTTTGAAATCTACAGTCTTTGCTCTTTTATCTAATATGGCATGGTATTTTTCCTCATGAAGAGTTCTTTCATAAAAAGACCTTAAAGTTCTTTACAGATATTAATTAGTTCTCTCACCAGGAATTTACCTATCTTGCCTCCTTGGGAAACTGAGGCAGAAAGCAAAGTGACATATTGAAATCACGTAAAGACTTAGCACCAGAGCTTGAATGATTAGCCAGGGGATAAATTCTCACTGTTATCTTCAGAAAGAAATTGTATTCCGAACTTGACATAAATAATGGTGATCAAAAAGATCAAATCAGGAAGTAGAAGAGACCTGCAAAATTTCACTTCACTGATATGCACACCTGCAGAGAAACTTATTCTTAATGAAGATTTAGCCGCTAAGGCTTACAGTGAAACTCACATTACCAAGATTTTATTACTGTGCACATACACACACCCAGCAGGATTTTTAGTACCCTACTATGAAGTGTTATTTGAAATCATTAAAACTAAACTGCACCTGTCAAAATAAATCAACCAATACGTTTAGTGATTCGGAATCCCTGACTCTTTATCTTTTCTATACATTCATTAATTCTTAATATTCTTTCCCATCATTAGAGTTTCATTTCCAAGTACGCCTGTCCTATAAAAATAGTGTGTTAAAATGAAATTGGGTATTTAATGCCCAGTTCCGTCTGTGGATTCATCTGGGTTGAGCTTTGTCACACAGTATGTGCTTACCGTGCTGCTATAGGGTTTTCCTCCTATAAAATGTTTTACAGATTTACACTGTAAAAGTCAATCCAGCTGACAGATCTTGGCTGTTGCCTTTATGTATGTCTGTGTGATTTAACATGTTTCTGATTAACAATGGAGCTTCCTGATGCTGTCAAAATAAGTAAAGTACGAAATGCCTTTCTAGAAATGACTATTTTTAAAAGATTAAATAAACAAGCCATTCCTGCTGGTAAAATAATTGATTATGTTGCTGACTATTTAATATTGTGTTTAGCCAGAACTCCGTGGGGACAGTTTATTACATCAGCATAAACAAAGGGAGACCTGAAGGGGGGACACAGTACTCCATGAGGGAAGCAAATGAAAGGAGGCCACAGATACTTGTGTTTGAAAAGGACGGAACAAATGCTTTCCTTGCTGAGGTCACCAACATGTGCATGAAAACACACATACAGACTCCAGTGCCGGCAGTTCACCAGCGCCATACTGAAAAAGGGACCTAAGTGTTTTATAAATAACCCTAACAACCTCTAACGATGTATGCAATTCAGAAAATGGTTTGCTTGATAAAGTTTAGAATCCTGACTTTAACAGGTAGGAACCTGGCTGGTTTCAGTCTTCATTTGGCTTCATTCACAGTCCAGTTTTGTTTCTACTTTCTAGCTACCCTTGGGAAAAATCTAGGAACCTATTTTCCACGGACTCCTTGAGCAGGGGTGTCAGGAAGAGAAACTGATCCGGTCTCCAAGCCTCCCTCGATGAGTTAGGCATCAAATATATTATTAGAAAACATGGAGCTAGCCACTAAATGGTGTCATGATTATATCTGCAGGATCTGGGATGGCTCTATAATTTTTTGAGTGTGTCCTTTCATTTTGGGATTAGGAAAAGTTTGTTTCTCCTGCTAAGGTGGATTTTGAGAGAAAGAAGGAAGTGTTAAGAATCTACTGTGTCCTCTTTTTCTATTTGTGAAAGCTGGGAGTTTTACAAGCATTCTTTTCTTGAATTTTCCCCCAAACCATGTGAGGTGGTTATGACTTGCTTAGTTACAGTGAAAGAAACCAAGACAGAGTGAGGTTTAGAATTCACTAGAGGCCACACAGCTAGTGAAAGGCAGTGTCCTTGATGACAAAGCCCAGGGTGTTTCTTGAGCAGGGAAGGTGCCTCTGTGCCCAATACTGCCTTTCCAGGTCCCCGGGGGAGAAGGTAGGAGAGAAGGGTGAATGACCCCGAGCCCAACAATGGCCAGGGCCAATCAGCCCGCTGAACATTCCTCCTGCCATCAAAGCATCCCCTCAACACTCTGTTCAGATTATGATCTAGTATTTACTGACAGCACCAATACCATCCTGATTTCTCCCATTTTCAGGGATTAAAGCTGGCTGAATAAAAGTGTCAAGAGACTTGTCTCAACTGAAGGGCCTACGTTTATTAACTTGAAAATGGAAGTATGGGTTTAAAGGTTGGGGGAATAATAATAGTGGGTGTAGAGATGGGTATTGTTTGTTTCTCTTTTTCGGATATTCCACGTGTAGCTTTTTAATTTAAGGATAAACGAAAGTGAGACCTCTTTTCCCTATTCCTTATTGCTAGTGTATTTTGGTTCATTACATATTTGCCGATATAGGTGTTTATGTCCTTAAACTATAACTCATAGTAGCTCCCGCCATGGGTGTGATCACATCCATATGACTACCTTTCTCAGCACCCGCCATGGCCCCAAACATACATGAAGAGTTGATTAGGTGGAGACCGTGGGCCAGAATTATCATAGAAGATTCAACTAGTGTATCTTGTTATCTGTGCTCCATGGGGCATAGTTTTAAAAGCGTGCATTTTGGCATAAGAGAGGCTTGGATTTATAGGTCAACTAAGTAATTACTTTGTCAAACACATGACTTCAAGCTTCAGATTCTGGCTTCCAAACTAGCTCTGTTGTCTTGCGCTTCATTTTTTTTTAACTCTGAGCTTTGGTTTCTTTATCTATAAAATAAGGTGAGTATTTCCCACCTTACTGAGTTGAGTAGGTGTCATCCAGGTCATGATTTCCAGGCTGAGAGAGAGGCAGCAGTGGCACCTGCAGGGCAGCTCCTGGTTAGGAGAGGTAGAGCAGGCAGGCTGGAGTGTGAGACATGAGGAGGGAGGAAGGTAAAATCAGAAGTAGGATTTAGAATGTGGGAAGGCTGGGGTGAAAAATGTGAGAAGAGCCAACTGTAGCTGGGAAGACAACAGCACAGGTCAAATCCACATGGGTGAGGCATGTGCCAAAAGATGGGCCTAAGTAGAGAAACAAGTACAGAACAGGTATGACATTGCTAGGACCGGTGCAGTAGCTTAAAGGAAGGTAGCAGATGAGGCAGTGGGAGAATTAAATGAGATAATGTGAAGGGTTCTGGCCTGGAGCTTTATAGCAGACTCCTAGTTCTTCCTTCCATTTTTTCCTTCCCCTTTTCCTTCTCTTTCCACTTCCTATGAAAGGGAGAGGCTCAACTGCTCAAAAAACTGCTAAAAACCCACCTGACCTCCTGCAGCACTTTCAAATGATGAGTCATTACTTCAGTGATATTTCTAAAGAGTGGAGCTCTCAATCCAAACACTGCCAGATGTGCCTTCTACTCAAAATGATGATGTTCATTTGTGCACATTTTGAATTTTTTTAAGTGATCTGATCTATAGTGATTTATTCAGATAGAAATCAAAGTTCAGTTAACTTTTTTGATTCAGAAAGCCTAGCTTTTAAGGAGATGAATATTTAAATGATTTTAAATCCCTACTACATTTCCCAAAGCTCAACTTATATCATGAAAAAACAGAATTAACTTGTATGATCGAAGTTAACCCAAACGGTATTGTTTTTGCCTTATTTTGAACTTATATGCAGTCATTGATATTAACATCATGCTAAAGACCTTCTGCCATTAATCCATCCCCTCCTTCCTCTAGCACAATAAACTACCCAAGACTAAAGAGTGTTTCTCTTAGAAGATCACACCAAGTTTCTTTAATTTAATCATCAATAAGCATTTCTCATTTGGATAGCCTCTTCTGTTGCTCCAGGCAACGGGATACCCAGGGGACAGCCTAACCTATCACAGGGGCTCAGGAATGCCACTAAGTGGCCATAAGAAAAGCCTGAGATGGTAAATGTAGGAAATGGCCAGATGTTTATGGCATGGACTCCAATTCCTTCCAAACCCAAACACATACCTCCAAGGCATTGGAGATGGGCAGACCAAGTTCCAAGGCCGTTCTAAAACATACTAGCAACTTACTTCATTTAGCTAGTTTTCCCGTTTTGTAGCATGGGGATAACAATGACAACTATACAGAATTTCGTAAGGATTAATTAAGACAGCACATAAAAGCGCCCGTCACATAATAGTCACCTAAAAAGTAGTGAGTGCAGACGTAATAGCTATTATTTATGAATCATTTAATACACTCCAGGCACGGCAATAAGTATTTTATGGACATTATCCTTTTTGTTCCTCTCAACAACCCTAAGAACTAAGCATTATTATTCTCATTTTATTGACAAGGAGATGAAAGTATAGAGCATTTACCTGACTTATTTAGGGTCCCATAGACGGTAAGTGGTAAGTGGAGAATGCCAGTTCCTGTTTGTATAAGCCCACTACATTTTAATTAAATACATCAGGAGTTAACCCCCAGGGAACCATGAGATTTAGAAACGATTTAGAGCTTCATAGAGAAAGCTGCCATGTGACTATGATTAATGAAAGAGTACATTAATAAAAGAGTAAAAAAAGAGCGAGGTGACATTAACTTGAATTATAAAAGTCAGTGGGTACAAATGAACTTATTTACAAAACAGAAACAGACTCACAGACACTGAGAACAAACTTATAGTTACCAAAGGGAAAGGGCGGGGTGGCGGATAAACTAGGAGTTTGGGGATAACAGATACACACCACTATATATAAAGTAGATAAACAACAAGGATTTATTGTATAGCACAGGGAACTGTACTCAACATCTTGTAATAGCCTATAAGGTAAAAAAATCAAAAAAATATATATGTATATATATATATAACTGAATCATTTGGCTGTACACCTGAAGCTAACTCAATATTGCAAATCAACTATACTTCAATAAAAAAATTTTAAGAGAAAAAAAAAGCCAGAGAGACTTTTCAGCATCTATTTTTTTAGAATTTATAAATTCCAATTTCAATAAACTCCATTTAAGTATCAAAATAATGATGAGTATAATGGGATCAAACAGAGGAAGATCGAGATGGTTTGGAGAGAAGGGACCAGTCCATGGGAGAAATACCAGGACAAAATTTGGGGCTTGTAATCTCTATTTGGATTATGACATAACCATTGACGATCATGCAAAAACAGCTATTATTTGCATGCGGGGCTGGAATTCAATCTCCCACTAAATTTTTAGTGGTTGCTGTCAGCTTGTTTCTAGAGAAATTCTGCTTAATGATGAGAGTGACAAGGCAGGTGTTTTGTGTGCATTTTTTGAAGAAGAGATTGTTCAAGCTCATCGAAAGGGTCCTGTGACGATTGCAGACTGAGAGGGAGACATCTTAGCGAATAGAAGAGGGAAAACTTCCTATAAAAATGTGAAGTTTATGGGGCTTCCCTGGTGGCGCAGTGGTTGAGAGTCCGTCTGCCGATGCAGGGGACACGGGTTCGTGCCCCGGTCCGGGAAGATCCCACATGCCGCAGAGCGGCTGGGTCCGTGAGCCACGGCCGCTGAGCCTGTGCGTCCAGAGCCTGTGCTCCGCAACGGGAGAGGCCACAACAGCGAGAGGCCCGCGTACCGCAAAAAAAAAAAAAAAAAAAAAAGTGAAGTTTAATGAGATGAAAGTGGAATAAATGTGAGGAAAGGCAGCCCGAGCTAAGGAATTAGAGAGAGTGTTTCCCTTGTCTGGGTGTTGGAGGGTGTTGAGTATCATTGTTAATTGCATTCCTGTAATGTCCTGGCTACCGGGGCCTCATGTCCACTTTAAGCCCATCTCGAGCTCGAGCAATTGAAAGATAATAAGAGGAAAATGAGTAATGAATCCTTTTTACTATCTGCTGTAAATGGGCTCCATTGAAACAGTCTGTGTTTAGACTGGTAATAAAAATGAGTGATGAAGGCAGACGTTTAACTTGGGAATTGGTTCAAGCAAGCAACATATTTTCTGTTTCAAAAAAAAGAAGAGGGCTTCCCTGGTGGCGCAGTGGTTGAGAGTCCGCCTGCCGATGCAGGGGACACGGGTTCGTGCCCCGGTACGGGAAGATCCCACATGCCGCGGAGCGGCTGGGCCCGTGAGCCATGGCCGCTGAGCCTGCGCGCCTGGAGCCTGTGCTCCGCAACAGGAGAGGCCACAACAGCGAGAGGCCCGCGTACAGAAAAAAAAAAAAAAAAAAAAAAAAAAATTAGGTTATGGAGAAATTCCTTGCTTGGAAACTTTCTGCAACGACTGTGCAGTTTTTATAAGTCTTGGCGAGGTGTATGTGTGTTTTTTTTCTTTCTGTGGCTTGAAACATTGGCAAGGACTATAGCAGTAGCTGAAGAACTTTATTTGTTAATTTGTCAGTATGCAGACCTTTGTTTCTCCACTGGGCAAACACAGGAGCATTAGGAATGACGACATTCATAAAACACGTGCCACAACTTAGGGACCAAGGACCCTGCTAACACGGAGATCTGTTATTCAAATACTCCAACTAGAGCCTTACCTAGACGCTGAAATCATTAATTCAAAAAATGTATCATTTCTTCATCTCGTTTACACTCTCCCTAAAAGAAAATAGATCTGATTTATTATTTTCTTACCCATCACAGTGTAAGAGTCTGAAAAATGGAATTGCTCATTTTTGGAGAACTAATGTCCCTAATGCCCTGAACACAGTCCTTACAGCGGCAGCCCAGCAAGGTGGGGACTTTTATCCTCCTCTTAGGGATCAGAAAATTAAGGCTCAGAGAATATGCCCACTAATAAGTAACGGAGCCTGGAATTCAGTGCTAAGTTGGACGAACTCTGGAGGCCCACGTTCTTTCCACTGCACTGCTGCCCAAGGTTGGATAACACGTGGCAGTCACTTAACTAGAAAGGACAATGATAATAGAGATCACACCTCTAGGCGTGCGTTGTGTAGCAACAGCGTGTGTGCACGTGCACACGCACACACACAGAGCCCTTGGCCTTTTCTTGGCTCTCTCTTCTTTTTATTAAATTAAATTTTATTTTTTTATTAATTTTTAATGGGGTAGAGTTGCTTTACAATGTTGTGTTAGTTTCCGCTGTACTGCAAAGCGAATCAGCTATACATATACATATATCCCCTCTTTTTTGGATTTCCTTCCCATTTAGGTCACCACAGAGCACTGAGGAGAGTTCCCTGTACTATGCAGTAGGGTCTCATTAGTTACTTATTTTATATATAGTATCAACAGTGTATATATGTCAATCGCGATCTCCCAGTTCATCCCACCCCCCTGCCCCCCTTGGTATCCTTATGTTTGTTCTCTTGGCCCTCTCTTCTGAAGCAAGTTCCCTGGCTTGCTTTTGCCATGGAAGTCATCCCCAGCAATTATTGAAGAAAATGTGATTAGGAAGATGGAGAAGAATGAGTAAGATGGGACAAAGGTGAAATTAGAACAGAGACTGGAAACAGGAAAGTGTAGGGCCCCACTCTCCTGGCCCCCTGGCCATGAAATGATCCATCAGTTGTTCACCAGTGTAATTTACAAAGCTTTCAGGCCACTGAGTCAAGCCGCACCTCCCCACTGGTCTTTGTCACAGGGAAATGGAGGTGATGGCATGGAAGAAAAATGATTCTTTTGCCAGTCCCATGTTAAGATCATGTACAACATCTCCTCAGATCACTTGGCCTTCTGGGAACACTTAGCAACTGCTAGGAGACACAGGATTGCTATAGGGTATTCTGTTCAAGGTTTGCATTATTTCTGAGACCAAAGAAGCAGGTAGTACTTAGTTAAAATGAATAGTTAAAAAATGGATTCCCACTTCTAAGCAAAAATCAAAACAAGATCAAAAAACCCTCACTGGCCAATGTTTTGTAATAATCGTAAATGGAAAGTAAGTTTTAAAAATTGTATTTAAAAAAAGTACCTACCCAACAGGAAAAAAAAAATTCCTCACTGTTTCAGGCGTTTGAGCACTTAGGTGTGTTAGAACCCAAGGGATCCGAAGTCACTCAGTTATTTCCTCCAGGCTGAGTGTGGGTTTCTCGCACTCTGAAAATGGCACTTGGTCCAGGAATCCCTGTAACGTGTGAAAGATGAATATGCCGTAAACTGGACAGGAAATGTAACCACATGTGGCGACAATCAAATAGCCCACTTTACCAGTAAGCCTGCAAGGAGCTGATCCAGAAAGATTATAGTGGGAGTCAGAAGCATCGGTGTAAAACCCAAACACTTGACCTGGTCCCCACCTGGCTCCCTGCCAGTCAAAAGGAGAGCCCAGGGACACCTCATTCCACCTCATAAGCGCAGTCAGTGCCACACTGGGGACTGCCCCACATTCCTGCTGGGTGGAATCAGCACCTTGCTCCAGTACTACCCATCCAATGTTGCTCACGGGCCTCCAGGCCCAGGGGCTGACAGTAGCTCCATCGATCAGATTCTCTCAAAGAAACCTAGCTTTGGTTTTGCACATGTGTGTTCTGCTTCCCTATTGGACGTCCTTCCCAATGGAGCTTCCCTTGAACTGCTCAACTGGTATGCAGACCAGGGCTGCGCCTGGGCTTAGGAGGTGACCAAGGAGATGCTGTGGGGAGTGAGAAGGGATGAGCTAAGGGTACCAAGTGATGCGGAGGCTGAGGCTCACAACTTGTTGTGGGAAATGCAACAAGTCAAAGCGGTGAGTGTCAGGCTGGAGAGGAGTTGGTGCTTTGACACACAAGCAGGGGAAGTACTCAGGGCCCACCTGTGCTCTTCTTTTATTTTAATTTTTATCTTTTGGCCACACCACATGGCATGTGGGATCTTAGTTCCCCCACCAGGGATTGAACCCACGCCCCCTGCATTGGAAGCACAGAGCCTTAACCACCGGACCGCCAGGGAAGTCCCCCAACTCTGGCTGTAGACAGCCATATCTGCTGGGGCACCATCCACACACTAGGCGTGTCCCAAGGTTTCAAAGTTCATCATTCATTACCCCTGCATAACCCGAGGGAGAATTTAGTATTAAAATACCCTCTTCAACAAACAATCAAATGATCCCTAAGTGAGATGTTCAAAGGCCGAGTACCAGTGGGTCGGGAAAACTATTTGCAAGCGTAAAAATGCATAGACCCAGTCCTCAGCTGGCTTGCAGCCTTCAGCTACTTCTACTCCACGGTGGTAAAAAGGACACGTAGAGAACCAGAGTCCACAATTTGGAGACCTCTCCATCGCAGAAAAAGGATATACTTTTAACATTTTATAAATGATTATGCACCTTGTAACCCAAGATATAAAACTGTTTTCATTCCCATCCTTACTTTAAATTCTTATACTCATAATCTGCATTGCATCTCTCTTCTTATCTTCCTTTGAATTCTTACTTTTGTTGTATTTTGTTGTCTTTCCTTGTTCTATTCCTCGATAAAACTTGTCATAACACTGGGCTGGGTTACGGAGGTACTCACGTTTCCACAATCGCCAGTGTTTCCTTGCAACTCAATGTCACTTTTTAAGTAGCCAGGAGCCAGGATTTAGACTCTAGATTGTAAAGGTCTGGTCTCCAAAATTTTGTACTGCATCATACCCCTACCTGTAAAAAAATTATATAAAAAATAACTGGGCCTAAACTCTTTACTAAATGTGTAATGATTAATTTATAGAATATCATCATGCACAAATACAGTACTATTACTAATATAATTCTAATAATATATTACTATCTACTAATGTATTAGATAAGTATAAAACACCAAAAAGGGGGGAGAAGAATTTCAAGGATGAGAGGAAAATAAACTTACTTAGAAGTTCTCAATTTCCTTCCCATGCACTATTCAACGGTCTCCATCACCCCTTTTTTGGGGACCATTGATCTAGTGAAGAGGAAAGATAACTTGATAAAAACCCTTGTGATGAAAGAAGTGGCTTTTTTTCCCCAACTGTGTTTATTGCAAATAAATAAAGAACCAAGAAAACAGAACTGCTCCCTAAGGAGCCAGCTGCATTTCTATCCTAAAATAGCCCTGCAAGGTGGCTACAAGTTCATTTTTCTTGGGCAGAGGAAACAGGCTGGGTTTACACCGGTTTTGTCCTCAGAGGCTTCTCTGGGATGAAGCTGGACTGTGGTTGCTCTGACCCCGCCGTTTCTAAGGAGATCCTGCCGGTGCTTGGATACAGACCCCATCCCTCCCTTTTCCCGCATTTGTCTCTGCCTAATTGAACTCCCTTTGGCACAGTCCTGTTTCACCTACTGATGAATAGTCTTTCGCTTTCTAGTTTTAGAGCTAAACGAAGCCCTGGAAGGAACCACTGTTTATCTTAACTATGTCCCCTGTGCAGAGACTAGTGCGCCCGGCAATCGATGTGGTTTCTCAGCAAATTAGCAGAGTTCAGCAGTTATTAGCTGGAACATCAGAAAGCCAGATACTGAATGGCTTTTCCCCAGAGTCACTGGGGAACCTCATTTGAAGGTGTAAGAAAAAGAACTTAAGCTTTACTCTAGCTTCTTGCTGAAGTTCGGAAGCTCTAAATAATGGCCGGAGTGAACCCATCAGGTAAATACTCCTTCACCTAGATGACTGAAACAAATTTAGCACAAAATAGGTATATACATCTATATATCCATCGGTAACATAGGGAACCAGAAACGTGTTGAATGCATGTCTCTGAGCTTATATATACCCCCAGAAAACGAAGTAGCCAAAGTTTAGAGAGCCAAGATTTCCATCGACAATGAAAACCCAGCCTCAGATTTATAGGAGCAAAGTCTACAAACTGGGTTTGGCCTCTCTGGGGAAGTAAATTAGCATTTGGGTTGTTGTACAAAAATAAAAGTTTTTTTTTAAGTATAAATGAAGAATGTGCTCCTTACATTTATTTTGGGCTGTCCTTTAAAAAAAAAAAAAAATTGTAAAGGGGTAAGAAACCTTAGCCATCAGCCAACATTTCACAAATGAAGGCCAGAGAGGAAGAGTCACTCACTTTGGGTTACAAGCCAGTTAGTAGCAAAGCGAAGACAACAGAACACAGAATCCTGACTCTGAGACCAGTGGCCCTTGATTTCCAAAATACTGTCACAGTTCATGCAAGACAAGAGATCCTTGTTTCTCCTGGAATGACAGCTCAGTCCCCCCCAAAAGGAGAAGTTTATTTTTATTTCAAAACCTTTATGACGGACGAGGAACTCTGAATTCAGGTGAGCAAAGTTGGTCGTTACCTGGCCAACTGAAGAAGGAGATTTGTTAAATCTATCAGCATTTTAACATTATCAATAGATTCTGAAAACTTGCGTATCTCCCACACACTGTCCAAAAAAAAAAAAATCGTTTCGAGACTTCCCTGGTGGCGCAGTGGTTAAGAATCTGCCTGCGATTGCAGGGGACATGGGTTCGATCCCTGGTCCGGGAAGGTCCCACATGCCACAGAGCAACTAAGCCCGTGAGCTACAACTACTGAAGCCCGTGAGCCTAGAGCCCGTGCTCCACAACAAGAGAAGCCACCGCAATAAGAAGCCCGCACACCGCAATGAAGAGTAGCCCCTGCTCGCCGCAACTAGAGAAAGCCCGCACGCAACAACGAAGAAACAACACAGCCAAAAATAAATAAATTAAAAATTCATAGAAAAAATCATCGTTTCATGTGTTCATTCATTTGCACTTTGCTTCTCCTGTGTGCAAGACTCTGCAATGGACTCTGAGAACATTTGAGAATATGATGTGGTCTACGACACGATATCCATGTAAGTCAGTAAGAAGCATTGTTAAACGCCCTATTTCATAGCATAGGGATAACTTCCTGCCTTTATTTTATAAAAATAACTATGGTCCTTGATTTTTTTTTCTTTCTTTTTTTTTTGCGGTACGCAGGCCTCTCACCGTTGTGGCCTCTCCCGTTGCGGAGCACAGGCTCCGGACGCGCAGGCTCAGCAGCCATGGCTCACGGGCGCAGCCGCTCTGCGGCATGTGGGAACCTCCCGGACCAGGGCACGAGCCCGCGTCCCCTGCATCGGCAGGCGGACCCCCAACCCCCGCGCCACCAGGGAAGCCCCGGTCCTTGATTTTTAAGAATTCAAATAATAATATGGTTTAAAATGAAAAATCAACCCTTCAGACTCTTAGTCCCACTCCTTAACAATTCCTTGTGTACCTTCTGCATGTTGTCCTGTAGACACACATCCATAGATCTTCTTATTTATATATACAAATGGGAACATATAAATCATATTATTCTATAACTTGATTTTTACCCTTGGCAATATACCTTGGCGATCTTTCTGTATCAGCACACACAGCTCTACTAATTTCCTTCTAGCTACAAAATATTCCACTGAGATGATAAGCTGTAAATTTTGAGCCAGGACCCTACTGTGAATATTAAGGTTATTTTCAGTTTTCCCTCTTGAAAACAATACAGCAATGGTTCCACTTTTGCATTTATCCTTATGTGCATGTTCAGTGTATTTGTAGAATAAATTCTTAGAACTGAAATTGCTGGGCCAAAGGATGTATTAATTTTCTAACTTTGTTAGATATCACCAAAAAACACTTGAACATAACACAAAGCGAACACATCTAAGGATGCTATGCTAATCTATACCCCATCCATAGTGTGTATGAGAGCTGGTTTCCCAGACCCTTGCTAGCACCTAACTCTGTCAAGGTGAGGGGCAAAAATAGTGTCTCAGTCCAATTTGCAGTTCTTAATTTTCAGTGAGTGTGAGCATATTTTTGTGAGGATACTCTATTTATGATGATTTTTATGTTAGCTACCTACCTTTTCCATTTTTTAAAAATATATATTTATTTATTTAAAAGTCTCTTAATATTTTTTGAAGTCATCTTTGTCTTATGTGTTGCAAGTATTTCTTTCTGAGTTTGTCATCTCAGTCTCTGGTATATTTCACTACACTGAAGTTGAAGAGATATATAGAAATATATGTATATATAGATATATATGTATCTCATATACATGAGAGAGAGAGTAAATCATTTTTCTTCTGACTTGTGAGATCCTGAGGTTTGGATCCTGCTTTGAAAGGACTTTCTTCACTCCGAATTTTAAAATAAATTAGCCTCCATTTTCTTTTAGTGATTTTATGGTTTTACTTTTAAAAATTCAAATTTGACCCTGACTTCCACTTCAGGTTAGAATGTGAAAAACCTTTGCTCACGTGGTTAACACCAAGAGAAACCCAGACATATAAAAATCATACTCTCCCCAGGGGCTAACAAAGATCGGGGGTAGAAGAAAGCTTAATGAACTGGATTTCAGAGAAACGAGCTGTTTCTTGGCAAAGGGAGAGTCAGGACAGCCTCTGCTCATAAGGAAGAGCTTCTGGAATAAGGATGGCAGGGCCGTCCTAGAGAGACTTTGCAGGGAGGAGAAGAAATTAGCTGAGATTCAGATGATCGTGGAGGCCAGAGAGGTGAACCAGAATATGGAAGAGTCCCAAGTGCAAAAACAAATTGGCCCAACTGACTCTCACATTCTGACCCTTACCCTCAAACTGACAAGAAAAAAATCAGTGAAGAAAGAGCTAACATTCAGAGCAACTCACAAAGACCCTGGCATTCACACAGTGCTTGGATTCCAGGACTCTGCTGAATTGAATCCAAAGTAAATGAAAAAATATTTAAAAGGGAAGCCCATTAGCTCAAATATGGAAAACTTCAAAAAGATAGCAGTTGTGTGGGAGCTGAGGGCTGGTCTAAGCATAGGTCATCTCAATCTAATTAAAACTTCAGCCAAGACCCAGTCAATTAGACTCTGGAAGGAATCTAAATAATTAGCCCTTTACCCTGTCAACAGAAGAAAAGGGCTTGCATTCTCTGAGAAATAAAATCAAAATATTATTATACTTCGCTTTTCATTGTCTTTGAATACACATATCTTAGATACAGTAAAAAAAAATGATGAGCCATGCAAACAAGCCAGAAACAATGACCAGTAACCAAGAGAAAACATAGTCAATATATGCAGACCTGCAGTTAACCCCAGTTATTGGAATTAGTGTCAAGAATTTAAAAACCATTATTATAAGCATTTTTAAGAATTTACAGAAAAAGGTGAATATAATGGGTAAGAGATAGGGGTATTTCATGAGAGCAAAGGGATTTCTAAAAACCAAAATGGAAATGCTAGGACTCTAAAATGGATGCCTAAAATTAAACATTCACTAGATGACATTAACAGCAGTTTGAATCTTCAAAAGAAAACGTTAGTGGACTTGAACACAGGTTGATAGAAATTATCCAGGTAAGTCAGAGATTGGAAAGAGATTTTTTAAAAAATGAAGTGTCAACAATAAGAATGATAACTGACTTCTCATTAGAAACAACTCAAGTCAGAAGACAATGAAATGATAACATTAAAGTGCTAAAAAACAGACAAACAAACAAAAAAACAAAACCACTGTCAAAACCTGGAATTCTATGTAGAGAGAAACTATCTTTCAGAGGCAGTAGATGGCAGTAGAGCAAACCAGATTTAGAAGAAACAGAGTCACAAGTGTGGCCATAATAAGTAGAGGGTGACAGATGTCCAGGTCTGAGGACACAAAAAGCTATCTGGTCCCCAGAATTCTTGTCACTGATGCTGTTACTGTGTCCTAACTGATAAAAAGCCATTGTTCTTTTTTCCTTTGCATGGTGGCTAACCAGTCATTGATGTAATTTCCTGATTCTTCTTTTTCTTTCCTCTTTAATAAATCACCATCTGAAGTAAGAGAAAGTCTCTATTCTTTGCAAACTGAAAGAGGAAAATTAACATAATTCCTTGAGACAATATGGTTTCTCATCTAAGTTTTTGGTACATTTCACAAACATTTTATGTGAAAGCAGAGGGAAGAACCCAGCCTGGCAGAGGAAGAGAGCACAGGGCCGCTTCCCAGGGTCCCACATTCTTTCTAGGCAACTGCTTCCTTATCTTTCAATTAAAATTATGTAAATTTTCACAAACTCTTTAGAGAAAATGCAAAGAGAACGAAATACTACCCATTGGTTCACACACACAAAAAAAAAAATCAAAGAGAACAGATTGTTGGCTTTGATGAGCCAGTCCAAATTTTTAATGACGATTGTAAACAAGTATCTGGTGGAAAGTCTGCATATAACTATCAGAAGAGGAACAGGAAAGAATTTTTTGCTGGTTTGTGCATTCTAAGCCAAAATGAGTTTATGGGAGTCTTTTCTAAATTACCGTAATTATAATAAACCATCCCCTGGTAGTTAGAACTTAGCGGTGTGTTTTATCTACAGCTTGTATGCAACAAATAGCAGTTTAGCTACTATTGGGAATACTTATTGTAGGAGAAATTACCCACCAGTCCCTCTACTGGGGTGGGATGTCACCAGTTATCTTTAGGACAGTGTTTTTTTTGTTTGTTTTTTTTGTTTGTTTTTTTAACGTTTGTATTCCATCCTCTGCCAAGAGCTGGTCTAAAACTGGACATTCTTTCTTTGTCTCTTAAACCTTCATTTTACGTTCACTTGGAAGGTCTCCTTAGTAGTGACTTAATGAGCGAGTCAGCAGGATTAATAACACTCGGTATTCACAAACTCCTATCAGCAATTTCTAGAGCTAAACAAAGATTCCAGTTCAGAATTCTTCTAAAAAGCCTGACTGCTCTTTGGGGGCTTGTTAGTGCAAAGCTTCCGGAAGGGGGTTTTGTTGTCAGTACATGATCACTCTAGGTGTGTCAATGTATCGGGAGGGTTTTACAACAGATATAGTAATCTGACTCAAATGGCTTAAACGATAAGGACATTTATTATTCCATAAAACAAGAAGTCCAAAGCTGTGGGAGCTCACTTCTTTAGATCTATCTTGGCTCTCCTTCCTCTGTAACAGGCCGGCACCTCTCAAGGTTGCAAGGTAGATAGAGCTTTCCCGGGCAATACATTCTGACACAGCAGCGTCCTGAAGAGCCTTTGTCACCTGCCCGGACCTAAATTAATCACCAGCAAGGCAAATGGGGCTTATGGCGGCAAACTAGAATCTACCATCGGGAGCTAGGAATGGACTAGCCTCTCGTAAAATGCTTGGCTGTGTAGGGGAGAGTATATTCCTCAAACAAATGCCAGGCTCTCTTAGGAAAGAGGAAGAATGAATGGATATTACTCACTTAGGGGATCCTGCACAAGTTATCTTTTTCAATTGCTGGTATTATTGATTTTTAACCACAGATTACTGTTTCTTTTGTGTCCTTGTTATCAATTTAATTTGTTGTGGATTGTTTTGCTAAGCCTACAATGTGTAGTGATGCATATCTTGATAAACAATGTTTTGGACTAGAGTTTTCCCGTAACTAAACCTAAAGATGTTATTTGGCTACTCAGACGTAAAAAAGAATGAAATAATGCCATTTGTAGCAACATGGATGAACCTAGAGACTATCATACTAAGTGAAGTAAGACAGAGAAAGACAAATATCGTATGATATCACTTATATGTGGGATCTAAAATATGACACAAACGAACTTATTTGCAAAACAAACAGAATCACAGACATAGAGAACAAACTTATGGTTACCAAAGGGGAAAGGGGGTGGGGGAGGGATAAATTAGGAGTTTTGGATTAGCAGATACAAGCTACTATATATAAAATAGATAAACAACAAGGTCCTACTGTACAGCACAGGGAACTATATCCAATATTCTGTAATAAACCGTATGAAAAAGAATATATATTTATAGTAAAAAACTGAATCACTTTGCTGTACACCAGAAACTAATACAACATTGTAAATCAACTATACTTTACTAAAAAAAATAAAATTAAGGACGTGATTTGTGAACCAAGAATAAATTATCCACATCCTATTGCCAAAACAGAGATAAATCCATCATGCTCACACTGATACCCCTAACTTGCTTCTCCAATGACCTTCGTTGTCACCAGAGTTTTTCCTATGAAGAAAGAGGAAAAAGTGAGTTATATGTGCTATGGGCTATGTTATTCTGCCTAAGTGGGCCCTGCTCGGAAAGGTTGGAGGATCTCTTCTTTGGATAGGAATTCTCTGCTAGCTTTTCTCCATGTTTCTTGGCCATAGTGAAGTAAGGAGAGAGAGCCTGTCCCTCAGTATCATATATGCTTTTCTCAGTCGCAGGGCCTGTGGACTCAGCTTCTCCCCAGTCGTCTTCTGCATCTGGAATTGGCAGACACAATATCATGATATTCAGTTGACTTTCTCTGCTTCTTTTATAAAGTGAAAAGATCAAGGCTCAGGAACTAAAAACACAACTATTCTGAATGGAGTAATTCCAAGTTCATTGCTACTGTCATTAGGCATTACATTAACATACTGGCACCCAAAAAGTATATGCTGCAAAGCTCAGGCCTTCATCACATCTCACGTAGGTGATCCCACCTGCTTCTGACTTGATCTCTCTGACTCTCCCATCCTGCTCACTGTTCAAGAGGGAGCTTGCAAAACCGCAAATCCAGTCATGTCATCTCCCTGTTTAAAATCCTTAAAATAATTTCTACAAATGTCTTAGTCCATGGAGGCTGCTATAAGAGAGCACCATAGATTCTAATCATTAGAGACTTTTACTTCTCCTAGTTCTTGAGGCTGGAAGACCAAGATCAAGGCTCCAACAGTCTGGGGAGAACCCTCTTCCTGGTTCATAGATGGCATCTTCTCACTGTGTCCTCACCTGGAGGAAGGGGCGAAGGAGCTCTCTCTGTCCTTTTATAAGGACACTAATTTCATCATGAGGGTTCCACCCTCATGACCTCATCACCTCCCAAAGGCCCCACCTCCTGACACCATCACAACGGGGGTTAGAATTTCAACATATGATTTTGTCGGCAGAGACACAAACACACAGCCCACTAGAAAAGATAAGTGAGCACACATGCCCACTCCTGTTCTGGCCTCTGCCTTTCTTCCGAGTCTCCTCTCTTGCCCCATTGCCCAGGCAATTCCGCAGCTCTGCAGTTGACAACACCCTTCTCACTGTGTCTGGAACCTACTGTGTGCCTCCAGCCTTTGCACTATAGTCCTTCTGCCTGGAGGATCCTTCCTCCCTTGTCTTCTCTTACATGCCCGTTTGTTCTCCAATATTCAATCCAAATGCAGCATTCCCTTTAAAATCCTGCCTTCACTCTACTGGAAAAATTAGTTCCCTAGCTTTGATGCAGTGTGAAAAGTGTTTGTTTAAGACTGCGGACTTCAGAGACAAACTATTAAGGTTCAAATTAAAGTTTCACCTTTCACTGGTTGTGTGGTCTTGTCAGGAATTATGTAGAATTTGAGATTTTATTCTATTTACAAGCTATCGAGCTTTCCTGATAGTGTTTCACAGATGCTGGTAGAAGACAGGAGACTCCAGGGTCACAGACAAAGGACTTTGTTATGACAAAAGTCGTAGATTGAGCTTCATGTTAGCTTGTGTTGGTGCCCCTTGACCCCCAAGTCCCATGGTGGTAATGTCAAGGGCCCATATGGATGCCTGCTGAAATGCCACTCAATCAATATCTGGAGAATTTAATGAAGAATGAAACAAATTAATGAAGAATGAAAAAGTTACTGAAGATGTTTAATATGGTTTCCCATATCTGATAGGAAAAACACTCAGTATTTTTTTTCTGAAATAAACTGGGCTCTAAATGCATAACTAACTGTTCCTATTATAATGTCAAATTCTTTTAGCTGAGTTTCCTGGAATTACGGTCCTTCGCCGACTTGTCTGTGTTAACATTGCTGAAAAAAGACTTCCCTGTTGCTTGGCACTGCGCACTGTTTTGTTAGCTAGAAAAATGTAGCCTTTTAATCGGCATGTGGTTTACTGGTCTCTGGTGCGTAATAAACATCCAAAGCCCCTCTCACCCTAGAAACGTTAGCACTGAGCAAGGCACACGGCTTTGCGGGTGAGGCCAGACTGACCTCAGGGCTGTGCTCTCCTCGTGTTTCTCAATAGGCCCTGTGTTGTTTCTACTGTCACAGCCCACAGGACAGGGATGCAACCCCTGCCGCTGCCAGCATTCCCTCACCTCTGAGGACACACACCTGCCTGGCTGCCCCACGGGACGAACACACTTCCTCTCTGAGGGGAAAGCAAGATAATAATAAGATGGCACGACTGAAAGGGTCAAGTTCAACACACACAGGTG
This sequence comes from Leucopleurus acutus, assembly GCF_964270905.1. Taxonomy (NCBI): domain Eukaryota; kingdom Metazoa; phylum Chordata; class Mammalia; order Artiodactyla; family Delphinidae; genus Leucopleurus; species Leucopleurus acutus. The sequence continues at coordinate 179,826,992 of NC_139142.1, forward strand.
TATGAATATCCAGGGTCATTCAACAAGTACAGAACATTCCAGAGTGGGCGCTCAAGTCCTGGTTGTAACCCCAGTTGGCCCTGTTCTATATTTACTAGTCAGGGTTCTCCAGGGAAACAGAACCAATAATATATGAAACAGAACCAATATCTATGAAGAGATGTATTATGAAGAATTGACCCATGCCATGATGGAGGCTGAGAAGTCCCACCATCTGCGTTCAGCAAACCAGAGCCCTGGAGAGTCAGTGCTGTGGTTCCAGTCTGAGTCCAAAGGCCTGAGATGCAGGGAGCCCAGGATGTAAGCCTCAGTCCAAGGGCAGGAGAAGTCCAATGTCCCAGCCCAGCAGGTAGACAGGAAGCAAAAGGGGCCCATGTTCTTCCTCCACCTTTTGCTCTATTCAGGCCCTCAGCGGATTGGATGAGGCTCCTCCTGCATAGGGGAGGGTGATCTTCTTTACCCTTTACTGAGTCCGCTGATTCAAATGTTAATCTCAATCCGAAACACACCTAGACACACCCAGAAATCATGTGTAATCTGGGCGCCCTGTGGCCCAGTCAGAGGACACATAAAATTAACCAACATAAATATGAAGAGTTTTTTAATGTGTGTGTGTGTGTGTGTATATATATATACATATACATATATAATCAATGTAAAAATATAGATTCTTTATATATATATATATATATATATAAAACCAGCTATTTAGCTTAAATAATCATAGAATGTTATAAGTATAAAGGACTTTATTTTTTTTTAATAAATTTATTTATTTAATTTATTTATTCGGCTGCGTTGGGTCTTTGTTGCTGCGCAGGGGCTTTCTCTAGTTGCGGCGAGCGGGGGCTACTCTTCCTTGCGGTGCGCGGGCTTCTCACTGTGGTGGCTTCTCTTGTTGCGGAGCAACGGCTCTAGGCATGCGGGCTTCAGTAGTTGTGGTATGTGGGCTCAGTAGTTGTGGCTTGTGGGCTCTAGAACGCAGGCTCAGTAACTGTGGCACATGGGCTTAGTTGCTCCACAGCATGTGGGATCTTCCCTTACCAGGGCTCGAACCTGTGTCCCCTGCATTGGCAGGTGGATTCTTAACCACTGAGCCAGCAGGGATGTCCCAGGACATTATTCTTTTTCAAATCAAGAGGCTAATATGTCCAAAGTCACATACCTTGTCCAAAGCAGGTGCAAAATGAGCTCCTGTTCTGTCTTCCAGTCTAAGGCACTGGCCACACTAGACCTCGGTTTCTCTTCTGTGCCTCTCAGTACTATGACATAGAATTATTTGTATCTGAAATAGCCCGTATAAAGAACTCAGGGTCATTTTCTAAAAAGCGTTGAGCATCCAGTAAGCACCAGATATTTAGAGAACTCTCACGGGTTCAGCAAGGAAACAAGACTCACTTTCAAGCCTTGCAAGACGCTCGCCAACTCTGCAGGAAGATGGGGTTTCCAAAATCCTGTACGGTTCAGTGCGGACCACATGGCTGAGTTTGGGAAAATGAATCACATGCAGAAGCGACCTCCTCCCCTGCCAGGCGGGGCCACCAGACATCCTTACCCCCTTCCATGACCTTGCGCCTCCCTGTCTGCTTGCCAGGAGCAAGGGCCACTGAGATGGGGGAACTGCACCGTGGACGCTGCCCAGGAGAGCTGCTGATCCTGTAAAGGATGTACATGAGCAAAAAGGGAACTCGCATGGTGTTAAAGCACTGGGATTTTCAAGCCGTCTGCCCCAGAGGTGTCTCAGACCCTGTCACTGCCCCACCCTCACCCCCTGAGTCCACCCAAGAGGTCCCCTGCAGCCTCAGTCTGGAGAATCCTTACTCAAGGAGCCAGTCTCTCTCTACCCAAGGGCTTTCTTTGGGCACAAGCGTTGCTTGTCCTGCATAAAGAACAGGTAAGAAGTGCTAGAGAGTTAATGCCTTGAGAGCAACCCTTAGCCAATAAGGGATGGAAGATGATGGATAGAAATCTCAGCCTTCTTGCTTCCTGGGGAGAAAACTGTAGTGTACATTCTACATAGACTCTCAGACGTCTCAGGAGGGCTGAGTCCCAGGTGCCTGCAGTGTTATCTTCTCACTATCGCATCCTTTTTAATTTTCCTTCCTTTGCATTTTCCTTTCCCACCCCCAGTATAGAAAATTTGGAAAACACAGACAAGCCTCAAGAGGTAAATGAAATGCCTCCATTATCCCATGGTTGCTTTTAAAATTTGGGTGTACAGACAGAGAAAGATAAATATCGTATGATATTGTTTATATGTAGAATCTTTAAAAAAGGGTACAAATGAACTTATCTACAAAACAGAAATAGAGTCACAGATGTAGAAAACAAAATATGGTTACCAAGGGGGAACCAGGGGTGGGGGATAAGTTGGGAGATGGGGGTTGACATATACACACTACTATATATAAAATAGATAACTAATAAGGACCTACTGTATAGCACAAGGACCTCTACTCAATACTCCATAATGACCTATATGGGAAAAGAATCTAAAAAAGAGTGGCTATATGTATATGTATAACTGATTCACTTTTCTATATAGCAGAAACTAACACAACATTGTAAATCAACTGTACTCCAATAAAAATTAATTTAAAAAAACAAAAGGGCTTCCCTGGTGGCACAGTGGTTGAGAATCCGCCTGCCAATGCAGGGGACACGAGTTCGAGCCCTGGTCCAGGAAGATCCCACATGCTGCAGAGCAACTAAGCCCGTGCGCCACAACTACCAAGCCTGAGCTCTAGAGCCCGCGAGCCACAACTACTGAAGCCCGTGCACCTAGAGCCCGTACTCCTCAACGAGAGAAGCCACCGCGATGAGAAGCCCGCGCACCGCAACGAAAAGTAGCCCCTGCTCTCCGCAACTAGAGAAAGCCCGCGCGCAGCAGAGAAGACCCAATGCAGCCAAAAATAAATTAATTAATTAAAAATAAATAAATAGGGAGCTTCCCTGGTGGCGCAGTGGTTGAGAGTCTGCCTGCCGATGCAGGGGACGCGGGTTCGTGCCCCGGTCCGGGAAGATCCCACATGCCGCGGAACGGCTGGGCCCGTGAGCCATGGCCGCTGGGCCTGCGCGTCTGGAGCCTGTGCTCCGCAACGGGAGAGGCCACAACAGTGAGAGGCCCGCGTGCCGCAAAAAAATAAATAAATAAATAAATAAATAAAATTTGGGCTAAGCCTTTTGGTAGTTTCTTCTCTGCAGATACATTTGAACAAAATGGGATTCCATTGTATAAATAGCATTGTAACTTGATCTGCTCATGTACTGAAAACCAGATGTGTAGCCTTCCACGGTACTCCAGGTATATTTTAGGAAGTGGATTAACTCTATCAGTCTGTAGATTCAAACTGTGCCAGTATTGTAATTTAGCTTCTCCCAGGCCCACCTGTTATACTAAAGTAAAAATGCCCGAAGATCAGGAAGAATTCAAATTTGCTTAGCACACTCCCTGAGATCAGAGATTTTCTTTTTTCCATGTTGTTATCTCTGGAGTCTATAATAATGCCTGGCACAATACACTTTCAATAAAATACCTGCTAAATAAAGAAACGAATAAACAAAGTATCTGACACCACCTTAGTGACTGGATTAGGCCTCCTGTATAGTCAGTTATGGAGAAAAATCAGTGTTTAATAACCAGCGTCTTGAGCAGTTGGTTTCTGGGATGATTGCTTATTGCCTTTGATCTACTTTATTACTTTATTCCTAAGTCAGACTCTTCTTGTATCAACACCTGCTTTTCTATAACAATCTAACGCACCAGAAGAGGAGTGAGGTTTCCCACCGGCGAGACGCCCCTCATTCCTGTTGTGAGAACTTTCCCTTTACTACAATATTGCGTCCTTGTAAATCTTTCACACGATGCTGCATTTGTTGAGAAAATGCTTGAGGGCATTTTACAGTCCATAACCTAGATTTTCTGTCTGTTGCCAATTTGCGATCTTCAGTAACGTGGCTGCCTGCCTGCTGTTCAACAGGGGCCACGGACCCATTGTCAAAGAGCTTATGGCCAAGAGTGTCACTGACATTTAATATCCTGAAATCATCAGAGGCCCTGAAAACAGAGCCCCGGGCAGGCTTTTAGTTTTTTCCCTTGAGCCAGATAGGATCTTCATGATTTATAGTAACATTCCTTTTAACGTTCAGCTCGTAGAGTTTTGAGAAGTGTTGCATAGACTTGGAGACCATCTCCAGGTCCAGTTTCATGCTATTGTCACCATTCCAGCTATTGGTGATTTCAGATGTTACCTGGCTGAGTAAAACTGAAAACCTTACTCTGAATGGTACTTTTGTTGTAGTGGCAGACTGGTTCCCCAGGTGCTGTATTCCACACCAGCAGTGACTTTCAGACCCTCAACACCCCTCCAGGCTAAGGGAGACAGGGACCCACAGGCTGGCTCAACCCCCATGCAAGCCTGCCTGTGCTACAATGTGCGGTCTCATTTTAGGTGGTATCCGCCTTTTCCTTCCCTGAAAAAATTAGCTTCTTGGCATAGAATGGTGATGATCCCCAGAGAATGACGGAGGGGAATCATTTAGAAGGACAGTGCGTCAGTGGCCTTGTTACTAACATCATCCCCATTACATCCAGCTGTCACAGGGCCTTAACGTCATGGACACACTTCAACGTGAATTAAATGGAACCAAAGAGAATAAGCCATTGTTGGATGTCTCTTCATGACTGGCTTGCATAGGTGCAGGGGAGAGCATGGAGGAGGTTGAACAGAGAGAGCTCAGTGGGCTGAGACGCCACCAAACACTGAGCTCTGCTGAGCTCAGTGATGAGCAGGTTTCCTCATTTATACAGTAAAGTGGCCAGATTAGGTCATTGCTGAAGAATTGCCAAGTTCTACAACTTTTGGAGGCGCCTAAACGCAGAAATATATTTGACACAGACGTTTAAAGATGAAGAAAGATAGGGGAAAGGTCAGTCTTTAATACTGCATTTCATCAAAAAATCCTTACATCACCATTTGGAGGCAGTTGCTGACATGGATGAAATGCCAGAAAGATAATGAATGATTTCCAGTATAACAAAAAATGGAATTACATTTTAAAATTAGTTATGGTGTGCTCCTCAACAAAGACTAATGGAGAAAAGTTCTCTCTGAAAATCTCAGTGAGAGAGTTTTAGGTGGATGTGACTGTGGGTAGTAGCACGTTAACATGTAGTATGTGAACACAGAGCAACATGGAACTGCCCTCACACTCTGCCGGGCGTCCCAGCATCCTGGATAGGTCTCTAAGCTAAGAGTCGGTAGGACCACAGTGGAGTTTTTGTCTTTACAAAGGACTTTAAAAGTGGGAATCCACCTCTTTGCCTAAAACTCGCCGAAGAGAATGAAAAACCAATGTGGAAAGTATATTCTAGGGATTTCCCTGGTTGTCCAGTGGTTAAGCCTCCATGCTTCCACTGCAGGGGGCGCAGGTTCAATCCCGGGTCAGGGAACTAAGATCCCACATGCTGCGCAGCATGGCCCCAAATAAAAGTACACTCTAAGTTTTGCAGATCCTGATACAAAAGTAAGAGGATGGTCTGGGAGAGCCGGAGACCTGGATAAATCCCCCAGCAAATATTTATGCAGCATCTATTAGGCGCCAGGGACTGTAAGAAGCTCTGTGTCAAAGAACTAAGGAAAAGTGTTCACACTTCAGAGTCCGAGACTGACAAATAAACAACCGAAAAGCACCACGTTGCCATAAGTGGGAGAGAGGTAAGCAGGGGCTGCTCTGCTAGATTACGGGTTTGGTGGATTTTCACAGAAATTATTCTGTGAAAAGTGACCACCAGGCTGAGAAGGACAAAAGGGATGGGGATGAAGGTAGGGCTAAGTGCTGGCCTTTAGTTTCCAGGTGGAGAGAACTATAAATGAAGAAGCCCAGAGGGGAGGCAGGACATCCCCCAACTCACGTGCAACTTTGGGCAAATTTTTCCGCACCCCTGGGCCTCAGTTTTCTCACCTGTAAAATGAGTTGAATGAATAAGATGATCACTTTTAGATGTGAATTTATACGAAATACTAACACATATTCCATATGTCCTTCCTTTTAATAACTAATTCATTAGAATGGTTTTGCTCTCATTCAACATATGATCATTTGCAGCGCTTACTTTAAAAATTAGAATTGATATAAGGAAAGACTTAGTGGGAGGGATTGGGAGTTAAGGACCTACATAAAACAGCAAACAAATCTGAAGTTATTTATCAGGGTGTAGCACTTGTTGTTTATATAAGGAAATTACATTTTTAAAACTTTGTTTAACTTTATACAATCAAGGCTTCTTGCCAAATAATCAGCCAGAAAACCTTGGTAAAGCGACTCTGGGGGAAAAAAGTAAAAAAGACTTATTCCAAGTACATTCTGACACAAATTAGAAAATGTTATGCAGTGGGTTATCTGTTGGGTGGAGGGTTTTGCCCTTCAATCTTTGGCAGATACGACCTTGACTTGAAAAAAAAAATCTGGGAAATGTATCAAAGAGGCAGTGAAAAGAAGCAAAAACCACCAAAGTGGAAACTTCATTGTGGGACTCAGGTTGGGGGAGTGGGGCGGATTTGTCCCATTTCTTTGGGATGATTCCTCAACGTCTTATTTCCACGTTTTACATCTCCTTTTCCCCCTCCCCCATCACAAGCCTTTTCATAGGATTCAGAAGTAGGGGCAGCCCGAGAAGAAGAAGAGTCGAACATATAGAAATCAGGAATAGAGAGGGTTGATGACAAAAATGGGAAAGTGTAAAGAAGAATTGAATAGAAAGGGCAATTTGGAAAAAGGAAGAGCAGACTAGGACTGTGGCTGGAATCCCAGAATAATAAAAACAAGACCACAAATAATGTGGGCTTCATGGTTTTCAAATATGTTTTGTTTTGGGTTTTTTTTCCCTAAAAGTAGAACAGAGGTGTGGATATGAGTGCCAGGGATGGAGTCTAGGGCCATCAACAGAAGACTGGATAAAGAATATGTGGTGTATATATACAATGGAATATTACTAAGCCATCACAAAGAATGGAATCATGCCATTTGGGACAACATGGATGGACCCAGAGGGTATTATGCTCAGTGAGATAAGTCAGACAGAGAAAGACAAATGCTGTATGATTTCACTTATATGTGGAATCTAAAAAACAACAGCAACAACAAAAACCCAAATGAACACACATAACCAAACAGAAACAGAGTTATAGATACAGAGAACAAACAGGTGGTTGCCCGAAGGGAGCGGGGCTGGTGGAGGAAAGAAACAGTCGAGGGAGATGAAAAGGTACAGACTTCCAATTACAAAATAAATGAGTCAAGGGGATGAAAGGTACAGCGTGGGGAATTAAAAAAAAAAAAAAAAAGAGGAAAGAAATAGAGCAGAGAAGAGGTGTGGCTAGGAGTGCCAGGGATGGAATCTAGGCACCAACGTGGCAGGCACACTCCTCCTTGGATCTCACCCCCTGGGCTGGGGGGAATCTGTATTTCCAGAGTGCTGAGTTGTACCAGATGGCATTTTTATTCCTGGGCTTGAAGGGCTTTTATAGGAAGGGTGCAAGTTGATCTTTAGGGTTCAACAACTGAAAATTTTAAGGTTTCACCCAGTGGGGTCTCTTGGGAAGGTGCACCATCCTTTACTCTTTACCGTATATATAGACATGCGCTTCTATGTCCCCTGAGGTCTCAGGAGAAGAGTGGGAGGAGGGGATTTGCTGGACCCAGAATATCATGTACACACGATACCTCTGCTTCCTCAGACCACATTCTGAGGCTTAATCAGAACCTGCCTTCTTTTTGATGGGAGTTAAACGTCATATCTTGTCCTCACTTACACTTGACCTGCCACAGCCTTGTTCAGCAAGGTGTTAAGTCTCAGTTAGTGAATAAAAAACACTTGAAACTCCTGGATATACACCCAGGTGCCCTGTATGCCTTCCTAATCTTTATTTTGAAGGACTTTCCTTGCCTGAAGCCCTTGACCTAATAGCTAAGGATGTAGCAGATAGTTCGGATTTGGAGCACATTATTCCCTGGGGGTCAGGTTCTTACCCTTGATCCCCTGCAAAGGAATTTCATACATATGAATTGCCCTTATCTTATTCCACATGGCAAAAAGTGTTAAAAAAAAAAGTGCCTCTCTAGCATGAGAAGTGCATATATCGTCAATTTCAACTTTCACGTTTCATGACTGGCCATAGTTAGAGTGAGTTTAGGTGTTTAAACCGAAATAGTTAAATCCTTTCTTTCTGGGTCTGTTTTCCTTGTGGCCAAATGAGGAGGAACATTTAGGCTTCTTGCTGGTAAAATCCTGTGGTCATTTTTCAGTACCAGGCCAGTTTCTCGTGAATGAGTTCTTTTATTTCCAAAGGACTGGGTCATTTAGCAGGCTGCCTCTCCCCTTCCAGAATACCCACCGCTAATGGAGTCATTGTCCGTCCAGCTCAATCTCCTTGTGCTTTGCTCTTTCTAACAAGCTCAGAGCTAAACGCTCAGATCTTATTGTTTTAAACCTCTTCTGCTCATCACTGTAGAGAAAGAGACAAGGGCAGCTGAAGTAACAAACGTGCAGCAGCTACAAAAGCGCCAAAACCTCAAAAATTATTTACCTTGGTATTCGCAGTTTCAAGAAACAAAACATACTCTTACCTTTCCCGATGAACTTGTTCTATTTGTTATTGCACTTCTCACGAATTCTGGTTGGGAACTGCTGCATTGATTTCACAGCCCCACTGATGGTTTGAATCCTACAGCTCGAAAGTGTGGGACTACCAGCCCCTGCTTTCCTAAAATGACACCGGAAGCTGTCATGTCCTCCTAATTCCTTGATGCTCAAGGGTTGATGTAGTTACTGCAACTATCTTCACTGGACCGTCGGGCTCTTCCTCTGAGAACACCCCTCTCCAGCTCTAGACTCGAAGAAACTCTTTGGTAGATGAATAGATGGGACACAGGAGGCCATCCAAGCATTATCTAGGCTCACGTGGAGTAGATGACATCCCCAAAAGAACAGCATATGACTATGAAGACGAAAAGTAGTTTCACTGTACTTCATCCTACCAACATCGAGCATCTGACTGATACCTGACTGAGACTGGGGAAAAAGCCTGTGGTCATTGAACTGGTGAAGTTGTTTGGCCTTTTGGTGCCGTGCTCCATCCTAGAGACGTAAGCAGCCCAGAAAAACGCATAGATAGTGAATGTCCCCAAATCCAACTAATTCACTGCTCAGTGCTCTGACTAGACATGTCAGAGTCACCTGCCTGACCCTTGCTAAGCAGGCAGGACATATTAGAGACATTAGTTCAGAATTCAAGGCTGTCAAAGGATTCAAGGATGCGTCCGTGAACTGAAAGATTGTCCAGATGGCAATATTCCCCGAGCTGATCTTCAGATTCAACTCAATCTCTATCCAAAAAGGGCTTCCCTGGTGGCGCAGTGGTTGAGAGTCCGCCTGCCAATGCAGGGGACACGGGTTCGTGCCCTGGTCCGGGAGGATTCCACATGCCGCGGAGCAGCTGGGCCCGTGAGCCATGGCCGCTGAGCCTGAGCGTCCGGAGCCTGTGCTCCACAACAGGAGAGGCCACGGCAGTGAGAGGCCCGCGTACCGCAAAAAAAAAAATTATATATATATATATATATATATATATATACACACATATATATGCCACCTTTCTTCTGCAGAAATTGACAAACTGATCCTAATACAAGGGGCCCCAAATAACCAAGACAATCTCGAGAAAAGAACAAAATGGGAGGACTCACACTTCATAATTTCACAACTTGCTACAAAAAGCAGTGATCAAGATGGTGTGATGCTGCCATAAGGATGAATATACAGGTCAGTGAGTCCAAAAGTAAACCCTTGCATTATCAGGCAATTGATTTTCAGTAAGTGTGCCACGACAATTCAATGGGGGAAGAGTAGCCTTTTCAACAAATGGTGCTGGGACAATGGGACATCCACATACAAAGGGATGAATTTGAGCCTCTGCCTCCCACTATACATAAAAATTAATTCAAAAATGATCAAGGACCTAAGTGTAAGGGCTAAAACCATAAATCTCTTAAAAGGATACATAGGTAAACATCTTCCTGACCTGGGATGAGGCAATAGTTCCTTCCCCCCAGAAACAGTATGCTTGACCTTAAAAGCTCCTGCTTTGTACAGCTCTGAAGATCGGTTCCACAGTCAGTGAATCGTTACTCTTGTTACAGTTCGAGCTCCAAGTGCCAGCTTTGAAATGCAGCTAACGGTGCAGCTGAATGCTTGCATGCCTGCTTAAATAGTGCGTGAGCACGTGCGTGCACACACAAACACACGCACGCACACACACACACACGTTGTTCATTGCCACTCACAAAGCCCAGATCAGTCTCTTCCAAGTTTGGGCTCCCAGAAAAAAAATCCTGTATATGCTTCAGTTTAGGAAGGAGAAGAAATTCATTACTAGGAAGGGCAATTTCCCAGGGTGAGCCAGGAACAGTACAGTCAGGCTGGTCTTGAAACTGTTTTAAATATAGCCTGGAGGATTTTCTACCTTCATAAACAGAAATGAAACTGGGTTTCAAGAACCACAAAACTACCAAGACCAGATGGCACGAATGTTCTGATCCTCTCTTCAGAGACTCTGAAAGAGGAAGAAGAAAGAGAATCCTTCCCAAGGAAGTATGTGCAGCTGTGGAGGAGCAATGGGGGGCTTTCCCCGAGCCGCAAAGTCATCACAGCCGTGCAGCATCTGTTGGGGGTGAGTACTGAAAAAGCCCATTTTCTGGATTTTTAAGCAGTTACTATGGTTATAGTAGCAGCCATCCTAAAGCAGCATTAGAGAGCTCAACACAATCCTAGCTACAACATTTGCTGAAATGTGCTGCAAAATATTATATGAATGAACTAAAATGTGTCGAGCATTTGCTGTGTACCAGACACTGTTCCAAGAATGTTACCTGTATTAAGTCATGTAAATCCTTACGACCGGGATCCATTTTACCAAAAAATGTAAATTGAGACCCAAAGAAGTTAAGTAATGTACCCAATTCACAGAGCTGCCCACTAGGGTTTGGTTTCTGGCCATCTGACTCCAGAGTCTGGGTGTTTAACCTTCCTTCTCTGTTGTCAAACAGCCCAAATAAAATTGCAAACTGAAATGGTCCATCCCTGGGTGTTTTCCGTTTCCTGTACTGCTGTAACAAGTTATCACAAATTTAGTGGCTTAAAACAACACCAATTTATTGTCTTACAGTTTGGGAGGTCAGAAGTCAGAAATGGGTCTTCTGGCCCAAAGTAAAAATGTCAGCAGAGCTGCATCCCTTCTGGCGGCTCCAGGGGAGAGTTTTGTTCTAACCTTTTCCAGCTCCTGGAGACTGCCTGCATTCCTTGGCTTGTGGCCCCTTCCTCCATCTTCAAAATACATCACCCGCTTCAATCTCTGCCTTTGTTGTCACATCTCCTTTCACCCTGTGTCCCCTGCCTTCTCCTTACAAGGACCCCGGGATTGCATTGAGTCCACTGGATAATCCCTTGCCTCCCTACACCCCCTACAACTCCCACCCCCTCTCCACCACATCCATCGCTGCCTCCGTGGAAATCGGCACCCTTCTTACTATTTATCACGAACCGTCTCACATGAACAACTTAATTCTGCATTTGTTTAAGCACTCCTATTGGATAGGAAGAGGCTTGAAGGCAAGTATCTCGGCACCCCAGGACCCCTAATATGCTCCGCCAATGGTTAAGTGAGATGGAATGCCTTTTAAGTACTGTAGGCTTCGACTAGGCAGCAAAATGTTAAAACCCCAAATCTCAGTTGCAGCCACATCAGAGCAGTGTGTCTTAGGGACACTTTTCAGCCAACACAGTCTGGAGCAAGCTGTGCCCTGGCTCCTGTGAGCCTCATGAGCCATGAGCTCAACTGGGTGCTAAAGCACTACCAGAAAAATAACTGTGGACTCGACCTTCAGAGCAACAGGTTAAAACTCTTGATTTATGACTCTTGGCAGGAACGACTGGCCCTAGGCCCCGGGGATAGCACCGTGGCAGCCGGCCAGCCCGTTGGGGATCCACCAACCCAACCCACCTCCCGGTGAGGACAAAGCTCTGACTTCTCCCGCTGATCCGGATTTGTGTAACGGGAGATGATCGGAAGCTCCAGAGGTTCACTGTAAAGATGGGGACACCTCTCGGGAATAACTGTGAATTAAATAAACGCTTTGCTATTTTGCCTTTGAACCTTCACTCCCCCATCTCCTGCCCAGGGTAGATTCCTGCCAAGTGTCTAGAGCCTTCCTGCTGATCCCAGCTGTTTCTTCCTAGAGGCCGCCTGGCAACCATTCAAATCTTGGATTCTTTTCTTTTAAAGGCCACTCGTCTCCCTCCTTCTCTCGGGGCTGCGGAAGGGAACTGGACAGCATATCGTGATACAAGTACCCACGCTAAAGTGTTCGTGGCTAAATGCATTCCCCTCCAAGGGCCATTTGCGTCTTAAATGCTGGCTTCTGGGCACTGTCTTAACACACGGAAGTGAATCTTCAATGGATATTTATTTTCTAGGAAGAATGGGATGGAAGTGGGGAGTTTTCAGCATCTCTTAAAAATTCACTTTGAGATAAATGTTCTTACAAAGTAAGGTCGTTCTTGCTGGCGAACTGAGATTTGTGTTGGGAGAGATATAGGAGGCTGTTACCAAGCTGATCTTCAGGGCATACGAGCAGTTATAGGCTTGGGGGCCAACAGACAAATGAGGGAGTTGGAGGGAAAAGTGTGTTTTTAAACAAGAATATAGTTAGTTTGTAAGAGAAAGGGTCTTGTCCTAACTACTAGAGCATTTAAATATTCTCCTTCCCTTCTAAAATTGTACATTTTCTTAGTGTTTTTTGGATTACTAACCATAACAGATATATAAATGTTTAGAAAACTTATCAGAATGGAAATGCAAAATGGTGCACTCACTTTTGGACGTTGCAACTTCTTGTAAAACAACATATTCTTAACATAAGATCCAGCAATCACACTCCTTGGTGTTTAGCCAAATGACCTGAAAACTGTGTCCACACAAAAAGCTGCATGGGGTTGTTTATAGCAGCTTTGTTTATAATGGCCAAAGCTTGGAAGCAACCAAGATGTCCTTCAACACATGAATGGAGAACTAAACTGTGGTGCAACAGACAATGGGCTATTATCCTGAGCTAAAAAGAAATGACTTATAAAGCCATGAAAGGACATGGAGGAAGCTTAAATACATATTATTAAGTGAAAGAAGCCAATCTGAAAAGGCTACCTACGCACTGTATGATTCCAAACATATGATGTTCTGGAAAAGGCAAAACTATGGAGATGGTGAAAAGATCAGTGGTTGCCAGGTGGGATGATGGTGGGAGGGATGAATAAATGGAGCACAGAGAACTTTTAGGGCCGTAAAACTACCACGTGTGAGACAACAGCAAGTGAACCCTCGGACCTAATGCAAACTCTGAACTTCGGGTGATTAGGACCTTGTCAACGTAGGTTCATCAGTTGTACCGAATGTACCATCTGATAGGGGATGCTGGTAACGGGGAGGCTGTAGAGGGGTGCAGAGGGGATACGGAAAACTTCTGTCTCTTCCTCTCAATTTTGCTGTGAACCTAGACCCACTCTTAAAAAAAAAAAAAAAGAAATCTTAGAAGAAAAAAAAAAACTTCCCAGTATTGATATTTTTCCTATAGGTTACACATGTTCATAAATGTTCACTGCCCACATTCCCCAAGTAGAACCGTAATGAATTTTAGGGCAAAAGGACTCCTTGCCTTGAGATTCTCAGAATATTACCCACCACAGTATTGTTGTCTGCCAGGTTATAAAGTAGTTTCCCATTAATATGGGTGACTATCTTTTCATAAGGATTAATTTAGGATCCTAAGCTCTTTTATTCATTTAAATTTTGTATGCGCTTACTGTATTTATTTTCTTTATTAAAATGTATATATTGGGCTTCCCTGGTGGCGCAGTGGTTGAGAGTCCGCCTGCCGATGCAGGGGACACAGGTTCGTGCCCCGGTCTGGGAAGATCCCACATGCTGCGGAGCGGCGGGGCCCGTGAGCCATGGCCGCTGAGCCTGCGCGTCCGGAGCCTGTGCTCCGCAACTGGAGAGGCCACAACAGTGAGAGGCCCGCATACCGCAAAAAAAAAAAAAAAAAAACAAATTATAGAAAATTTAGAAAAGAGAAATCTTAAAAAAGTCTTCCATTATTCCACCACCAGGGATTCTTCCAGTAATTTTTTCTATGCACGTTTATTTTAAAAAATCAGGATTATACCATATTTAGCACACTCTTTTTTACATTCACTAGAGTTTGTATGTCTTTTTACATCGCTAGATATTCTTCTGTGTAATAGACATGCCAAGTCCATCTGTAGAGACCCTACCCTCTCCACCCAGTTTAGGACTGGAAAAGGTGCCCTTAGGGGCCTCATGATCACACCTCATAACACCTCTTCACTCACTCCACGGCCAGTGTCCCCCTACTCCACATCACACACACTCGCACACGCACACACACACACACACACACACTCCCTCTCTCTCTCTCTCTCTCTCCCCTGATGGGGCCAATCAGATTCTCTCTCCCAGTAATTTGGAATCAGGCTGTGAAAGTCTGGTCTGTTATAATGACCAGGATGGAGGTCTTTGTACTGACTTGTCCTGTGAGTTGGCTGGGACTGGTGAAATCAAGGTTAAATGCTACCTGCAAACAGAAGTTATGCAGAGATATCATGAGTAAAGCAAGCGAGCTGATCTACAAATAGAAGCAGGGTAACAGCGTGATCCATGGAGAGGCAAGGATGGGAGACCACAGGTATCTATGGGTGAAAAGGTGAGTAGTCTTGATACCTGATTTCCGCTTCCAGCTCCTATGTGACCTGGTGAGTCTGTTTCCTCCAGTGTTCATACGTTTATTTTGACCTTTCAATATTTTACATTCTTACTTTACTTATTAAGTGAATTTCAACTGAAGAGCATTGACTAAGACAATCTATAATGTCCTTTCTAATAGCTGCATAGTTTTCTCTTGTATAAAAAAAATCATAATTCAAGTAGTTCCTTGTTGGTTATATATTAATTTGCTTCCTTTTCTTAACTATTCTAAAGATCACTAAAGTAAATATCATTGCAGCTAGATCTTTGCAAATATTTCCTAGGGTACATTATTAGATGAGGAATGATGGGTTAAAGGAAATGAATATCATTCTCAGTACTGTTATGTATGAAAATTCCTGTTTTCTGCATCTTTACCGATACTAAGTTGACAATTGAGAAAAGAAGCCATTCTGCCAATGAAATTAGCTAAAAATACTGTCTCTCAGTATTAATTTCTGTTTCTTTGATGGCTGGAGTTGCACATACTTCCATATATTTATTGCTCGATCACTCTTCTTCCATTATGAAATGCTCATTCATGCCTTTTACTCATTTTCTTTTATTTACTTGTTTATTTATGTCTTCTTGATTTGTGAGTATTTTCTCTTTTTAAAATTAAGAAGTTAAATTTTGATTCTCACTTACTTTAAGGTTACCTTCTCCTCATTAATTATTTGCCTCCTAATATATGATATTTTGATATACATTAAAATATATTAGTATAGTCTATACAAATTCGTATGGTCTATACTATATTTGTGTAGTAATATTTTCCCTTATGGTTTATTCTTTCAATGTCACAACTAGAAAGGAGTTCACCTACCTAAGATTACATACTTATATACTTTCATTTTTTTTTTTTTTTTTTTTTTTTGCGGTACGCGGGCCTCTCACTGTTGTGGCCTCTCCCGTTGCGGAGCACAGGCTCCAGATGCGCAGGCTCAGCGGCCATGACTCATGGGCCCAGCCGCTCCGCGGCATGTGGGATCTTCCCGAACCGGGGCACGAACCCGTGTCCCCTGCATCGGCAGGCGGACTCTCAACCACTGTGCCACCAGGGAAGCCCTATACTTTCATTTTTAACTGGGCACGTTGAAAACAAAAATGAAACACCGTGGCACTTGGAAATCAAATGCCTAAATGACATAAAATGGAGACACAAAGCAACATACATGTGCTGAAAGACAAAATCCATTACTAACCTGTTTTTAAATTTTAGGCTGACTGAAAGTTACCAATTATGAACCCATTCTTTCTCTAGGAAACAAAGCAGGAGTTTCATCTCAGATTAAATTTATTTAAAAATATTTCCATCCCGGTTACATTCACCTGCATTATTTAAGCCCTTAAAAATTACTAGGGATAAAATGAGACAAGAAAATATTAAGTAACTCAGGTGGCAAAGACTTGTATCTATTCCTATCTTTCCCGTGGATAAAACTGCACAGAGGCAATGATGAGAAAATTCACTCTAGACCTCTAAATGCATATCACCCTATCCTTCGTGTGGTGGAATAAGAAGAGTTATCATCTGAATGTGAAATGCTGTCATCTAGTGGACTGCAGACTTCACCATCGACCTGGTTCCTATTCAGAAATGTCCCTGGAGAGTCTTAAATTGGTGGCCACAGAAGTCTGCAACCTATAATTCACGTGATTATTTTATTATCTTTTTTTTTTTTTGGTCTTGTGCCAGAGAAAGAAGTAAAACAATGCATTGGGAGTTACAGTAATGAGGATACAGCAGGGACCAGGGAGGGGAGAGCTAGGGGAGGAGAGTAAAAGGGGAGGTTGAAACCCATACTGTCAAGGGTACATTGCAAACTAGCTGTTGTGAGGTGTTCTGTTCCTGAAGTAGAGATTATTACCCCATTTTACAGATGAGGAAACAGAAGCTCAGAGAGGTCTAGCGACTTCCGGTGGTCACACAGCCAATGAGTGAAGGAGCTAGGATGGTGGAAGTAACAGGAATAAGTGAAGAGAGTCAAAATCTAGCATCAAGTGGGTGATGGAGACCAGCTTTTTAATTAACGGATGGCCTGTGGGTCTCATATCAGTCATCAGGGGCAGTGTCCAGACGGGCAAAGTTTAGAACTGAGCACTGAGTGCTGTCAATTCAAGCATAAAAATACACGTCTTAGTAAGAGTGGCCTATGTATACATAGGCCACCTGCATGTGGGATCTTAGTTCTCCGAACAGGGATCGGATCTGCGCCCCCTGCAGTGGAAGTCCGGAGTCTTAACCTCTGGACCACCAGAGGAGTCCCTCCAGGCCCTATATTAACCCTTTGCTTCAGAGTCAGAAGTGCTTGCTAATTGATTTTGTGTGAGAATTCGGACAACTGTGTTGCAATTCTGTGCCCTGGTTATGCAGTAAGACCCAAACCCAGCCAGGATATTCCCCTACTGAAAACGGAGAGATATGCCTTCTCAATAACGTACATATGCTTTTAAGGAAGGCTGTGCGTCCCTGCCTACATCGTAGAGCTGCATGAAAATGCTGTCTGCAGCCTCAGCTGATTCTATTCAAAGTGTGTCCTCTGCTTTCCTCCTAAATAAAATC
The DNA here is from genome assembly GCF_964270905.1 of Leucopleurus acutus. Taxonomy (NCBI): domain Eukaryota; kingdom Metazoa; phylum Chordata; class Mammalia; order Artiodactyla; family Delphinidae; genus Leucopleurus; species Leucopleurus acutus. The sequence goes on from NC_139142.1 coordinate 179,844,431, forward strand.
ATTTCCAGGAATACGAAGCACATCTCTTTTTTTGGAGACTTCCTCTTGGCAGGACCAGTACGGTTGGTTTATAAATTGCACGCAGGTGTGCAAAATAGATCCAGGTTCGCTGATAGGAGCCCACTTGCTACACCGCCTGCACGATCAGATGCGCCCTTAATTAGCAGCTCATCGCTTGTGCAAAAGTTGTTAGTTCCGGCCACTGGGGCGGCCGTGGGGGATCCAAGGGGCATTAGCCGTCCTCCTCTTGGAAAAGGGACACGAGCTCCTTAGTTTTGCAGATCCTGTAGTCAAAGCACGACCTCCCTGTTTAATTTTTCACTGATTCATATTTGAAAGAAGTCCCTCTGCCTCTGGGTTAGGCCATTTTCACTGGTGATGTAATTTGCCTTTTTTTATTTTTTTGCTCTCAGATGCTATTGGAATAAAATCTTTACAGGAGAGATGAGATGCCTGCTGGACATTCCTCTCCCAGAATCTGATGCTAGAATGCAGCCGAGTGAAATGAGTGTCGCTGCCCCTAACAGACACTGACAAGGAGAAATTCTTTGGCTTTGCGGACTAATTACTTTGTGTGGACTCGTTCCTGGAAGTGCGTGTGTTTGTGTGTGTGTGTGTGTGTGTGTGTGTGTGTGTGTGTCCCAATATGTTGAGTACATTTTTTGGATCTCTGGATCATACTGACTACATGAAACTTAAAAACCACACTGGTGCTCCACAGAGGCTCATAGTCTCCCTCCCTCAACCCGTGGCTGGGTGCCTCATGACTTCATGAACAAAAGAAGGAAGGGAGATGAAGTTTAGGGAAGGAGCAGAGAGGGCAGGAGACTCTGGTACACAGAGCATTGCTCATTGGCTCACTTACCCACGTCTGCCCTATTCTTTTTTTTTTTTAAATTTTTATTGGAGTATAGTTGATTTACAATGTTGTGTTAGTTTCAGGTGTTCAGCAACGTGAATCAGTTATACATAAACATATATCCACTCTTTTTTTAGCTTCTTTTCCCATATAAGCCATCACAGAGTATTGAGTAGAGTTCCCTGTGCTACACAGTAGGTCCTATTATTAGTTATCTATTTTATATATAGTACTGTGTATATGTCAATCCCAATCTCCCAATTTATCCCTCCTTTTCATTACCCACCCCCGGTAACCATAACTTTTCTTTTTTACATCTGTGACTCTATTTCTGTTCTGTAAATAAGTTCATTTGTACCATTTTTTTAGATTGCACATATATCGTATGATATTTGTCTTTCTCTGTCTGACTTACTTCATTTAGTATGACAGTCTCTACGTGCAACCTTGTTGCTTCAAAAGGCATTATCGTTTTCTTTTTTATGGCTGAGTAATATTTGTATATATATATACCACATCTTCTTTATCCATTCCTCTGTCGATGGACATTTAGGTTGTTTCCATGTATTGGCTATTGTAAATAGAGCTGCAATGAACATTGGGGTGCATGTATCTTTTTGAATTATGGTTTTCTCTGGGTATATGCCCAGGAGTGGGATTGCTGGGTCATATGGTAGCTCTGTTTTTAGTTTTTTAAGGAACCTCCGTACTGTTCTCCATAGTGGTTGTACCAATTTACATTCCCACCAACAGTTCCCTTTTCTCCTCACCCTCTCCAGCATTTATTGTTTGTAGATTTTTTTGATGATGGTCATTCTGACCGGTGTGAGGTAGTTTTGATTTGTAGTTTTGATTCACATTTCTCTAATAATTCGTGATGTGCCCTAGTCTTTCCCTCTCGACTCCAACCCACACTGGGATTGTAGACTATCAATGTTGAAAATCCATGGGATTGGACTGCGTTGGGTCTTCTTTGCTGCTTGCGGGCTTTCTCTAGTTGCGACAAGTGGGGGCTACTCTTCGTTGCGGTGTGCGGGCTTCTCATGGCGGTGGCTTCTCTTGTTGCGGAACACGGGCTCTAGGCGCGTGGGCGTCAGTAGTTGTGGCGCACGGGCTTAGTTGCTCCGCGGCATGTGGGATCTTCCCCGACTAGGGCTCAAACCTGTGTCCCCTGCATTGGCAGGCGGATTCTTAACCACTGCACCACCAGGGAAGTCCTCAACTATCTATTTCTATATCTAGCCATATCTGTAGTTATACCTATATTTTTATCTATCTAGATGAGGAGTACATAGATATAGATAAATATAGATAAATAATAAATATATAAGTAGATATAAAGGTAGAGCTAGAGCTGTAGACATAGACATAGGTGCCCTATTGGTGCTGTCTCTCTCAGGGACCCTGACTAATACACAGATGAAAGCCAGAAGGGAGCCTCAATTGGTTGGACACAGGACCACCCACGATGGTAGGACAGATGAAGTGGATTTTCCATGGTACCCACAGCTCACGAGGATCACAGCCTGGGCAAGGCAGCTGGTTTTCGGGCTCCCCTGTCCAGTGATCTCTCTGTCCAGCACCACCCTACTCCCTCCACAAGGCTCAGCTTCCCAAGTCCCTTCTCACAGGACTTTTTGGCAATGTTTGGAGATATTTTTCATTTTCACAACTTTGAGAGTGCTAGTGGCATCTGGTGGGTGGAGACCAGGGGTGCTGCTAACATCCTACAGTGCACAGGACACCCCCTCAAGAACACAGAATTATCCTGCTCCACACTGTACGGTAGACAGAAGTAGAAATAAAATGGTGTACACATTAAACTCAATGTTACCTCAACACAAAATAAATCTAAAAACAACTGTAACTGCATCATTTTGCTCTATGTTATAATGGGCTTACGTCTCAGAAAGTCTACTGGGCGGCTCTTTCATAGTTTCCATTTCATTAGTACTGCACAGAGAGTGTGTCGTTCTTTTTCTCATCACTGTTAGTTTCTCGCCATCTCGCCAGAAACTCACAGCAGAGGAGGAAAAAGAAAACAAAATTCAGTTCTCATACTGAGTGAAGTATGTCAGACAGAGAAAAACAAACATCATACGATATCGCTTATATGTGGAATCTAAAAAAATGGTGCAAATGAGCTTATTTACAAAACAGAAATAGAGTCACAAATGTAGAAAACAAACTTATGGTTACTGGGGGGGGATAATGACAGGGATACGCTGGGAGATTGGGATTGACATATACACACTACTATATATAAAATAGATAACTAATAAGGACCTACTGTATAGCACAGGGAACTCTACTCAATTCTCTGTAATGGCCTATATGGGAAAATAAGTTTTAAAAGTGTGGATATATGTATATGTATTATATAACTGATTCACTTTGCTGTACAGCAGAAACTATCACAACATTTTAAATCAACTATACTCCAATAAAATTTTTTTAAAAAAGGAAACAAAACTCAGCAAGATGAAGGTGAGTAGATGAAATGGAACTCAGCTCCTGCTGACCCCAAATCTGAATTTTAGAGAACACTGCTCTGATATTTTTTCCTCACCATCATCTATCCCTTGAGAGTACTAAGTTAAAAATGAACCAGTCTTACTATACGGCACAGGGAACTATATTCAATGTCCTGGCATAAACCATAATGGAAAGGAATATAAAGAAGAATGTGTATATGTATAACTGAGTCAATTCACTGTACATCAGAAATTAACTTTGTAAATCAACTGTACTTCAATAAAAAAAAACAAAGAACCAGTCTGAAATCTGGCTCTTGTTTTGTATATTTTAAAATATAGAGATACAGACACGTTCTTTTAGAGTTTCAGTCTTTTAACCACAAGGAGAATCCATTTCAGTAAATGTCTGTAAACAGGGCAATTGTGGACCAGAATCTGTTAATGGGCAAAGCCAGATTTTTTCCATCCAGTCTCTTCTTTTAACTGATAAATCTCCCCAGAGCAGAAAACAGAGCCACAAAATGTCACAACAGGGAGTAAAACACCGTGGGCACTTAGTGACTCAGAAGTGATTCTGCTTCAGCCCTAGAGCGGCAGCAGCTCTGTCTAGAGCCGTGCGGCTGGGAGATTTTCATTAATGGTATGGGGCCCCAGGATGTGTTTTGCAAGGTCTTCGGCAGGGCCTGTCTTCCTGTTTATCTGCCTCGGCGTGCTCTCCCAGAACATACAATTCGAAACAAGTGGATGTCTCGTACAATTCAAAGTCAGAAAAGACCAGAATATTTTAAATTGGGATGAAAATACAAAGATAGCAGCTCTGGAAGATATGTTTCCCCTAGCTCCTTTCCTTTGAAGGCTGCAATGAAGCCCGTTTATAGAACTTGTCCTTGCCATCTAAGAGAAGAGGGGATATGAACCCAATTATTTGGTGGCCAACTTCACCCCTAAAATAAAGGAAACTGCAAAGCTGTCTTTTACCAGATGCCCAGGCACTGACAGAAAACTGCACGACCAGAGTTTTGTATCCATTCCCTTGGGGCATGATTTAAACCAAGAAATCTGTCATCAGGAGACAAGTGGGGAACCGCTCCAGGGATGGCTCAAAAATGATGGTGAAGGGTTTTTGTCTCCCTCTCAACCCTGTAAAATTAAGTGAAACTGATCTCTGATTGATTATTAAACACTTTGCATTAAATGGCTGGGGGATATTCTGCTCATTAAACCCATGACTCTCAGCAGAGCTATTTCTGCCAGTTTTTATCATGGGGGCGGGGGGCGGGCAGATAATGAGAAGGAAGTAATGGTGTCAAGTTGGCAAAACTCCAGAGGAAGTTAAAAAAAACTTCTGTTAGTAACATCACCTGCAAAATGAATGCCATTCTTTTTGAGATTAAGGAACCAGGTGAACAAATGTTAAGTCAGCACCTTTCCTATGGAAAGCAGTTACTCACTCTGGCGTGTAGAAGAAAAAGTCCAAAGGAATTTTTTCCTTCTTTTTGGAAGAGGCGTACATATAGGACAAAATATCTCATTCACTTCATATGGAACCTTTGAAGTATTAATGCCAATTCAGGTTAATGTGTTTCTCTTTATTTTGGTCACCAATTATAATTGTCTCTGGCATTGTTTGTTTGTGCCTTTTAAAAGATTTTGCACACCAGTGCCTATACCATGATAGTTAATATAAATGAGGGTTCCTTGGTTTCCTACAGAACACTCGATGGGGCTCAGCAGTGTGGGTATAAGAGTTATTATGAGGTATTTATTTACTAGATGTGTTTTCTTTCCATTCACATGGTTTTTATTTTTTCCCCCACTTTACTTGAAATCACATCGTCCTCTATCTATCAGGGGATAAAAGATGATTACCTTTTTGTTCAGAATCCACTAAACTAATACAGTTATTCTGTTTGTTGCTAAGCAACGGAGCTGGGTTACCCAGAAGAATCTCACTCCACTGTCAGATCCCTGTTCCCTTTTTGATAAGTGACCAAGGAGAGAGTTTGCTGATGGGAAGAAAGAGCTTGTCACCTAGAGACTTGAGGAATCAAAAAAAAATGAACCATCCCAAGTTTTGCAAAAATGCTTTTATCTTAGATAAACAAATTATGGTGTATTCATACCGTGGGATACTCTTCAGTAATAACAAGAAAGGGCCACTGATGCACAAAACATGAATGCACATTACACGCGTCTGAAAGAACGCCAGACACAAGCGTATGTACTACGTGTATTTCATTTCGTGTCTGTGAAACCCTAGAAGAGACGAATCTAATCTAAAGTGACAGAAAGTGGGCAGTGGTTACCTGGAGCTTCAGGTAGGAGTTGTCTGAGATGGGGCACAGGGAACTTTTAGGCATGATGGAAATGCCGCACTATCTGTATAGTGATTGCAGTAGAAGTTGCACAGATGCAAATTGAAATGAAGTTTAAATGGGTGTATTTTATTGTATGTATTTGCTACCTCAACAAAGATGCTGTAGCTATTTGCATCCTACTTATTAAACTTAGATTTAGTTGTGTGATTTTTAAGACTAGGAATATCTTTTTTCTATTGAGAGTCATTCTTTTACAAGGGAAAGAAATTCATGTCACGTAAGGAAAGTGCAACTTAATTTTTAAAGAAGAGTTTTTGCTTAGTTTTTTAAAAAAAGAATGTTTACTTGAGAAGTACTGTAATTAATATTTCTCCCCTGGCTGCTTTTTCCCTTTCCTTTTTATTTTTATTAAAGTTATACATGTAAATAATTTAAAGAGTCTCTTGATCCACAGAAACAATGACTTTCAACGGTTTCTCTTGGAATTAATTTTGCATTTCCAGTGAAATCCTTGTACTGCTGCTTCTCGACTTCTGTTTTATTGGTTTCTCACTCTAGAAGTTTAGCATTTCAGTTATTTTCCCTCTCTCTCTCTCTCTCTCTCTCTCACACACACACACACACACACACACACACACTTCTAGTCTCTCATCTGCCTAATGCGGTTATAGCATAATGTTGTTTAACGTTGGAGTTTAGCTTATTGTGACCATGTGAATGCCATTCATTCCTGAGACAGGTGGTAAGCTATGATTATTTTTTCTTTCCTGCACCCTCTTTGTTTTCCCTGTAGTATGATGGGGATGGTTTTTTGGTTGGGTTGGTTTGCTCCCATGAGTATTGGTGACCTCCAGGCTCCCCACACAGCTGTAATCATGGACCCTCCGCCCCCTTCACCCTGTGTGTCCCCTTCACCCCTCACTGGATCCCCTGTTTGCCTGTCTCTGTAATGTTCTTCAAAAGGGTAAGTGACAGGTCTGCTTGACCTGAAACATTTTTAATCTGCCTTCATATACAAATGATTGCTTCTCTGCGCATAAACAATTAGATGGAAATTCATTCCCTTTCTGAAACTTGAAGCTACTTCTCTAATTTCAGTTTCTAGTGTTGTTTTGTGAGGTCCATGCCATCCTGATCCATGTTGCTATAGGAAACCGTTTTCTTCCTCTGAAAGATTCTCACAAAATCTTCTTTCTATTGTCCCTGGGTTCTGAGACTTCACAGTGAGGGGTGATTGTGTGGGTCCATTTTCACCTATTGTGCTAAGGACTCAATGGTCCCTTTCAATCTGGCGACTTATTCCCTTATGTTCTGGAAGCTCTGAATTGTTCCTCTGATGATTTTTTTCCTTCCTATTAGTTGTGTGTTTGGATACCCCAGACCCATCTTCAATTGTCTTATCTTTTCATTCCTACTTTCTATTGCTTTGTGCATTTTATCAATTTTGTCTTCCAACATTTCTATGGAGTTGTTTGTTGCAGTCATATTGTGATTTCCAAGGGTTGCTTCCAAAGATGTGGTAGTCTTTTATTTCTCTGCATATATTAATAAATGTTTCTTAAAATTTTGTTCTCCCTATATGGTCACCTTCAAGTTTCTGTTTTCTGTATGTTTTGGTCTCTGTCTTAGTCCGTTAGGGATGCTATAACAAAAATACCATAGACTAGGTGGTTTAAAAACAACACACATGTATTTCTCATAGTTCTGGAGGCTAGAAGTCCAAGGTCAAGGTGCCACAGATTTGGTGTCTGGCATGAATCTCTTCTTGATTCATGGATGACCACCTTCTCACTGAATAGACTTCATCCTCAAACAGAAGAAGGGGTGAGGGAGCTCTCTGGCGTCCTTTTATAAGGGCACTGATCTTATTCATGGGGGCTCAGCCCTCATGACCTCATGACCTCTCAAAGGCCCCATCTCCAAATACCATCACATTGGGGGTTAGGTTTCAACATATGAATTTGGGGGGATGATGAGCATTAAGCCTATTGCAGTCTCTCTCTTTCACAATGAAAGCTTCCACAGATGTCTGGTGATCCTTTGTGATCCACGCATAGTTAAGGCTAGAGCATTAAAAGGCAGATCGGATGCTCTCTGTACGTAGATGGGGTCTGTTGCGCACAGCCCCCACTTTCCAGTCTTCTGTCAGGTGGGGAGGAAGTAGGAAGAGCTCAAGGACCCAACTGCTTCTTGCACAGACTTTCACCTAATCCTCTTGTTTTCAACACCACTTCCAACACTATTCTAAGTGTTATCAGTGCAGCAAATTCCTGAGCCCCCCAGGGTCCTGCTTCTTGGCTTTTATTAATGCAGGCTTGGAATTTACCTTTCTTAGATCTGTACTTCTTTCTACCAAAGAGATACCTTCCATTTCCCGCTTGCAAATCCCCGCCCACCCCCATTGCCTCTCTTTTCTTTTCCTTATCTATGTGAGTTTACATTTCATGATGACTGTTCTTTTGATAACCTCCTTTGGGTTGCTGTATGAAGTTTTAAGAGAGAATAAAGATGCATGCGTGAGATTCACCTGCCATCTTTCACTAGAGAAAATAATCTTTAGAAAGGGTTTTAATTTTATATTTTGGATCAGCAATAGAACAAAAGGAGTTAGAAAAATATACTCGTGGAGACAAAGTAGATATGGAAAAATACACAGAGAAAAGGTTGACCAAGCAAGACACACAACAGAGAGGGACAGTGAGATCAATGAAAAGACACAGACAAGTATGAGATAGCAGCTGGTGGGATGCTATTGCTGTTCAAATAATGTCCCAGTTCTGTGACAGAGGACATCAGGGGCAGAGGATTTTTTTTTTTATGTAATCGACTCTAGCCATTGAACAAACGCCGTGGCAGGATGGTTGCCTGTTACATGTAAGGACTCTGGACTTAAGCCTTTAATGCAACTGGGCTTATCTCCTAATAGGTTAACTATTCCCTCTCCCACATCCTTGCACCTTGTAACCAAAAGGAAGAGACCCTGCTGGTTACAGAGAAGGCGAAGTTCTGTGCGCACAGGGCACACAAGACCCAAGGTGACCCTGCTATCTTTGGACTGAAGAATCTCTCAGCCACAAGATAGTTTAGTCTAAATACTACTTATAAGAATGAAATCTCCCGCAAACAACTAAAATATCCAACACTGGAGGGACAATTTACAAAATGCTATTTTTTTTGCACTTCACACATCTATCTCTAAACTTAAAAACAAACCTGCAAGATTGTTACTTGCATCGCCGTCTTACAAATGACAAAACTGAGGCTCAAAGAGGTGATGTGATTCACCCAAAGTCATTTAAATTTAATTCCCAAGCCAAGTACTTATTTCCCTATATCATGCTGCAAGAGAGGCAAGACGTCCTTTTCAGACCTCCTCTTCTAGGACTCTGTGTTTTTGTTTCTTGAGCTGATTTAAACTCAGCAGAAATGTCTTAATTATTACAAACCAGGGAAGCAAGAAATTGCAAGTTTCTAAAGCTTCACCAGCCAGAGAGAAGCATTTCAAACAGGCAAAGGGGCAGATACTTAGAAAACCATTGAGCTACTGCCACCGTCAGAATTTCCAGGGCTGTGAGTTAAAGAGGAAAACAGCACAGATCTATTGGCAGGTGGCCAACGGTTCTGTCTGCCCTCACAGCACTAGATTTTCAGAACTCTGTGCCCTTGACTGATGGAAACCCTGCAGAATACATTCGAAGTATCATTATTTTGAAACTTGAGAGGACCACAGAAAAATTCTGAAGGCTCTTTCTCGAGCCAAGTTTCAAGATACTACAGAAAACATAAGCCCTCAAATGTGGGGATTTTCCATTTAAAAAGTACAGTATGTAGCAACTTGTGACACAAAAAAACCCCAGCAAAACAGCTGTTCCTTTGGCTGTTTCCTAACTGGGGCTCAGTGGAAGAGATTAGTCTTCACAGGCTTACTTTGAAATCAATCTACACATGAACCGGGACCAGAATCAGAGAGACCACGGAAGCCTTGGTCGTTATCCTGTGTTTCTGCAGCAATTGTGCTACAGTGTTTCCTGCACACCATGCAAGCAAGCATTTGAAGGAGAGCCCTCACTTTGCAAAAGATGAAAAAAATCAGCCGTCCTTTGCCAAGTTATCTGCGTTATCGGTGACAAGCCTGAAATGAAGATTTCACAGCTTTATTTCATCACCATTCTAAAAATAATTCACACTGAAATGTAAACTACTGAAAATGCATTAAGATGCCACCCTCTCTTGGGCATTTACATTTAAACTAGAGGCAAGGGAGGGAACCTTAAGGCAAAGACGTGACCTTGTCCCTGCAGAATTTCAGGTAGGAGGGAGCCAGAAAGGACCTGAGAGATGATAACACACACACACACCCCGCCCCGTTTCCTCATCTATAGAGACCTTGGGCATAAAGACGTAGGTGACTTGCTGTGTTAGAACTCAAACTCCCCGACACCCCAGTTCTGGGTTTCATCCACTTTGCCGGTTTCTCACTCTCTGTGGAAGGCAGGGCTGGCTTTGTGACAGAGGGACCCGTGGATCCACAGGACTGGATGGCTGACATCAGATCTGCTCGGGGCAAGCTCTCAAATCATCTCAGGTTTTATCGTGTTGGTGAGGTAGGGATGGGGGGTGACAATTCTTAGAGAGAAATTCAACACAGAAACGTTTTGAAGTAGCACTTTGGCTGTAAGGACCTTGACCCGTGGGCACAAGAAAACCCTTCTCTGCAGCCTCAGTGCCATTATTCATTTTATTGTCAATCATGATTTCACATAACCTCTAAATGTTTAGTGTGTAGATCGTTTGAAGTGTGATTAGTGTCGGCAGTGCGCGCCCTACAATAGTTAAAGAGGTTTATACACGCCTGTTTTCTTTTTGGAAAGGGCTTAGTTTAATACGCAGACGTCTTAACAACAAACCTGCATCTCCGCAGATGACCCCACAATTGCCTGTTTCTCTTCTTTGACTCTCTCACACTCTCTTTTCTTTTATATTCTTTCTCCTGACTTAGGTATGCATTACTGTTGCTTAGTATAACAAGGACCCACCAAATAATTATGACTAAGTATTCTCTTGGGGGAGTCAACATTTTGAAAAGACAGCCAAAAGAGTTGATTCATTTGCAGAAAGATGGCATTTTAGGGAAGTTATAGAAAAAGTGTCAGCAACCGTATTTTGCTCAAAGCTTGAAATTTAAAGCAGGGAAATGTTGTCATGGTAGTAATCCAAGTAGAATTAAATTTCTAACAACCAGGGTGGATCCCGGGGAGAGGAAAAGCTGAAAAGTTCCCAAACACACTTAATGTACAATAGGAAATACCTTTGTGTACACCTCTTCCTTTTGTTAAGTTGGCATCCCCGGTCCCTTACCTGCACATTTCAGCAGGTGAAGGACCAGGAACTAGGACTAGGAGAGAAAGGGCCAGTTTTGCTAACACAACACAGATTCTACCGATTGGGCAGCCCTCAGAGTGAATTTGCACTGAACCAGGAAAGAGATGGAAACCCCAAGAGAAAAAGACTTACTTGGTCTCTTTGCAATATTGCCGTGGGCTCTGCTTACCACCCAGGTACCCGGGGCTCAGTTAACATTTTCAGAGCAGGTTTCAGCTCTCTTTTCCTCTGCTCCTGAGGAGGACAAAGGGAGAGGAAAGAGACAAAAGCTCAGGAGCAGGGGAATATGAGCAAATATTCCTTCTCCAGTGGGTCCCGGGAGCCAAGGAAAAACACGCAGCCTTTCCGGAGTCCTATAATGTTGGATGAATTGTGTTGTCTCACAATTTGTAGGCCATACCCTTGAGAACGAGGTACACGGAGGCACTTAATATAGCGCTTGGCACTGGTACATGTTCTAGAAGTTCTTGTTAAATTTTGATCCAATCTGAGTGTCTAGAGCCCGCTGTGTGCTCTATTGTGAGAACGGACTTTTGTAGGGTACAATTTCTAGGGATAATTAGGGAGTCGGGCACTGTGGGTGAGGCAGGAGGAGGGAGGGGGGATTGAGAATTCAGGGGGCAACACAGCTCTGAAGATAGAAGGACAAGGGAGCAAAGACTGCCAGTTATTACCGATACCCATCCATTCTCCCGCCTCAAAGAACAAACCTCTAGGGCTTCCTTGGTGGTGCAGTGGTTAAGAATCCGCCTGCCAATGCAGGGGACACGGGTTCAAGCCCTGGTCCGGGAGGATGCCACGTGCCACGGAGCAACTAAGCCCGTGTGCCACAACTCCTGAGCCTGTGCTCTGGAGCCCGCGTGCCACAACTACTGAAGCCCGCACGCCTAGAGCCTGTGCTCTGCAACAAGAGAAGTCACTGCAGTGGGAAGCCCGCGCACCACAACGAAGAGGAGCCCCCACTTGCTGCAACTAGAGAAAGCCCGCGCACAGCAATAAGGACCCAACGCAGCCAAAAATAAATAAATTAATTAAATAAATTTAAAAAAAAAAGAACAAACCTCTAAACATCACATACACAGGCACCGAACATTGCATTCCTTGGCCTCCTTTGCAGTTGAAAGTGGCTGTGTGACTAAGCTGTGGTCAATAAGATGTAAGTGAAAAAATGGAGGGAAGTTTTCTTGACGGGCATAGACTTCTGGGAAGAGTCCTTTTGATGTTTCTGCTGTACATCTTTCTCTTTTCTTCTTTGAGGGTGTGATAGCTGGAGCTCCAGCAGCTATTTTGGACCATGAGGTGGCCTTGGAAATGAAAGCCATGCATGCACTGAAAATGTCAGAGTGGAAAGATCAGAGCATGAGTCCCCAAAGACCACCTTGGCAGCCTGGGACTGCCCATCTGCAGAGTTCTGTGACAGAGGAGCAAACTTCTACCTTGCTGAAACAACTGTTATTTTGTGGTTTCTGTTATGTGCAACCAAACCTAATGTTAACAAACCAAGAAATCCATTTTCTTTCATCTTCCAAGTGACCTCAAATGGATGGGGATGGCTTACCATTAACAGTTACCTACATCAAGTGACAGTTTTTATATCATTCAATGAGTGAAGATAACTTCGTTTTAGGATTTATTTGATTAAAACAGTCTTTCTTTTTTTTTTTCACTCATGCCCTTTCTAGTTTGTTATCAGATTTCCAAGAAAGGGAAAGAAGTCAACCTGTTCTCTGTGCACGAGAGGTTTCCTGAAACACCACCAGGCAAGAAAAATGCAGGATCACAAAAATCCTCTACATTTCTCCCACAGTACTTCGAGAAATCCCAAGAGGAAGGTCTCACATTTGCTCACAGCAAGGTCCTTTGCCTAATCACACTTTCCCCTTCCTGCTCTCCATCCCCCCAGAACTTCCTGGAAGGAGTGAATTTGCTTCTGACAAGCCTGGGGTCCCAGCCAGCTCCCCCTCTGTCCAGGTCACTGTTTCTCCATGCTCTGATTGGGTCCAAATGCATCCTTTATATCTTCCCACACATTTGCTCCCACAAGAAGGTCTGGTGCTTACAACATCTTAAGTAGCTTTATAGCAATGTTATTGAAGGAGTTCTTTCACTATGTACTTGTTTTTTCATCACAGACCCATTTCCCTAGAATCCAGCTGGATTGCAAGGCCCTGTGGGGAGTTTTATATCTTATTATTCTTCACATTCCTCACACTTCTCATAGTGTCTTAGTGTGTGCAGAGCTGCTATAACAAAAACACCATTGACTGGGTGGTTTATAAACAACAAACATTTATTTCTCACAGTTATGGAGGCTGCAAGTCCAAGATCAAGACACAGGCAGATTCAGAGGGGGACCTGCTTTCTGGTTCATGGAAGGCGTCTTCTCATTGTGTCCTCACATGGCAGAAGGGGTGAGGGGCTCTCTGGGGCCTCTTTATAAAGACACTAATCCCATCATGGGGCTCCATCCTCATGACCTCATCACCTCTTAATACCATCACCTTGGGGGTTAAGATTTCAATATATGGGCTTCCCTGGTGGCACAGTGGTTGAGAGTCTGCCTGCCGATGCAGGGGACACGGGCTCATGCCCCGGTCCGGGATGGGCCGCTGAGCCATGGCCGCTGAGTCTGCACGTCCGGAGCCTGTGCTCCGCAACAGGAGAGGCCACAACAGTGAGAGGCCCGCGTACCACAAAAAAAAAAAAAAAAAAAAAAAGATTTCAACATACGAGTTTGAGGGAGTGTAGGTCACAAACATTCAGACCATAGCACATGGTACTTGATACCTGGAAGGTATTTATTACATTTTTTGAGTGAATGAGGGCTTCAGTGGCCAGTAACACGAATCCATTTATTCTCACTTCTAACCCTAAACAGTCATCCTGGAACCAAACTCAGCTCTCGCATGTCCCAGCTCTCGTCCTTAATGGCAAGTTCTTCCCTAGAGACTCTTTTTCACCCTGAATATCAAAAGGATTTATCTTAGGTTCTCAGGTTGTGACCCTTGCCACACACAACACTGGATATCTAGAGGGGCCGGGGGAGAGGAGACAGCCTTTTGCCTCCGTGACCCTGATACACTCAATGGGTCATCCAATGCGTTCCTACTTCTTTAGGTCCTTACTGATGGGCTCAACCTAGCAAATGAGGGTCGGCATTTAACTGTGGAAACACGTGCCTAAAGCATTCCAAATCCCCAACGCCCGACTTTTCTCTGCCCCTCTACGTCCACATTCCTCTGTGGATAGAAAAAAGGAAGAGGCACAATAAAATGGTAGCATCACAATACCCGCTTGGGACTGGGCAGACAGAGTACGAGAAGACAACTTTGAGGTGCTTGGGCTAGACTCCCTCGTGGGACAACTTTTCAGTGATGGGGGGTGGTTAGTTAATCCCTTAGAAGCACACAGCAGGAGAGCACAAGATGGACACAAAACTGAGCTCCTGAATCCAGATGTAGGAAAGAGGACGGGTTACTATCTGTTCACTTCCTGTTGCAGAGCCACTGGGCTGTCCAAATACAAAGGGCAGAGGCGTTAGCCCATTAGAAATCTACAGCAAGCTCTTCCTGAGGAAGGTGGGAAGTGGGGAGTTGCTGTGTTGCAGAATTCTCCAGAGCGCGGGGTGGGGGACGGCAGTCACGGTGGGGACCCAGGGCCAACAGGACAGGGAAACTGGCTTAGGAAGAGCCTCCGACACCAGCCTCCTTTGGAGTTTCCCTGCATGACAACACTCTCCATCCCGTTAAATCACAATGGGATGTACATCCGTCCTTTCTCCTTATCATATACCCAGCAGAGAACACGTTGTCTGACATGTGTTAGGAACCCAATACAGATTTGTTGAGCAAATAAATGAATACACTCACAATGAAATTGCTGATCGGTGTGGCTTTAAAGCAAATCATTGGGAACATTGCAAGACGTTAATATAGAGCAGATGCAGCACGAGAAGCGTTGGTATATAAATGGGCACGTGCTTCTCTTAGGCCTAAGGATTTTGAGAAGCCAAGTAAGAAACCTTACTTATAGCTAATAAGTAAGTGCTATAATGGCTTATAGCACTGACCTTTATGTCCGGTTCAGCCATAGATTATAAAACTTACAGGGGCTCATGCATGGCCCCGACAATGTTCAGAAACTCTTTTTCTCTCTCTCCTTCCAAGCCGGCACCTTGCTCTAGTGGAGAGACTAGGAGCTGAGACGCCTGACTTCCAGGTGAGGTTCTGACAGCATTTTGTGTGAGTGTGAGTACGTGTGTGCGGTAACCTGGGTCCAGTGATTTTCTCTCTCTACACCTCAGGGATGGGATAATGGACAGAGTAAGTCCTGCTTAGCTTAACTCACAAGTTTGTGTAGCTATTGAACGGAGGAATTCATGTGAAAAACACTTTTAAAAACCCAGAGTCTAAGAGGCGATGCATTATTCCCATTTTCTAGCTTTCTCTGTTTTCCTCCCATTTCTCATGTCCTTAACTCACATGCCTTCTTCTACTTTTCCAATGGTTTTATCTTTTCCGGTTGTGTTTACGCGGGTTTGTCCTCTTCCTAAAAATGCTGGAAAACTCCTTCTGACCTGTGAGCTCCATTTGATTTTGTCTTTCATAAAACTGAGCAAAGGACTTCGTACAAAACATAAGCTCAAGAGATTGGATACAGTTCCTTTACAGTAGGACCTTGATGTTTATCCATTCTAAATGTAACAGTTTGCATCTCCTAACCCCAAACTCGGAGCCCATCCCTCTCCCTCCCTCCTCCCCTTTGGAAAAGAATATAAGGAAAAGAATGTATCTATGTGTATAACTGAGTCACTTTTCTGTACGCAGAAATGAGCGCAACACTGTAAGTCGACTATACTTCAATCGAAAAACAAAAACAAAACAAACATAAGCTCAGCACACTTGGTGGTGCCGAGCGGGACTCTGAGTAAATTGGGGCATAAAGGGACAGACAGGCTGTCTGAACTCGGGGAACCCAACAAAGTAACAGTATTCTCCAGAGTTCACAGCTTGGACATAATTATGTTCTCAGCTCTGTGAGGAAGCTCCCCTATGTTTTTTTTTTTGCGGTACGCGGGCCTCTCACTGCTGTGGCCTCTCCCGTTGCGGAGCACAGGCGCCAGACGCGCAGGCACAGCGGCCATGGCTCACGGGCCCAGCCGCTCCGCGGCACGTGGGATCTTCCCGGACCGGGGCACGAACCCGTGTCCCCTGCATCGGCAGGTGGACTCTCAACCACTGCGCCACCAGAGAAGCCCTCCCCTATGTTTTAAGCAAAGTTCGCTCCCTTGACTTCCCCATTTCTCCAATTTCCTTTCCAAACGATACTTGAGTAACGACAATTTACTCAGTGGGAACTTCTGTATCCAGAGAAAAGAAGCTAAAACTCTAGATTCCAAACCGTGCCAAAGTAGAACATATACACATTGGGTCAACAGAGTTTTTCTCAGGACCCAGAATTTCATTTTTGGCCAAAAATAGAACAATAGTTTGAATAAGGAGAGGACTTTGTCCAGCCAAGCATCTCAGTGCCATGAATGACTCAGCTCAGAGAAAAGACGAAAGTACTGAGAAAGCCTCTCTCCCCGGTGTTCCCGTGTTTGATATTCCCTAGAACAACAAGAAACAATTGCTACACCAAACATTTAGCGAAAAATTACTACATCAAATATTTAGCAAGTCAACCTTCATTATATCATTTAACCCTCAAAAAACAATACCCACAACACAACACATCAATCAATATTATTATTAACATCCCTTGACCAAGCAAGAAACTGAAATTGAGAGAAGATTAATAATGTGCAGAGGGTCACCAACTAGAAGCGGCAGAGCTGGATTTTTTTATTTTTTTTCAGAGCTGGAATTTTAACTAGGTTTTCTGGTTTGTTTTATTTTCTTTGCAGCTAATTTATACATTTATTTTGGTTTTAAGGACCACAGGAGTAAGAAGTTGATGCTGTTCATACTTCAGTAATATTATCATTTAAATGATATCAACGGCTAATGGGATTCCTAAGCATTTTTCCTGCGGAGGCTTTGTGAAGCTACCTTGGTTGTTCACACCAGTGGTTCAAGTCCAATGTCATGAGGTAGCAGATGATTTGAGCGGCTCCAGGTCACTGAGCTAAGCTTGGGGCTATCAGGGGTTCCACACATCCTGCCTAGTCTATTAACTTGATAGTGATGATATGGGTTTAAACATGCTGTTTTCCAATTTTCAATGTAATTTATAGATAGTATAGACATTTCTTAAAAATAATAGAAAGTTCAAAATATAACAGAAAAAATCTCCCTTATAATTGCTACAAAGCATAGTTGATGGAACGCTGGAATATTTGTGCTCGGTTTCCTTCCAGCCTTCCTTTCTAAGTCCATAATTGGCATCGTGCTTTGTACGCCAGAAAAGTGCCACTTTGTTCATTTAATATCATATTTTTTATCTCTATGTCACTAAAAATTATGTAGAAAATTTTTATTCCTTTCAACGTGTCATGACTTACCAAAATTTGTTGAAAGATTCTCCCTGTAATAGGAAGTTTCGATTATTTCCTTTTTAAAAAAAGTCATAAATAACCGTGGTTTTCTTGGGTTTTGGTTTTTGGTTTTTTTGATTAGTAGCCCATCCACAGAGTGGAATGGCTGGGATAGAGGGAAGGAACGTTTTCAGGCACTGGCAATGCAATATGTTGCCAGCTGTGCTAAAAGGCTGTATCGATTTGCACTCAGTAAGGTGGACACTCTCTTTGTGGGGTCCCAGGTCACCCAAACATTTGGAGATTCCCCCCTGCAGCCTTCTAGGAGTTCCCACTGCCATGTCCATGATAGCTTGTTCCTTCACTTCACAGATCCTGTTCCCTGCCTGAATAAGTGACAGAACTGGAGAAGGATGTCCCAGATCCCTTTCAGTAATCTGTCTGCACGCCCTAAGCACAGGCATGGGGGCTCTTGGTGCTCAGGGCTCACCCTGACACACCTCCTGGCCGCCATTGCCCCAGGCACATGGCGTGTCTGGGCCATGGGATCTGAGTGGTTCCTTCTCCTGCACACCAGTCTCCCGCGCAGGTGGATGGCAGTGGGGGGCATTTTGCAAAACAGCCAACCTCAAAGACCCTCCTCCTGGCTACGCCCCTCTCTTCACAGCCTTCCCTATGATCCCACCTTGCAGCTGCAACAATGGGGAGCTTTTGGACCGTCTGGGGTCCCCTTACAAGCTCTCCTGCCTGTGGGCGCCTCCAGTACCATGATGTGTAAGTAGAGAGTTCTGGTTTACTTCCTTGGGAAACCTGGTACTTTAAACCCAAACACAGAAAAGTGGTCTGAGAGTTTATTCTGAGTCCCACTCAGACTTGGGCTGTTTGCAAACATGTTCCCAAGGGGTAGGGAACTCTTGGTCAGGTTTTCATTAGGATTAGGGAGACGGTGGGATGGCATCAGCGTGGACAGTGTAGGGGGGCGCTACTTAGCAATTTTCCTTGGGATCAAACGATGAAGAACTTGTGGGTGGTGAGAACCTGCTTGGACTTGCAGGATTCCAGCAACGGAAGGGGTTAAACCAGAAGCTTCTCCTCGTCAAGGATTTTGAGTCCACAAGCTGGTTTGCGACGTGAACTACAAAGAACCACAGACTCCCGGTCTCTGGGTCAGTCCCGATCCGTGGGGGATGATTTCCTCTTTAGAGAGGAGAGCTTTCCAGTTTGACCAGGATGAATAGATCTGATGAAACTTGTTGTTGCGAGCGTTCACATCTCTTGTTCTTAGTCCTGTGATTTTCTAGGTCAATGATATGATGTCCCAAATTGTGAATAAAAGCCAGCTTTTTTTTTAAAAAAAAAAAGGGACTGAATGCCTATGGCTTAGTATACACTCTTCTACTGAGTTATGATTATTGAGTCCATCTGAGAGGATGAGAAAAGTCGGGAAGTGATTCTTGTTCTTTAGAGGCTGAATATATGGCAAATTATCGATCAGACCTCAGTCAAGTCTTTGCAAGGTTAACTTTGCCTTAATGTCTGAAATGGAAGGAAGTGTTCTTGATGCAACGATTAGAAGTTAACTCTCATTTCTTCTATTTCTTCGGGGTAGGGGAGAGAAAGCTGGACTCCACAGCCCTGAAAGCAGGGCCTGGTAATGGGGCAAAACAAGAGGCTATAAATACTCGGGCTGACAGAGCAGCAGATGGTTGGGTTGGACGCGGATGGCAGGGAGGGAAACGTGCTAAGTGGGATTGGCATATGTTTCCTCAAGTCTTTGACCTGCTTGTTACTCTGAAGACTTTATTAAAGGCTTGAAAAAATTGGTGTGAAAGTTGTGATCGCAAAGGAAAGTTGGAAAAGAAAATGGGGGAAAAAAAAAAAAGAGATTCCTTGAGGCATGAGACTCTCTCTCCCTATGTGATTGATTTGTATTATAAGTGATCATTTTATCCATCCTGAAAGATGTCAAAGCACCACACCCAATTTCCATTCCCCCTGCCCCTGGCCACTACCCCACTAGCCCTAGACTGCAGAGCAGAAAACCAAGAGAGCAGTTGGGCTGTAGGCCTGAGGGCAGGTGCAGAGCTGGTTTGCACCCATAGGAACTTCCTGTTGACTATCACCTTGGGACCATCCACGTGGGTATTCATTGGGCCGCCCAGCCCTGAGGTGAGAACGGCCCTCCAGTTCTGCGCCCTCTATTCAATGAAGTAATACAGTTCCAGAGTGTGATACCAGTTTTGCTCGTGTTAGACCAAGACAGGTTTCTGTTTAGCTCGAATCAGTATTTCCTTTGACTGAGATGTTACCCATTGGCCTTATTTATTTTATTAAAAAAAATTTTATTTTATATCGACGCACAGTAGATTAACAATGTTGTGTTAGTTTCCACTGACCTTATTTATGATTTACCCTTGGTTCATTATACTGTCAGCTCCCTGTGGGCAGGACCCTCCTCTCCCCTGCTCTTAGCGTCGGGCTTCTAGCTTGAGCAACAATATGCTTCTTCATTGCCCAACTGCGCTGTTTGTGACTCACTAGATTACAAATTCCCTGATTGCACAAGTCACGTCGCCTCTTGTTTTAATGCTCCAGGGCAGCTGGCAAGGTGTCCTGTGCCTCACATTCCACTAAACGTGGAATCTGATACTCTGTGGTGGGCAGAAGACATTCACTTCTCTCCACAAGGGAAAAAGGGATGGAAAACGGGCAGCTGTGGGTCCACCTGTACCTGCCAGATATACTAGGACCGGGGTGCAGAGGGTCAGACTGTGCAGCCAGTGTCCATCTAGCTGTAAGGTGTAGATGGAGGAAGCCTAATACTTGTCTTCATGAACGTGATGCCGTATGGGAATAAGAATCCCACATCTTACAGTCAGAGTCCTGGGGCCAGGGGGGGCAAGTCAGTATCATTGGAGTCCACAGGGGGTCACATTCTGGTATGAGGCAGTGAGTGGAGCAGTAGAGGGGAGGGACCCAGAGGTGTGCCAAGGTCCCCATCTTCTTTCTCCAGGCCACTTGCCCACTGCTGGGAGGTGCGGTCCTACCTAGAAGAGCTGTGCCTTGGACTGGCCGCTGGTGTATTCCTTCTAAACTGGGTCTCTGCTGCCCCACTAGCAGCATCCCAGGCCTCCTGTTGGCAGCTCTTGGCCGCTAACGGTCTGTGGCTCGTTTTCATGTTTGTTTGCCATAGAGTCTTAGACTTAGTGGTGACGTAAGGACTTCAGAGAAGGTGAACCAGTTAAAGCTGGCAATTAGAGAAATTTATTTGAGCTGCCAAATAGAAACTGTACGTACAAAAAGATTTTGAAACAAACAAAAATGAAAATAAACACACTAACATTTATAGGATGCAGCAAAAGCAGGACTGAGGGAATTTAAAGCAATAAATGCCTATATTAAAAAAAAGAAAGATATCAAATAAACAACCTAACTTTGTACCCCAAGGCAATAGAAAAAGAACAAACCAAGCCCCAAATTAGCAGAAGGAAGTAAATAATAAAGAGCAGAGTTGAAATAAATGAAACAGAATTTTAAAAGTTTAAAAAATCAATGAAACTAAGACTTGTGGGGGGTTTTTGGTAAAGATAAACAAGATTGACAAATCTTTAGCTAAACCAACTAAGAAGAAAGGAGAAGATTCAAATAAATAAAAGCATAAAGGAAAGAAGAAACATTACAACTGATATCATAGAAATAAAACAAACCATAAGAGACTAATATAAAAAATTATATGCCAACAAACTGGGTAACTTAGAAGAAATGGATACATTTCTAAAAATATATAACCTACCAAGAATGAATTATTAAGAAATAGAAAATCTGAATAGACCAATAAAGAAGGAAGAGACTGAATCAGTGATCAAAAACCTCCCTACAAAGAAAAGCCCAGGACCAGATGGCTTCATTGATGAATTCTACCAAATATCTTAAGTAGAATTCATGCCAATCTTTCTCAAACTCTTCCCCAAAATGAAAGCGAATGGAACATTTCCCAAACTCATTTTATGAGGCCAGCATTACCTTGATATCAAAGCCAGACAAAACACGAGAAAACTACAGACCAATATTCCAGATGAACATAAGTATATAAGGAACTCATACAACTCAGCAAGAAAACAAAGAATATGATTTGAAAATTAGGCAGAGGAACTGAACAGATGTTCTTCCAAAGAAGACATACACATGGCCAACAGGGACATGAAAAGGCTCAGCATCGTTGATCATCAGGGAAATGGAACATCAAGGGGTATTTAAATTGCATTGGAGGAACGGCTTCAGTAAGTAAAATTTTTCAAGAAGTCACTGATACATAACTTCTTTCTTTTAAAAAAAAAAATCCATTGCCCTGAGCCTATGTAACTCAGGAAAAGTGTATCTAACCTCACAAGGGTGGACGGGACACTCGGAAGATTTGTTCTCCTTGCTTGCAAGGAGAACTGGCTCTCTGATCTCTGCTTCGCAGTTACCACCTTCCCTTCCCTCCCTCCCTCCCCCCGTTTGCTTCTTGTCCGCATCTGCCATCCAGGTGCAAGCGAGAGAGGCTGTAGTAGTCTGAGTGAATAGCATCACTCCTCTGAACCTTCCAAATAGGCTCGTCTTTTCCTCGCAGTGTTTCTCCAACAATAAAGAGCGGTTTCACTCCTCAGGAAGACCAGCCTGTCTGGAGTTTTATCCTTCCTGAGACCGATGAGGCATATGCTTCTGTAAGCGC
Organism: Leucopleurus acutus; assembly: GCF_964270905.1. Lineage (NCBI taxonomy): Eukaryota > Metazoa > Chordata > Mammalia > Artiodactyla > Delphinidae > Leucopleurus > Leucopleurus acutus. Next base: position 179,866,656 of record NC_139142.1, read on the forward strand.
ATCTATGATCAAACTTTTCCTCTGGAGTCATTATATGCTTTCTTATAACGTATCGCGGAAGAGGTCGTCTTCGCTCGGTAAGATCCTTCACCACTAAAGAAGGTTTATACGCACACTCATTCCAGATGTATGTCTGGATATACAGTACATGCTTGCCAAACAAGAAAGTACAATATTCATGATTCTTGTAAACGCCTGTTTTTTCTGGTTTGGATTTTTGGTTGTCGTTTCCTTTTTGTGTTCATTTTTTGTGAAAGGTGTAAGGTGTGTGTCTAGATTCTTTTTTTTTTCTTTTCTGCATGTGGGAGTCCAGTTGTTTGGCGCCGTTTGTTGAAAAGACACTAGTCTTTTCTAATAAGGTTTTTTTTTTCAATAACGTTTTCTGGACGACTGCTTCTAGGTTGGACAGGAGCCTACCACCAAGCGCAGTTGAGGAAATCTGTTTTCTGCAGTTGAGGCTAAATGTATTGGGCAGAGTCCAATTAGATGATCTCTGATATTCTGGGCCGGTCCTGGGATAAAATCTAGAGCACTGATTGATTTAAACCTTAGAAATGCTTACAATCATTTGGCACACATCGCTCCCGGCCCTGCCTCCATGTCTCCCTCTTCTCCACGTGTCCAAGTCCTATGCCACCCGCTTGCAGCTCCAGACTTCAGCTAATTCTAGGCTCCTAGCACAATTCTTGTCTTTATGACTCATGTGGTATTGGGCTGTTTCATGATAGGAAAGAACCAAAGACCCGAAGGTATAAACTCCTGAAAAGACCACTCTCTCCCCCTCCTCAACTATGTTTCTTTGTAGCAGGAACAATATCATAAACTCTTTGAATCGCATATAGCTCAGGGTATAGCACAGAAGTGAATGCATAATTTAATAAATGCTCGTTAGTTATTTGATTGACTGGGAAGGTCCTTGTGAAAAAGGAGGAGTAAGTGACTCTCGACCTGTGAAAGAATGTATACAAACCTGATCTTAAAAACCACAAAGGAAACCATGACTTTATCAAAGGTCTTTTACTGGCCGATACAGCCCTTTGCAAATGCTGTCTGTGCAACTAGAAGGCTGTCAAATAAAAATGCATTTGCTGCAATATATACAATGTGTGAGTGTGTATTTACACACATATACATGTGTATGTGTGTCTGTGTGTATATACAGGAAATTATTAATCCTCCTTGCAGTTCTTCATGTTTCCCTGTTCTGCGGTCATGACTTATAAATTAGTGCAATTATCAAAGTTAATATGTTAACATTTAAATGTTCTCTTACTGGGTACCATTCATTTATTCGGTAATATTTAATAAGTTTGGTAGAGAATAGTGAACAAGACTGGCCTGGACCCCATTCTCAAGACCTATTTAAAGGATGCTGCTAATATAAAAACGTATTTGAAATGATTGTCTATTCAGAAAGCATGTCCAACAATTAAAAGCAAATGGTTTTCCCTCTTCTCCATTGTTGGTTGGGTGTTAAGCATATCCCTGGACTGTTCGATACAATGTCTTGTTTCTTACTGCAGATAAACGCACTGCTTTTCAAACATCATGTTGTTGTAGCCTTAGAGATCTCCAGCTTCAACAATGTAAGTTGTTTTCTTTCCCCATGTAGCCAGGAACTGGATCAATAAAGTAAAAGCATAATGACTTTCCCTGCTTTATTTTAGTATGTTATCTGATACTATTTGCTTTCTTAGTCTTAGTCAATATTGTGGTCTCCCAGGAGGTGCAGATGTTATCTCTTCACTCAACCCATTTTTCCACCATCCTAAATAAAAAGCCAGCCGGGACAAAGGATACAGACTGTGCCGATAATTTCTTAAGTGATTCTCAAGCAAATGATAGTGCAGCCTAATTTCTATCCTCATCATTTCCTTTGCTATGACTGTGAGCCCCAGTGGCCACACCTCTCACCTTGAGCCCCCAGCTGCCTTAATGATTAGGACTCTGTTTTGCGACGGGGCAGCGCTCGGCCACATCGCTCAGCTGAGGCCCTGCACACAGCACTGACCGCTCAGTGACACATTTCAAAGCTCAGGCACGATAAATGTGCTGCCTTATGCAACAGGAGGAAAGAAAGGCATCCTTCCACCACAGCCCGGTTTTCTCAGGATGTAGGAAGTTTATGACATTGTGGAGGCACCATACATCCCCCCTCCTTGTTTCATAAACCTGCTCTTTACTTCTTTTCCTCCCTCCTGAGTGCTTCAAGGGCTCCTTTCAAGGGGTTAAGAGTCTCAAAGACAAATTTTGGAGCTGCCCGGTATGATTGAGAAAATGAGATTCCTCATAGAATAATTACATTCAGATCCCCCTTTTCCTCTGGCTTCTAAGCTTAATTCGATTTATGGGGGGCATTTCTCCTTCCATACTGGACTTTCACACCAACTGTGACAATGGTACCCAAGAAAGCTGGTCAGTGATTCCTCAACAACCATGTGAAAAGTGGTTTCCCAAGAAGCATCAGCAGTATTTTCCTATGAATTCACCTCATGCTGTGACCATGGTCCTTGTCTGGGCTCTCATTTTATATACAGGTAAACGGAGGCACAAAAAAATAAAGTGTTTTTTTCAATTTTTATTGAAATATAGATTCCTTTCCATTATAGGTTATTACAAGTTATTGAGCATAGCTTCCTGTGCTCTACAGCAGGACCTTGTTGTTTATCTATTTTATATATAGTAGTCTGTATCTGTTAATCTCAAACTCCTAATTTATTCCTCTATTTTCCCCTTTTGTAGCTCTAAGTTTGTTTTCTATGTGTGTGAGTCTATTTCTGTTTTGTAAATAAGTTCGTTTGTATCATATTTTAGATTCCACATATAAGTGATATCATCTGATATTGGTTTTTCTCTTTCTGACTTACTTCACCCTGTATGACAATCTCTAAGTCTATCCATGTTGCCGCAAATGGCATTATTTCACGTTTTTTTACGGCTGAGTAATATTCCATTGTATATATGTGCCACATCTTCTTTATCCATTCATCTTTTGATGGACATTTAGGTTGCTTCCATGTCCTGGCTATTGTAAATAGTGCTGCAATGAACACTGGGGTGCATGTATCTTTTCAAATTATAGTTTTATCTGGATATATGCCCAGGAGTGGGATATACCCAGATCATATGGTAGTTGCTGGATCATATGGTAGTTCTATTTTAAGTTTTTTAGGGAACCTCCATACTGTTCTCCATAATGGTTGTACCAATTTACATTCCCACCAGCAGTGTAGGAGGGCTCCCTTTTTCTCCACACCCTCTCCAGCATTTATTATTTGTAGACTTTTTGATGATGGCCATTCTGACCTGTGTGAGGTGATACCTTGCTGAAGTTTTGATTTGCAAGAAATGGAGTTTTTGAAAACCATAGACTTAGTACCCAGAATGCACTGTCCCTGGACCGGGTCCAGTGTGGCTGTGAAAACAAGACAGAAAGTGGGGACTGCTGTAGATTCGAATCCCAGCTCTGACGCTGAGTCACTGGGTGACCCTGAGCAAACGATTTTGTCTTATTTTCCTCATCGATATAAAGGAAGAGGTTGAATTAGAGGCACGGGGCTCTAGGAAGATAACATGCTCCGAGTTCTGGTTTCGTTTCACAGTAGGATGAAAGGCAAATGTTTAAACGTATTTACGATTGGCAACTTAGGTGCACAATGGAATAAAATACTTTTTTCATTACATTATAATTTGCAACAGGGGAAAATATGTAGGCTGAGGAAATTTGTAAGGAGAACTGTGTGGGAGTCACCAATAAACTATGGCCCTTCAAAGCTTTATATAGGGACTACACTGGCAGTCCAGCTGTTAAGACTTCGCCTTCCAGTGCAGGGGGTGCGGGTTCGATCCCTGGTCGGAGAGCTAAGATCCCACATGCCTCAGGGCCAAAAAACCAAAACATAAAACAGAAGCAGTATTGTAACAAATTCAATAAAGACTTTAGAAAAATGGTCCACATTTTTAAAAAAGCTAAAAAAAAAAAAAACCACAAAACCTTATTTACCAGATCGTCATCTTTTGTGCCTTTCCCATTTGAGAAATTCTACCCTCCCTTACTTGTCTCGTCAAAGTGAAATAAGCGATGAAGAGGGTCGTTTTCTGAAGTTCCATTTTTTTTTAGCACCAGTGGTTCCTGACTTTCAAGCTGCTTTTTCCGAAACATTAAGCATAAAGTGTTAAATCTGGAGCTGATTTCTTTTCTCTTCAACGTTTATGAGAGAGACACTCACTCATTCGTTCTGCTTTGAATATCAAATTATTTCATCCACCCAAAGATGAAAATTCTGCACACAGGTCCTAGAATAAATATATTACATTAAATACATTTTGTTCTGCATGAAATCTTACCTCTTCTGATTTGCAGTCAACTCCTGATATATTTTAAACAACAGAATGAAATATGGATTCCTTTGCTGCCTTCTTTCTGGATTTTTCTAGATTAGCATTTCTTAACCTGGAGAGCATGGACCCCACCTAAGGAACTTTCCCTTCTGGATGGTATAAAATGGTTTTGAATCCTCTAAATAGAGTTTAAAAGACGTCAAGTGTCTGTCTATACCTGTAATCTTTTTTAACCTTGGGGAAAATGTCGAAGTTTTCATCCCATCTTCAAGGGAAACCATAATTTCAAAAGGGTAAGAATCACTGCTCTAGGTATTAATTTAAAGGATTTGACTTGTTCAGAATATCGGACTTCTCTTTTATTTTTCCACTTTCTTAGCTGATAGTAGCTAGATTACTTGAGTTAAACTAAGGTCTTCATTTGAACTAGTGAGTGCCTAGGTTTTAAAAAATACTCAAATTTCTGAACTGTCAACTTTGTAGATCAGAACTTCTGCCAGTCTGTAGACGTCTATGTACTCCCCTCCTGAGCGTCTCTTTGTGGCCTGTTTGGTACAAAGTTAACATGCTACATTTCTTGGTCTTAAGAAAATCCTTTTGTAGAATGAATTTATACAAGATTGTGAATGTCCTGGAACTTGCAATCTTTCTAAAATTGCATGTCTTAGGAATAAAGATGCAGACATAGAGAATGGACTTGAGGACACAGGGAGGGAGAAGCGTAAGCTGAGACGAAGTGCGAGAGAGGCATGGACATATATACACTACCAAATGTAAAATAGATGGCTAGTGGGAAGCAGCCGCATAGCACAGGGAGATCAGCTCGGTGCTTGGTGACCAACTAGAGGACTGGGATAGGGAGGGTGGGAGGAAGACACAAGAGGGAGGAGATATGGGGACATATGTATATGTATAGCTGATTCACTTTGTTATACAGCAGAAACTAACACTCCATTGTAAAGCAATTATACTCCAATAAAGAATGTTAAAAGAAAATTGCATGTCTTTTGGGAAGATGGTTATAGGTTTTTTCTTTCTCTCTTTACCAAGCAAACAAACAAAAAAATGTTATAAACCCTGTTTTCTAGATCTACAATTGAGCTACCAAATCAGATCACCTTAGTGCAATTTTACACCCCCTTTTCCTTCCCCTTTCCTCCTTCCTGTTCACCAGTTTTGAATTTTGACTGAGGTTAAGTGTATAAAATGTCTCCTGGAAAAATATTGGCAGAAATTGAGTAAATACAGAGATTGAGTACATCTGACCTGTATAATATAATGCAATTTATAGTATATGCCAGGAAGTTTCCTCCTTTCTCCCCCACTATCTGCAAAATGAATCACGTTAATATGGTTGCAATAGTCACTTTGAACCGTACCCATTTAAATGGACTCCAAGTGCATACAGCCATCTAAAGTAACGAACCCACGTGAAAAAGTCAAGATATTCCTGTAGAAACGATATTGGTAGAAACTTCAATTCCATTTAATTCGTGTAGTTACTGGTCACCTCTTGAATGACCAACACTGGGGGAAATACCAAGGAAGTAAATATGAGTGTCTGACCCCATGGAGCATTCAGTCTCATTGAGCAGGTGGGCTTTGCATCTCTGAAACGGCAAGGAAGCCACATGTGGAATAGAGTTCGGCTTAAAGCACGTGCTCATTCAAATGTATGGATACCGAGGGGTGGGGGGTGGGATGAATTACGAGATTGGGATTGACATATATACAGTTTTGATACTATGTATAAAATAGATAACTGATGAGAACCTACTGTATAGCACAGGGAACTTTACTCCATGCCCTGTGGTGACCTAAATGGGAAGGAAACCGTAAAAAGAGGGAATATATGTCTATGTATAGCTGATTCACTTTGCAGTACAGTAGAAACTAACACACCATTGTAAAGCAACTGTACTCCAATAAAATTTTTAAAAAATCTACAGGAAGTTGGAAGAGGGCTGAGTCGGAGGCACTGAAACAGTCAAAGACAGAATTCTAAAGATATACTTGGATGGAGCCCAGGAGGTGGAGAAAACATTTGAAACTGGGGCAGTAATATAACAAAGGCTCTCCCGGAAACGGGGAGAGGATTTACAGGACGGGCTGAAGTTGGCCGGGAAGAGAGTGGAAAATGCAGGGTGAGGGGATGAACCTGGGGCTGCTGGAGGCAAGGGTTGAGTCTTGGCCTTGCTGATACACTGGTTGCTGGAGAAAGAAGGGGTGAAGAGGATGGACTCCCAGCAAGAGGGAAGAATCCCCTTAACTTTGGGCACCTCCAGGGTCAGTCAGTACCTGTGACACCAAGGACACACCAAAGGTTTGGACAGATGCAATAACAGAGAGTAAAAGAGAGAACTGGGTAATGAGAAAGGGAAGAGGAAGAGAAAAAAGTGAATGGATTCATTTCACTAGGCATCTACCTGTGACCAGGACTTGATAGGGCCAACCTAAACTGGTGGCGTTACTGTTTCATGAAATGCTTTAGTGGGTAAGGAGATATGCCCATGTAATAAACAAAACTCCTCAGACGTGTTCTGATCCTCCCAAACCAGTTTCTTTCCTGGGATCAAGCGTTCCTTGACACAGATGAACAACTTCACTCACCCCTAGTCGTTTAGGAAGTGACCAAAAAATGCATGAATTAAACCGAATTGAAGTTTCCATCAATATAGTTTATGAAGGATGACCCTGATTTTTTTCTATGTGGATTCCTTAACTTAGATCCCACTATACGCTTGGAGTCCACTTAAGATGGGATGATCTAACCCCTTCATACCCATTAGGGTGGCTACTATCAAAAAACCAGAAATTAACAAGAATTGGTAAGGATGTGGAGACGTTGGAATCCTTGTGCACCATTGCGGAAGTGTAAAATGGTTACAGCCATTGTGGAAAATAGTTTGGTGGTTCCTCAAAATATTGAAAATAGAACTACCACGTGATCCTGCAACTCTATTTCTAGATATAAAGCCAAAAGAATTGAAAGCAAGGTCTTTTTCTTTCCTGATACTCATTAATTTTTTTAATTGAAGTACAGTTGATTTACAATGTTGTGCTAATTTCTGCCTTACAGCAAACTGATTCAGTTATACACATACACACATTCTAGTTTTATATTCTTTCCCATTATGGTTTATCACAGGATATTGACTATGAAAAACAAGGTCTTGAGCAGATATTTGTGCACATTATTCACAATAGGCAAAAGATGGAAGCAACCCAGATGTCCCTCAACAGATAAACGGATGAACAAAATGCGGTCTATCTATACAACGGAATATTATTCAGCCTTAGAAAGGAAAGAAATTCTGATACATCCTACAACGCGGATGAATCTTGAGGACATGATGTTAAGTGAAATAAGACAGCCACAAAAAGACAAAAACAAATGCTGTGTGATTCCAGTTCTATGCGGCACCTAGCATAGTCAATTTCCGAGACTGAGAGTAGCGCGGTGGTTGCCGGGGGCTGGGCGGGGAGGGAGGTGGGGAGTTATGCTGTTACGGGGACAGAGTTTCAGTTTTGCAAGATGAAAACATTCTTGATAAGGATAGCAGTGATGACTGTACATTATGAAAGTGCTTCATGCCACTGAGCTGTACACTTAAAAAAGGTTACGGTAGAAAATTTCATGTTATGTGTATTTTACCACAATAAAAAATAATTGAAAAAGAAAAAAAGTCTGGTCTAAAATGACTAATGTTGCCCGAGGCTCCACCCGGTGGAAGGCCCCCCCCCCCACCCCCGCTGCAGCCTCCCAGGGACTGATCCCTGGACCAAGCCGCTCGTCAGATGCCCTATTTAGCAGTTAATTATTTCTCTTTGATACGGGCTTTTTCATCTTTTAATACAGCAGTTTTACTGCCTCTGATGATTATTCTGTCTCCATAATTCTTTTAAATCTAATGAGGTGTGGCCAGCTCTGCTTAACAAGGCCACACGTCATTAGCTTCTTGTCTCTGTGTCATCCTGTCACCCTCAATCACCACATGACCAACCAGGCACTCCCTGGTCACTTGTCATTGGCAAAAGAGTGTGAAGTGACGTGCTGTCAGGTCAGTTAGCAGTGGTGTTTAATAAACTTCCAGGACCACACTCAATCCTGCCTTTTATCCCCCCCCTCCCCCGCCACAATCCAGGTTGAGGGAACCTGTCTGAGGGATAAATCCGTTTTCCACTAACCCAACAATAAGACCTTTAGGGAGGGTCCTCTGCTTTCTCACCCTCTGCTCCCCAGGATTTCTAATGTTTTGTCCCAAAAGCCCCCGAAAGAAGCAGGGAGAAGTAATGCACTGAGCACGGGCTTTAGTCTAAAGACGTTGAGTCAGTCTTGCTGAGCTGTCGCTCACCAACTGTGTGGCTTCGGGCCAACCACTTAACCTCTCTGGCCCTAGTTCCTTTCCCGAACAGCAGACTTCTGAGGGTTGTCTCACAAGCTAAATGAGTTCATTGCTACCTATGTTGCCAAGCAACATCAGCCTGGAAGGAAAGGTAAGCTAGTTCCCTTCAGTCTGCTTTTGAAATGAGTTAGGGTATAAATTCACATGGGGTCAAGATGGTACCAAAAATTTATTTCTTTAGGTTTTCTTTCTCCCCCGTACCGATCTTCTGTTGCATCACTCCCAAATCATTTGGGAGTGGGAGAGTAGGGGTGTATTTATTTATTTGCTTCCAAGCTCATTCTGAGTCTGCTTCTATAAATGAACTTCAGTGGCAAGAGCACGGGGAAGGCTTTCCATCTTGTCGGGGTTATTACTCTGATCTCAGAATGAATCTCAAACACACTTCCTGAATAGAAGGTCGGTTTTCATCTGGGCACACAGATTTCTCTTGTTTTCGGAAGACGCAGAATCAAGTCACACTGATCACCTTAGGAACTTGGTCAGTTTATAAGAAACATAACAAACTACGTTTCCATGCTTCCAAGTCTGTTATCCTCAAAAATCCCTTCTTAGCCCAAAGCAGAAGACCATGGGGACCAAGTGCCGAGTCAAGGTCGACCACGCTGGGTGCTCCCGTGGCCTTGGGGACTGCTGGCTCCCAGGAAGCTCAGGACCACCCACCACCCACAAGACTCTGTCCCCTCACTGTCACTTAGAGTCCCAGCACGGCTGCCGGGGCGTTTCCTTCTGGTCTGTGGCAGCCACCTGGAAGGTGCTTTTTCTCGCAGAGGAATAGAGTGAGAGATTTGGGAGACTTGGGTCCCCGTGAGTTAGCGAGCCCTGTCCTAGGGCAACAGGGTCCCTCTGCTCCAGACCCACAACTTCGCGTGGGAACTGCAGAGCCCTCCCTCGGTTTTTGACTTCCTCGTGATTTTGCCGCTTTGTCCCCAGAACACTCACCTGAAAGAGAGCTGGGCTGGCTCAAAGGCAAAGGAGGGGAGCTGGCCCCCGAGAGTCCTGTCTGCCTTAGGCTGTGAGCTCCCCGGGGACAGGGCCGCATCTTCCCTAGGCTCCTTATGTCCATGGTGCTCGGCACAGCACCTTGCATGGAATCACACCCAGCAAGTGTCTCTCGAGTGAATGAATGAGTAATGAACGGGTGCCTGCCTGGTAGCCCCTCCCCCGACCTTGCAGACTGGGACCCACTTCTAGAGCCATCAGGTCCTCCATCAGGGACACTCCTCAGAATATTGAGTGATGAGTGACCCTCGTTCCTTCACTTCGACTGAGGTTTCCATTCCTCTAGCAGCTGGTTATGAGGGCAACCTCGACTTACCTAGTCAAACCGTCTTCTCAAATTCATACGTTCACTCATTAATCCACTCTTACTTTCAACATGACTAACTGAGCGCCTGCCAAGCGCCAGGCACTATTCTTTTTCTAAAACATAATATATTTGCACAATGCAAAGTCCAAAATTAGATTAAAAAGATATAAACTAAGTTTCCCCGTACAAAAGCACTGTTACTTTTTTTTAAATTTATAAGCAGGGGATATATGTATATGTACAGCTGATTCACTTTGTTATAAAGCAGAAACTAACATACCATTGTGAAGCAATTATACTCCAATAAAGATGTTAAAAAATAAAATAAAATTTATAAGCAAATAGAAATATATAAATCTGAGTTCCTGTGTTAAGAAGCACCCTTTATATACTGTTTTGTACCTGGATCTCTCCATATCTACGCATAGATGTCTTCCTGATATTTTTTATAGCTGTATAGTATTCCATTACTGTAAGTGCCATGGTTTATCCAACTTGTTTTCTATTGCGGGGCATGGGTTGTTTCTAATCTTCTGCTATTGTAACACAAACACTGTCACCGTGCACTTTTGTGCACGTGTTATTATACAAGTGCATCTGTAGAATAGATGTCCAGAGGTGGGGTTGCTGGATCACAGAGTACATGCGTTTGCATTTTGGGGAGGTCAGATTCCCTTCAAATAGGGGTTTGCCCTTCTGCAGCCCCACCAGCAACTGTGGGGTCCAGGCTGTGTCCCAAGGAATGGGGGTGCAGTGGGACAAAGACAGACAGGAGCTCAGCTCTTATGGAGCTTACGTTCCAGTGCGAGCAGCCTGCAGACAACCTTCACGTACAAATAACCAAGATAATTGCAAATTGTGATACAATGCCGTGAGGACAATAAAACAGGGTTCTGGGGTGGAGACTTAAGCAGGCTGGTGAGTGAGGGGTGAGCCGTGCTAGATGAGGGGGTCGTGGAAGGTCTCCGAGGAGATGACACTTCATCCAAGACCTGAATGAGGAGGCAGCCATGAGGTCAGAGGAAGAACATTCCAGAACATCTGAGGGGACAACATGAGAAGGCGTTTAGGCTCCTTCTGGAAAACCGTCCCTGCCCACCTCACCCATAGGTAGACCAACACGCCACAAGGTCAAGTTCAGGGATTCCTGTTACCCACTAATCTAGGGCTGTTGAATTGAGTTGTTTGAAATATTTCCAATCCCAAGAGTGTGTAAAACTAGGTGAGATGGAGAAAAGGTAGGTTCACTTTGCTGCTTAGAACCAGATCTTAATGTTGTTCACACGTAAGATATTTCTCATAATTTTTCAGTTTCTAGAATCTAGTAGATAATACACTTTTTAAAACTTGTGCTTTAAAAAATATAACATAAAATTTACCACTTTAACCATTTTTAAGGGTGCAGTTTGGCAGTGTCAGGTATATTCACAGTGTTGTAGAGTCTTAAATTTTTTTTTTTTTTTTGGCGGTACGCGGGCCTCTCACTGCTGTGGCCTCTCCCGTTGCAGAGCACAGGCTCCGGACGCGCAGGCTCAGCGGCCATGGCTCACGGGCCCAGCCGCTCCGCGGCACGTGGAATGTTCCCGGACCGGGGCATGAACCCGCGTCCCCTACATCGGCAGGCGGACTCTCAACCACTGCGCCACCAGGGAAGCCCAAGTCTTAAATTTTTTAACTAAAAATATAAATAAATAATAAGCCTAGGCTGTGAAAAAGGTTGGAACAAGAGAAAAATCACTAGAATTTGCAGCAGAGTTATGTGAGTGCCTGTGATTTCAAAGTTCAAGGGAAACCAAAAGAGGGAACATCACTTATGGATGAGAATGAAATTGAGGGTCTTTGACGTCTGGAAGTGTCCTTCCCCTAAAAGATTTTGATTACAACAATAGCCTCAACTCTTTCTCACAGCCCACTCCCATCTAGGTTAGAAAATTGCTGCGTTTTTCCAGCTCCCACAGGCACTTTCATATTTGGTAATGAATCGCATCTTTTACTCAGCAGTAGAAAATAATTAGTGCCAGGTGGTAAATGACTGGATCAAATCAGTCAGCAACAGGCAGGTCAGAGGTCTCTCAGCGGCTCACCTGCTCACCTCTGTACCATGGAGAGAGGATGTACCTATAGATGATCCAAAGAATGTAGCTCTACTTCAAAGAAATGAAATGGGAAATCTATTAATAGTGGAAACAATATAGCTGTGAGTGTCATCTTCGGCCATGAGAAAATCCACTGTCCTTTCTTCCTCTTATGCTTAATTTTTCCTTGGACTCAGGGTGCCACATGACAATCATCCACTAGATGGCGCCATCCATCTGTTTAATCTGTCAGTGCGCAGCCCTTCCACTCGGTTGAATCCAATTTTGAGACTCGAAAGCTAGAGGGCAAGATTTCCTCAGAAATGACTTATCAATTAAAAAGAAAGTAAAATAAAGACCGCTTTGAATATAAAATGCCTACAAAGGTCCCAGTCTCCCAGCTGCAAGGCTCAGTTTGCCACGAGGAAGCATTTGACGCGAGGGGGTTTTGTAACGAAACCTGTGTGATGCCTTTCTGGAGGTGGACAGAAGACATCAAGGAAAGAAGCTAAGATTCCACGGAACACCATTTCTAAGTTTCAGTAAATTTTGTGACTGCCTGGAAAATGCATCCTAGACCTGTGTGCTTCATTTCACCTGACTGCCCACCGGGGCAAGAGGGTTCCGGTTCCCTCCCCCCGTGAGCCCGGGCTGTCATCTGGAAGTCATCAAGCCACTTTGGGAAATATTTGATGTCACTTCTGTGAATGGCGCTCAAGTTTCCAGGCCCTTCCCTGGGTTTGAGCTCCAAGGGCACATTAGCAAGAGGACGAGAACATTTGCATACAGGGGTGTCCTGGCAGCTCCAACCACAGGGTGGGCTGGGCCTTCTGTCCGGTCCCTGGCCTTGACCTCAGCTGCCCCCGCTCTTTCCACGCTTTTCTTCTGTCTCCCTCTGTCCCCTTCCCCTCTTATCAGCCTCTTGTTCTTTTGTGATCTCTGACCAAAACAGCCTGCCACTTTCTTTTCTTTTTTCCTTTTGAAAGTTTCATCACAATTTTTTTTTATTATTATTAAAAACTAGGATCTGATTATTTCCGATTCACAAAGAACTGGACTTGTCCTTGGTGGGCTATGATTTACCACACCCTTCGGTGCCCAGGACCACCCCTCCACCTGGCAGTGGGGGCAGGGGGCAGCGAAGCTGGGGAGGAGTGGTCCTCCCTGTACTAGACCATCAGGCTGATGAGATGCAGGGTGACAGCTCTCCTCAGACCACCCCAGGGTGCGTCCACTTGCATTAACGTCAACATTGGGACACTGATGCCTCGTAGCTCCTCAGGAAGGCGCCTCAGACGTGTTCCGGGAGGAATTCAGGCAAACAGGCCGCCCACCCCCACTCTGTGTGGCCTCACACACGTTGCCGCTCCCTCAGCCCTCTGCTAAGCTCTCCAACCCACCCCCTCACCTCCATCTATCTGAAGTGGCTTTACGGTAATTGTGACATTCATTGGGCAGACATGGCCTGAGTTTTCTAAAAGCACTCATCTAGGGTGCTTTCCAAAAGTGATTTTATTTTTTAAGTTGAAGAAGGGAGGGTGTGGGGAAGCGAGGGTGAGGTTTCCAGCCTCAGTAGCATCACTGGAAGCGTTCATTGACTGTGGTCATTTTATTTAACCAAAAAGATGAGAGAGTGAGAGAGGGATGATTGATAGATTAGATGGATGGATAGGTAGATGGGTAGATTATGGACACATAGATAGATCTATAGACAGATAGATGATAATGATGATGAAGATAGATAGATAGATATGATGGATGGATAGATAGGTGATAGATAAGTGGAAGGCGGATAAATAAACTTTAGACTCCACTTTATTTTTCATAGCTACAAAGGTAATCCAAAGAAAAGGCACAGATAATTTATTAGTTAACTTCACAGAGAAATCCTATTAACATATTTTTGTTAAAACGAGCTATAGAGTCTCTGGTTTGCTGCAGGGATGTTGCAGTGTTGGGATGGCCGTGAGCTCCGTCCATGGAGAAGGTGGGCAGCTGTTGGGAAGCAAGAGGGCTTTTCTCTGTAGCGACAAAGCAGAGTTAAGAATTCAGAAGCAGAAGAATGAATACAGAGGTCCTAGGACGCTTCCAAGGGATGCAGTCTGTGTCTCCACTGCAAAGAGCCCTCGGGGTGCGGGCTGATGTCCTCCTGTGAAAGTTGTTCTTTGACCCAAGCGTGCTCTGTAGGTGGACTCTTGAAGGAAGAGAGATTTTGATGGGAGGGCTTTACTGGTAGAGTTCTGGCCGTTTGGTTCATAAATTAAAGTATTCAATTTGAGGTCACATTAGAAAAATGCTCTGGGACTTCCCTGGTTAAGAATCCCCCTGCCAGTGCAGGGGACACGGGTTCGAGCCCCGGTCCAGGAAGATCCCACATGCAGCGGAGCAGATAAGCCCATGCGCTATAACTACCGAGCCTGCGCTCTAGAGTCCGAAAGCCACAACTACTGAGCCTGCATGCTGCAATTATTGAATCCCATGCACCTAGAGCCGGTGCTCTGCAACAGGAGAAGTCACCACGATGAGAAGCCCGTGCACTGCAATCAAGAGTAAACCCCGCTCGCCACAACCAGAGAAAAGCTCACGCGCCGCAATGAAGACGCAATGCAGCCCAAAATAAATAAATTTATTATTTTTTTTAAAAAGCCTCTTGTCAATTTCTCTAGCAGTCTTAGACACATCCTGGGACTTACGTATCCCTCAAGTCTGCATAAGTGCCCTGAAGAAGCCACTTTAAAAATAACAATGATTAATTAAGACCAGGTCCACCCAGTCCTTCTGCTTTTTAAAAGGATCCCCCAAACAGCAGATTTGTTGTTTTACGGATTGGTGTACATACAATGGGCTCACTTGATTACAATGCCACATGCTTCGAATATTTTTACTGAAACTGATCAGGCCCCAGGGAGATGCTCAGTGATGGGGGAGGTTATGCAAAGGCCCCCCCAGGGGAGAAAGGGAGATCACTTCAAAGGTTTTGGTCTTGTGATTAATAACAATAAGAAAAAGGACTTTACACAGTTATAGGGTAGGTTCAGGTCTTTCATCTTTACGTCCTTGTTTACAACTTTTCCTGCCTCGGTGAATCTGAAAATGTTGCGGTGGAATTCTGATTTTTCTTCTGCCTTCCCTTCTAGTGCAACATTTTGAGGAACCAAAGGAAGAAAGACACGCTTGAGAATCTCGTCGGTTTTGACCACTTTTCATGTGTATTTAAAGAAGATGAAAGTTCCCAGCTTCCAGAGCATTTTCCTCAATGATAACTTGTAATCATATTACTTTTTTCTCCTGGATATTCCAAGCATGACCCATTTGGGGGGTATGTTTTCTTAGTTTATATAATAACCTCTAACACGAAATACGTTGTTCTTCCTTTTACCTACCACACGTGGAAGTCAAATGAGATAAACCTAATATTTACCCAAAAAGCCTAAAATTATCTCAGAAATACATTTGACTTTCTTTAACTTCATTTTATTTTTAAAAGGCCTTGCTTGGGTATATGGATGTTTTCTAGATTTTTCTACTTTATCCAACTGTCCTACCGATTTGTCTGAGAATGTTTCTTAAACTCTGCATAATTTCCTCATTTTGCAAAAATAAAATGGATGACTTATCATCAGAGTTATTCTGAATGTAAATAAAATATTAATATTATAATTCACTTCTTCCATTGAAGTAACTGGGCCAAACATCATGGTGTATAAAGAACTGTAATATATTTATATTGGATGCCCATCTCATTCATTTCTAAATGTTTGCCCATATGAATAGCATAGAATCAAATGCATTTGCGAAGGTATGATATAGAACAGTACAGGGTAAACTGTAATGGTATAATAAAATGATGAGATTTAAGAAACCTATTTCTCAGTTCTATGATACCTGAAAGCAAACAGTAAGAGTCTTTTTCATGCATCTCACCATCTCCCTATAACATCTTGTAGAACAAGACCCTAATCTCTGTGCGCATACAGAGTTCTCTAAAACGTGCCATTGTCTTTGCAACCATAATTATTGAATTTTGTCTACAGATAAATATGTATAATATATCTAATTGTCACTAATTGCTCTACAGCTGAAAATGGGCCCTGGCCAGCAGTTAGCCATGCTGAGTGAATCTAGGATGGATATTCAGGGAGAGACCAAGTTTTTGTTGCCTGGAAAGGATGGTGTTCATGTTTTTTAGCCAAAGAACTGTGGGAAGAGACTGGATCGTTTCAATAAAATGGGATTGCCATACAGAACTGGCCGCCAATATAAAGCCTTCGTTTTGTTTTTTTTTTTTAAGCCAATGAAAGAGAAGCTATGTTTCCCACTGGGGGGACCTGTGTATGGGTCTTTTTTGATGCGCAAAGCCTACGAGTGTGGGTTTAGCTTGAATTTTTTTGAATTTACAGTTTTAAAAGGAGTTTTCAGTAGGAAATAGATGGCCGGGTGATTAAGAACTGTGGCAGTGAAGCCATGCGTCTCTGAGCCCCGGAGTCTCAGCTCTGGTCAAATCCCTTAGCCTGGGAGAGCCTGCGTCCTCTCATCTTTAAGGTGCAGATTAGAAAATGTACTTCACTCAATTGTTAGGAGGCTTAAAGGAGAAAACGCCTCACGAAAAGCACAAGGTCTGGCGCACAGTAGGCCCCGCGTGGATGCCGGTGAGTCTAACTTTGAATTGGAGAGGCAGCTCCGTGGTGGCCCGTTTCTGTGCTGTGACTTTGGGAGGAGTTCCTGGAAACTCAGCCTAGAGCTTCTTCAGTTTCTTGAAGCTCAAGTCTTTGTAACTTTCTAGAAGGCCACTTTAACAGCCCGTAAAACCAGTGTGACAAAGAGTGAGTGGGTATCAGTTGAGCTCAGGGAGGCCACCACAAATTAGCCAATCCCCAGTCAGGGATAGAGCTGGAAGTACCATCTGAAAAGTGCTCCCTTCATGGGGAATAAAATTAAAAATAGATTCATCTCTCTCGGTGCAAATCTTATCACAAAGAAGGACCAAACTGACTTAGGGGGAGTAGCAGGGTGCAAGGCATGCCTTGTGCTGGAATGGACACAACCGGATTCATGGAGTTCCAGCTGAAATAACATGTGGCTTTCCGACAATGACTGCATGGCAGCTCCATGGTGGCCCGTTTCTGTGCTGTGACTTTGGGAGGAGTTCCTGGAAACTCAGCCTAGAGCTTCTTCAATTTCTTCGGTCCCGCTGAGGATCCTGGGAATCACGTAATGCCCGGTAACAAATCCTCTGCTTAAGCTCACCAGAATGGACTGTTCTCTTTGCCAGGGAACCCTGATCAGTGTGGAAACTCCTGAAACCCCTATTGTTAACTGAACACAGGAGGTGCAGGGATCCCACAAAAACCTTCTGTGAGGACCCACACTGCGGGGGGAGAAAAGCTGACGCTCTGAGTAAACAGAAAGTTGATTCCAGTGTCTCTTTTCTCTGTTGCAAAGGTTAAATCCTCCCGAGCTGGATTGCATCTGTCACTCATTGTACTCTCCAACACCAGTGGGAATAATCCCGACATTCCACTAACCAGGGCACTAATTTCACTCCAGCCCATATGCAGCATTGCATTCCCACAGCAGCACATAAGACAAAATTCCCTGGGTAATGAAGCAAAGAGGAAAGGAAACAGGAGATGCTAAACCCACACTCATAGGCTCTCCATGCCAACATTAGCATTGCTCTCCAATGCCAACTTTCTGCTGCTCTGGGAAGGACTGTCTTCTCACAGTGGGCACTGGACATTTCTCTCTCCTTCTGGCTTCTGCCATCCTGCCATCTTTCAAGGTTCAGCCACATCGCCTCCCATGCTTTTCCTGGCTGCTCTGTTTCCCAATATCCTCTCCCTCCTCTGCACTTTTACTCTCTATATCACTGGCAGAACCCTTCGTATACTTGCTTCTATTAGGAGTTGACTTCCTTGTGTGTATGTTTACCTCTCGACTAGATACGAAGACTTTGGCATCTCTTACACTGCTGAACACAGAGCAGGCATGCAATAAGTTGTTCTTGATTAGATTATACATTCATTACATCAGTGTAAAATTCGTCTCCATGGGTTACATACCAACATGGAAGAAAACTGCAGCCCCATGACCTATTTACAAATCTGACATCTCATCTGAGTGCTGTGATGTCCTTCAAAAACAAGAAAATAAATGTCAGATTTGTCTTCTTGCTTTTCTGATCTTCCTGCCGTCCTGGCTTTGTACTTCTGAAGATAGAAAGAATTGGATGTTTCACGATTGCTTGGAATTAAGCATGAAAGGCACCAGCCATGTAACTCTGGGGTGGTAAAAATATAAAGAAGCTGGGAAGGGTCAGAATTAATGGAATCTGGGGCGGGGGCGCTCCTCACTGACTCCCTTTGTGCGAGAGGAGAGCAGATGGCCAGAGGATGGAAGAAATAACTATTTCAACTTGCTCCAAAAACTGGGAGTGGGTGGGAATAAAGTCACTGTCAGGTCAAGTTCATGCTTGTTGGACTTAGGGAAGTCAGTGATGGTGAGCCTTGACATTCATCTGTTTAGAAGGAGTTTAAAAGTCCTTTCAACGAAATCATCCAGCTCTACGTAATGTTACACTTATGAACTTTCACAGGTAATTTCCGTTGACTTATTGAGGCTTAGATTTCTCTACCGATGGAGGGTTATGCATCTTTCTTAATCTGAAAGCCCAATGGGGAGAGAATATGTATTTGTTCTCCTCCCATCTCTTTGCTCCCAGCTGTCTTCTGTTCTTGGCAGAGGGGGCAGGGCAGAACCGCTCTTGTTGGGACTTGGAGGATACGTCCTGATTAGAAGTGAGAAACAGACCACAAGCCGTGCTTCGCAGGGGTGGGCACCCTGGAGGCAAGAAGGAGAAGGACTGGGGGCCTGGGATGCGCTGTAGCCGGAACGAGTTGTACAGGAACGGAATGATCACATTACTTATCCAAGAGGGGATCATCAAATTCTGCTCTTCTTTGTTTAGAATATAATGTGCTGCTTTCAGGTCAAGTTCCACTTTTCCAGTTATGTTCTTCCTGTTTAATTCTACAGTTTCTCTGTATTTGCCTAAAGCACATGCCAATTTGTGACAGGGAAATTTGCCCACATTAGTTTCAAGGATGGTGCAAGTTTGTACCAGGTTTCCATTCACAGATAACAGATGGTATTTTTCCTCCATCCTTAGTTGACAATTAACAACTATGTGATTGATTAAAAGGTGAGAAAATGTTTATTCCAATATGCTAGGCAACCATTTCACTCCCTCCCTATTTTTAAAGCAAAGATTGAGGTTCAAGGAGAAGCCTCATTTCATGCTTTGCACTTTTGAGGATAGACGCCTGAGGGCAGATACTGTTGCTCTCTTAGGAATAAACCCCATGGAGTGTCCTACAACACTGTGCAAATAGCGTATGCACGGGTGTCTGGTGGTGAACACGCAATAAGATCATGTACAAAGAACAGGATGAAAGTCTGACATAAATTCTCCTCCTTATGTAAAAATAAAACTATATATTATATTCCGATGAAGGATGAACTGAAGCAAGTCATGGGTCTTTTTTGTTTGTTTCCTGTGACTGTCTCTATAGATATGGCCCTTGGGGTTGCAGTCATTCATCATCCAAAGGACATGGAGACTTAATTCCTCCCTAAAATAAGATTGATTCTGAATGTGGCTGGTCCTTTGCCGTCATGTCTTAGACACACATCCAGCCGGCCATGGAGGCAGGCGTGGGGGATGCTATCTCTTCTGTTGCCATGACACCAGGCAGTGTTTCCATAACACAGCCTTCCCACTTTCTGGGCAAGCCAACTTGGGCCGTTTGCCCTGCATGATGCTAGTCAGGCTGGAAGGGGATCGAGGGCCCTTGGGGATCGCTATTCTGATTTTTGTGTGTGAAAGTTTAACTGCGGCCCGAGCCAGACATGTACATAAGCGCAGGCTCAAGAGCGAAAGGGGGTGATCCCGGAGGAAGACACGGAGTTGCTTGGAAGGTATTAAATGAGCACACTGTCTCTACTTTCCTTTCCTTTGCAGGGCGAGCTGAGTGTTTCAGCTGCAGGGGTTTGCATGTCCGTGAGATCCGGGTAGCTGCAGAGAGCAGAGTGAGAAAACAAAAAGTGAGGGGGGGCAGTGAGCTAATGACATGGGGGACATGCAATGATGAACTTCTGCAGCTTCAAGATTTTAGGCTTTTCTACAGAAGAATAAAAGGGAATTCGGGAATGTAATTTAAACTTGATTTTAAGGAGAGCTTTTTGTTTCCGGGCGGTGGCAAAACACCCTCCCTCTGGGGCTTGTGTATGTCACTGAGAGGAGGGATTCCCCGCCCCCCCCGTCATAACGGAGCGTGGTGAGTGTGGGCTGGAGTCTGCACTGGGCTCAGATCGTACTTAAATAAGCAATTTTATTGGAGTAACAAGTATCCAGGGAACAAAAGCCACTAGCTGCGTTTACTCAGAATCAGAAAAAAAACTTGAATTGGGCTGAGAGGTGTCCTCCTGCCGGTGACTCTGCAAGGGACATCTATGAAGACGGTCAGGCCGCTGTCACGGGCAGGCATCCCCTTCTCAGCGTGCCAGGGGGACCTTTTCCCCAAGTTGGCCCCATCTCACCATTCCTCCCTCAGTCCTGGTTGACTGCATCATCCATCCTAGTTACCACAATGGAGAGGAAATCTGAATATTTTTGTCCAAACTCTCCCAGCTGGTAAAATAGGAAATAATTATATATCTGCTTTTCTTATCTTCCCAATTAGAGGGTAAGTTCCTTGAGGACCGAAACACGTTTGTATTTACGTAATAAGCACGGGGTAAATATCTGTTTACATAGTGTAAGTCAAATAGCTTAATGCTTTCAGTATCAACTCCTAGGCAATGGTACCATTTGCAAATCCCTTGACTTACCAGGAATTTTTTGGCGACCATATAGATGATTTTTTCCCCCACAGTACCTGACTCTTATTTTTGGCTGCGTTGGGTGTTCGTTGCTGCGCAAGGGCTTTCTCTAGTTTCAGCGAGTGGAGTCTACTCTTTGTTGTGGTGCACGGGCTTCTCGTTCCGATGGCTTCTTTAGGCACACAGGCTTCAGTAGTTGTGACATGAGGGCTCAGTAGTTGCGGCTCGTGGGCTCCAGAGAGCAGGCTCAGTAGTTGTGGCGCACGGGCTTAGTTGCTCTGTGGCACGTGGGTTCTTCCCGGACCAGGGCTCAAACCCATGTCCCCTGCATTGGCAGGCAGATTCTTAGCCACTGCGCCACCAGGGAAGTCCCTCTACGTGTGTCTTTACATTGGATATTTTATGCACGACAGTGTGGTAAACACATGATTTCACTGAAATCTCACTGTCCTGGTTCATGCATACAACTCACATTCCCAGAAACATCCTTTTTTTTGTAAGAACACACAACATGGGATCTACCCTCAACAGATTTTTCGTGCACAATACCGTATTGTTAACAGTGTACATGTTGTACAGCACAGCCTTAGAAGTTATTCGTCTTGTGTACCCGTGGGCAACAACCATTCTACTATCTGCTTCTATTTTATTTTTTATAAATATGGAATGCTTCATGAATTTGCGTGTCATCCTTGCACAGGGGCCATGCTCATCTTCTCTGTACCGTTCCAGCTTTAGTGTGTGTGCTGCCGAAGAGAGCACTGTTTTAATTTCCTCATAGAAGGGGGATCATGCAGTATTTGTCCTTCTGTGACTGGCTCATTTCACTTAGAATAATGTTCTCAAGGTTCATCCGTATTGTCACAAGTTACAGGATTTTATTTCCTTTTTTTAAAGCTGAGTAATAGTCCATTGTATGTGTACATCACACTTTCTTTATTCATTCATTCATCGGTGGACACTTAGGTTACTCCCATGTCTTGGCTATTGTGAACGGTGCTGCAGTGAACATAGAAGAGTATTATCTCTCTCCGAGATCTGGAATTTAATTCCTGTGGATATGCATCCAGAATTGGAATTCTGGGTCATAGGGCAGTTCTAGTTCCAATTTTTGGAGGAAACTCCATACCGTTTTCCATAAAGACTGCACTGTAATGTATTCCCACTAACAGTGTGCAAGTGTTCCAAATTCTCCGTAACCTCACCAATACTTGTTGTCTTTCGCTGCAGTTGTTGTTTTGATCATAGCCACCCTAACATGTATGAGGTGATATCTCACTGTGGTTTCGATTTGCTTTTGACGGTAGTAGATTGGGTTAGTAGCTTGACTCTGGCCACTTATCTGCTCTGATGAGGTCCCCTATATAAAGGGCCTGACATGCTGCCCAGTGTACAGGGGATCCATAAAAGCTGATACCTTTCCTTCCCCTGCTACGAAGAACTTAGCAACAAGCACTGGCAGAAAGTAGAGCCTGGAGCTGCGTGCTGGCTCTGACTCTGCTGCCTTGCTTAGGTGACCGGCAGGAAATCATGTGCGAGTTTCCTTCATCTGCTAAGAGGGAGTCATGGCTGGTTTTGCACAGGAATAAGATGCTTTATTTAACACACTTTGTGATCCCAGAAGAAAAGAGTGCTCAAGACCCCACATTATTTCTCTATTGTTAATAATAAAATAAACGCGTGTCTGATACAGGGACCCACACTTAGCAAATAAGCAGTAAAATGACCAAGTGAATGAACAGACAAAGCACCCAAACTATCAGTGTGGTGACACGTCATGTTTTGGCCATCTGGCTTCTATGGGCAGAAGCCCAACTTTTGGCGAATTCGCTTTGAGTGGTGTCTCCCACGTGGAAGTGTCGGAGGGCTTTATTTCTCGGGCCCACATTTCCACAAGCTGAATAGGAACGCTCTGTACTCCCTTTCTCATTTTTCTTTCTCCCCAGGCATCTCCCAAGAGGAGCTTGTTGGGAAGACAGAGTCTTAGGAGAAGATTTAGCCTTGGTCCTTTATGCTTTTTCAAGTTCAAGTTCTGCAGTCCCGATTTTCAGAGGGAAATAGAAATGGGAGGTAGGGCTGATGGAGAAAGGAGAGGTTTGGACCTCACGGCTCACAGTGTGGTCCAAGGACATGGCCTAGGCCTCCCTTGGGGGCTGCTGGAACACGGAGGATCTCAGGGTCATCCCCCTCCCCACTCAACACCAGGAGCTACGGCTCAGCAAGTTCTCCAGGTGATTCGTAAGTGGTTAATGCTGGAGAAGAAAGGTTAGAAAAGCTCACACAGCCATCTTCAGAACTGTGAAAGAAATCTGTATTTGGCCGAGTCAGAAACAGTTTCAGCACCAAGCAAGACAGAGAATTCCAGATATAAGAGAGCAGTTCTACAGCAAACACTCCATCCTAGAAGCTTCTGGGTTCCTTCAGTTGCAAATCTCCAACAGATTAACCATCTATCTGGCCCTGGCAGGGGAAGGAGCGTGTGGGCAGGAAAAGAAGAAAAGGAGAAAGGTGAAACTATTTTTCCCATTAATTTTAAAGTGATGCATATCTATTACAATATTTTATTTTATTTTATTTTATTTGAGCTGCAAGGCATGTGGAATCTTAGTTCCCTGACCAGGGACCCAACCTGTGCCCCCTGCATTGGAAGCACAGGGTCTTAACTGGACTGCCAGGGAAGTCCCTATTACAAAATTTTAAACACTACATATGAACATTAAAGAAATGGACTTTAGAGCTGCCCTCTTCCAAGACTGTATTAATCATATAAATTTGGGACTTCCCTGGTGGCACAGTGGTTAAGAATCGCCTGCCAATGCAGAGGACATGGGTTAGAGCCCTGGTCCAGGAAGATCCCACATGCCGCAGAGCAACTAAGCCCGTGTGCCACAGCTACTGAGCCTGCGCTCTAGAGCTCACAAGCCACAACTGCTGAAGCCTGCATGCCTAGAGCCCGTGCTCCGCAACAAGAGAAACCACCGCTGAGAAGCCCGTGCACCGCAACGAAGAGTAGCCCCCGCTCGCCACAACTAGAGAAAGCCTGCGCGCAGCAATGAAGACCCAACACAGCCAAAAAAAAAGAAAAAAAATCATATAAAATTGATCAAGAGCACAGACTCTGGAACCAAGCTGTCAGGAACCAGCTGGACTCTGGAACCAGCTCCAGCGCTTACCAGCTGTGTGACCTCCGGCAAATTAATTAACTTGTCTGTGCCTCAGTTTCTGTTGCTGTAAAACGGAGACAATAGCAGAGTTGCTGTGAGGATTCAGTTTTGTTACGTGTAAAGCTCTTCAAACCATGCCTGCACAGAAGTGTTTGTGCTAATGACTTTTCACATTTAAAACTTAGATCCCTTTGGCCTCTTAGTGTAAGGAGTGGGTAAGAAATTAAGGAATTCGTTTTTCCCCTAAAGGTTCGCCAGTTATCCAAACATCATTTAGGGACTAATCTCTCTTTCCACGTGTCTTATGGGTGGAACGGTGTCTCCCAAAAAGAGAGGTTGCGGTCCTAACTTCCAGTCCCTCAGAATGTGACCTTCTATGGAAATAGGGTCCTTGAAGAAGTAATTAGTTAAGAGGAGGTCATATTGCCCCTTGGTTTCAGACTTTTCGTGCCCAGAACTGTGAGACATTAAATTTCTGTTGTTTCAAGTCAAGCATTTACGGTACTTTGTTACAGCAACCCTAGGAAGCAAATACAGTCTTTGGGACTTGTAGTTGTGGAAAGAGATGTTATGGCAGCTGTGACGGCAGAGTCAGAGCAGGAGGAGGCCTCTTTCCACCCTGGACCCCTCCAGGACTCATGAGCGTCTGACGGAAACACCTTTGGGGACTTCCCTGGCGGTCCAGTGGTCAAGACTCCGCACTTCCAAAGCAGAGGGCGCAGGTTCGATCCCTATTCGGGGAACTAAGATCCCACATGCCATGCAGTGCAGCCAAAACAAAACAAAAACAAACACAAGAACACCTTGAAGACCAGTACAGCTTCCTCTCCAGTCATGTTCTGCCTCCGTGGCCTCGGGACTAGGATTCCAAATGACCTGGATTACTCCCACCGCCCCTCAGCCAGCTCACAACATAAGTAAAAAGAAGAACACAAAAGTTCAAGTGCTGGGACTTCCCTGGTGGCGCAGTGGTTAAGAATCCACCTCCTAATGAAGAGGACACGGGTTCGAGCCCGGGTCTGGGAAGATCTCACAAGCCGTGGAGCAACTAAGCTCGTGCACAGCAACTCCTGAGCCTGTGCTCTAGAACCTGCGAGCCACAACTACTGAGCCCACGTGCTGCAACTACTGAGCCCGTGCTCCACAGCTTCTGAAGCCCGCACGCCTAGAGCCCGTGCTCCGCAACAAGAGAAGCCACCGCAATGAGAAGCCCGCGCACCGCAACGAAGAGTAGCCCCCTCTCGCCGCAGCTAGAGAAAGCCCGAGTGCAGCCACGAAGACCCAACACAGCCAAAACTAAATAAAATAAGTAAATCAAAAAAAAAAAAAGTTCAAGTGCTTTTATGGATTTCCATGCTTCTTAAATATTTAGTAGGAAATATGTATTAATTTTGCTGTAACTAGCAAAAAAGTCTATGTCTAAAAAATAACAAAAGATGAGGTCATATTGGAATAGGGCGGGCCCCTTAATCCAGTATATCGGGTGTCCTTAGGAGAAGATGAAAAGACGGAAACACAGTGAGAAGACAGAAGCAGAGATTGGAGTAATGTTGCCACAAACCAAGGAAACCTGGGCTGCCCGAGGCTGGAAGAGGTGAGGAAGGATGCTCCCCTGGGGCTTTCAGAGAGAGCATGGCCTCTGACACCTTGATCTCAGACTCCAGACTCCAGAACTGTGAGACAATACATTTTTGCTGTTTGCAGCCACCCCGTTTGTAGTACTTCGTTACGGCGGCCCTGGGAAGGTAAAGCAACATATAACGGACACATTTCTGTTCTTTTGACCTGGTGGCTCATTCCTGTGCCTTAATGAGATATTTTGATAATCTGCAAATCTCAGGAGAAAGAGATCCTGAACATTTTCATGTTCGCCAATAGTTTTTGAGATAAAATTCGACATCTTGATATCCAAAAGGGCAAATCAGTAACCATTATCGGCTGTCGTGAATATTCTCATACTTTTCTGAAAGCCTGAGCCTCCCTGTCGGCCCTGCTCCTCACTTCTGGGCCCCCGACATTGAGGTCTCCACTGTGACACCTCAAATAGAGTTTAACGTCTCAGCCACCACGTCTCCTTGTATTAATTGAGGAAGGTTTACAAAACTTAGCGGGGTGCTTTTGATGATTCATGAAGTCCATCCACACGTTGCACTAAAGACTGTATTTGTGCAAAATAAATGACGACATTAATTGCTTTTTAAGGACTGTTGGTGGAATTGGAGAGAGAATGCCAATGCCAGGTTCTATTTCACTTAAGTAAAGAAAATCAGATTAAAATAATGAATGACACTCCAGGAACTATGAGGTTTCCTGGGGGAGCGAATGACTGTCCACAGGGTCTTAGCCTGAGACCCCCTCTGTGGCATAAATAGGGATGCATTTCATAGCAGCTAAGCGTCAGGAAATATGCTTTTAATTATCACTTAAGATGTAACCTGTCAGAGGTCTTAGTATCACTTGTTTTTAATGAGAATTGATTTTCAGATTGCATTACCCAGAAAGCCTAGGATAATGGAAACCCCTGGTTCTTTCCTGAGACCTTTAGTCATCACATGTTTCTTTGTCAATCTTGCTGGCATCGGCAGCCACCAGACATCCGATCTGCCCACATGTGGCCCCGGCAGAGGGGCCGGCTTGTTAGCCTTCAAGTGATTCTGATGAATGAGATTCTACAAAGCTGAGCCTGGCTCATGAGTATCGCTGCAAAGTGGGAGCCCCTGGGAAAACTAAAGAGGGGTTGAATTTTTCACTGTGGTCCACAGGCCGGCCTCGTCGATGCAAGGATGCAGTGCAGAAACAATGTGTTGATGGGAGAAACATCCCTCTGAGTGATGCCCACCTCTGGCCAGACCTTTCACCGGTTTCCTAACCTCTTCTGAAATGGCCAAGCAAGTCCTGGAAAGGCACGCCAGGTGCAGATGTGCAGAAAGGCAGCGAGAAGAAGGAAAAGATGTCTGGTTGTCCAAATTTTCCCCAACTTAAGTCATTCCCATACCATATAGCACCTTCCTGATTTTCTTGCCATAAAGTGGTACTGCCTTTACAATGATTTACTTAATATTTTACCTTAAGCTGACTTGGTAAACTTTGTAAGTTTACTTTGCAAACAACACTAAAATCGGTACTGAAAACACATTAGTCTTACTGGTTTGGAAGTAAAACTTTCCGGTTATAGATGGATATTGTTGCCTGCTGACGATTTTGCCTGTGATGGTTGCCTTTGCTAACAAGGATATCTGAGAGGTGTTAAAGGCGTAGTAACATGATCCGGGACCTTGTCTTTTTCCTTGTCAGAATCAGAAAAATGGAAAGACGATTGGACGGGGAATAACTTTCTCACTCTTCGACACCATTTAATTGTTTTTTATGTATAAAACCTAAAAGAATGTTGGCCTGTGTCCCTTTATTTGGGAAATGATGATAGAATCCATGCATGATTACGTGCAGACCAGGTTGGAAGGTGATGTAGAGGGAAATTGGAGGCAGATGGAAAGAAAGGAGACAAAACAGCAAGAGCAAGCAGGCTCTTGCTTCTCTCCACTATGTGACACATAGTTTTGAAAAAAAAAAATGATCAGAGTTAAAATCAGCCCTACTCTCAGTCCCTCTATGTTCTCTCGTCCATTCCATGTGTATTATTTGCCTCCCATGTATCAGCCATGAGGACAAGAATCACTGTCCTGGGGGGGGGGGTTGTTTAGTTCCACAGAAAACAGAGAGGTGCGTGGAGAGCTGTAGGGTCTACTAGGAAGTCACCCGAATCAGATGCTGGAGGACCAGGGGTAGCAATGGGGAGAAAGCAGTCACCCTGATAGAGGATTCTAGTACCTTGGGAAATGGAAAGTAATCACAATCAAACCAGCACATCTAGGACAATAGAACACAGTGTCACACGGCTTAGGCCCCCTGACTTTCTGGGCCAGGGCACAAGTATTTTTCCCTGCTTCACTATGTATGTTTTGCTGACTATAAAAGAGGAATATCGGCTCTGGACACCAGGTGGCGCTGGTCATTAAAGTTCCAAGGCCCGGAAGTAGAGATGTCTCAGAAGTTAAGCTTTGAATTCACCAAAACTTTCCCTGGTTGGCCTGATGTGATCCCGTGGGTGCCCCCAGGGTGGGTATTAGTCAGTGGTTACTACTGGGTTCATCCTATCCTTCCAGGTGACTCTCCCCAAGCCACGGCCTGGGCTGGGCCGTCCGTCCTGAACTTGCTGACCATGGTGTTTGTGACGGTGGCCACCAACCTCGTTCTACTCTTCCTAGGCTGGACCATGGTAAGAATTCGAGTGACATTTCTGGCAGTTTTGTGGGTTGGTGTTCAAGGGAGCGGTGAGGTTTGGAGCCAGGATGACGATTAGATCTGGCCACCTCTTGGCTATTCAAGCACTAATTATAGGGATTCAACCTGCCGCTCACATTTGAGCCATTTCTCTGGTCCTCCAGGGGAACATAAACCGGTCCATTTTATACATTTTGAAGCAGTTTTGACCAAACACATATTAGGGCAGAAAAGAAACCTCAGTAGAGTTCCCTTGAGCCTGGGAGGATTTTGTAGATTTCATGACTTATCTCTGTGATTTCCATTGCCATGAAAAACTGAGAGTTGCCTCTACTCGATTTCAATTCACTGTCCCCAAAGCATCATTCCTTCCTTTGCCATATATAATTGTGAACTATATGCTGAATGATAATTTTCCTTCACGTTTCCTGACAATGGGGAGAAGCACAAGTTGGCCCCAAGTGTGTGGAAGCTGCCCGAACTGTGTTCACGTCTCTGTGGGAGAAGCCAGGTCACCGTGATGATCATTTCCTGTGAGCAAAAAGCTGTTCTTGGCCGAGGCATGCTTAGAGCTCTGATCGCTGCAGAATGTACCTTCCTCCCCTCTTAACTAATGGGGTCAGACCTTAATAGTGATACTAACTTGTAGGGCTCTTAAAACATTTATTGCCACACTAGTGGTCTCCATCCAAGGTTAAGGAAACCTAGTGGACCCAGTACATAGGAGCTGCCTAAAGGTTTTCTAGCTTTGGTGGACAAGACAGGGAATGAGGGACAAGCCTCCTCATTCCTCCCTGAAGGCTTTCTTCCCATGGTTAGTTGCCTAGAATGCTGTCAGCTCACCAGTTCCATGTATGGCATGGATCTAGGAATGTAGAGATTGAGTTATAACCCCATGCTATGGACTGAATTGTGTCCGCACAGAATTTATATGTTGAAGCCCTCACCTCCAATGTGACTGTATCTGAAGTAAAGAAGGAATTAAGGTTAAATGAGGTCATAAGGGTGGAACCCTGATTTAATAGGATTAGTGTCCTTATAAGGGGAGGCATCAGGAAGATCACCTTTTCTCTCCTCCATATGAAGACACAGCAAGAAGGTGGGCCATCTGCAAGCCAGGAAGTGGGTCCTCACCAGGGACCACATTGGCTGGCACCTGGATCTTGGACTTCTAGCCTCCACAACTGTAAGAATAAATATCTGTTGGTTAAGCCACCCAGTCTGTGGTATTTTGTTATGGTGGCCAGAGCTGACAAAGACACCATACAACAAAGGAAGTCTCGGCGCTGTGCATGAGAAATAAGTAGGGGTTCATGGAGGCACTAAAACTCCAATTTTAAGAACAAAACCGAGACAGGGGTTCAGTGTCGTCATTTATACAACAGAAAGAGTGCGATCAGGCGGCCCCAATGGCGCAGGTGGCAGGGGTCCTATCCATTCCACTCCTGTCAATTACAGTACGTGTCAGACCGGATTGGTTTCAGCCTTGCAGATTAGTAGACAAAGGGTCAGCTCAGTCCTATCGCTGCATCTTGTTTTTTCCCGCCGGCAGCAGTAGCCTTTGGAACAATGTGTGGGGATAAAGTGTCTGCCGCAGAATTCAGGGCAGGGGTGCAGTATTCATTCCCATCCTTGGAGAGGCACCTTCTAACTCTCTCTCTGGAGTATAGTCCAGGGAATCACACACTTTTCACTCCCAGCAGAGCAGAGAGATAGAAACAAGATGAGGTTTCCTCCATCCCCACGATTGGCACCTTCCCCCAAATCCCGCGAGTCTCATGGCACCAGGCAGACTCATGGCACCAGATGCCAAGTAAACAGAAAAAGATCACTTGGGAGCGAGCTGGCCACTCCTCGGATAAACCCAAGTCTTTGTCGTCTTATTCAGAAAGGCGACTTCGGAACTGGTATCCTAATTACCTAGAGGCATGCGTGGTGATTCAAGGCAGGTTGCTTAGTAGAGAAATTCAGTGGCTTCGCTATTTATCGGATGCATAACTATCGTTTTTGACTACTTAGTATATGCCAGATACAGCCCCAGATCCTCCCCATGCATCAGCCCCTTGATTCTTCTCAACCACTGGGAGGCAGTCACTAAGATCTTCCGCATTGTACACGGGACGAAACTGATGCTTTAGAGGCGTTCGTGGACCTTTCCAAGGCCACGTGGTCAGTCACAGCCCAGGGAGGACCAGATCCTTTACTGCTCACTGAATGTTCCCCACTTGTCACTTGTCTTTCTTGAGGGTCAGATAGACATTCATTGGAGAGGGACAGGGGTCCTTCTGCCTTTGTCACAAGCAGAAAATCCAATAATACAGGACTATGGGGAACCAATGTTTTTCTCAATTTTGGCTAAAGATCCTGAATCTCACTTCAGAGAATACATGTTCCTGCTGTGTACTGGCACGGCTTACCTAAACTGTCAGAGAGGTGTTTTATTCCTTGTAGATAATCTCCTGGAAATGGGTCTCTTTTGAAAACATTTTCCCCCCAAAAGGACCCCAAAAAGATTTTAAAAATCAAAAAGAAATTGATTCTTTGTGGTCTTCTCATTTTCCAAGGTGTTCTTTTTTAACAGTGAATGTGTATTATTTGCAATCAGATAACAATTGTGCTTTGTTGGTCATTGAAAATAGAGGGCTTTCAGCCCAACTGCCAGTGGGAGCACAGAGGGGCATTTTGCACTGTGTTCTCTCAAATCTCTCTCTCTCTCTCTCTCTCTCTCTCTCTCTCTCTCTCTCTCTCCCCCGCCTCACCCCCTCCCCTTGGAGAGTGTGCTTCATGGAATGTTCCTTTCAAAGTTCTTCCAACGAGGAGGCTAATGCAATGTCTTCTAGTGAAAGAACAAAGCACTCTCACACACACTATCTCTTGCCAACTACTCACAAGTGAAGCAAAGTCCTTCTCAACAGTTGGTAGCTTAAAATAATAGACGAGAAAGCTGAATATATTTGCAATAATTATAGAAGTAATTTTGGAGTTTCTACTACTCAACTCACAGAACCACACCAACCAAATACCTTCCGCTTTCTTTGAAAAAAATGATGTAAAATTGTTGAAGCAATGGTCTGAACGGTGGTCCATTTTGATGATTTTGAATTATGACAAATACTAGTCATTTTAAATGGTTTTTGTCTTCCAGGTTTAGCTTCTTGCCATGAGAGAGGTCAAGTGTCTTGGGTGTGTAGATGGGAAAGGGAGGTGATGGACACAGTGTCTGCCTTGGGTCAAAGAAGCGGATCATGTGATCAGTCACGTGATCACCCGAGGGTGTCAATCCCAGCACGCCTTCAGGTCGGAAATTAAATATATGTATATACATATCTAATTTAATATGCTGTATGGCTTATGTATAAACACTTGGGTGACTTATGAAATAACATGGGAGCAGGTGTAAAGGATTCATATGGAGAATAAGAGGAGGAGAAGGAGGAGGTGCAAGGGGGGAGTAGGAGAATGACGAGGAGGAAAAGAAAAGAGAAGAGAAAGGAGTTACCCTAACCCATCCTACAGAGAAGCTAGGTATTTCTTTTGAAAATTAAAAAATATATATTTCTGGCTCTGTATTCCATTTGTACTTTTTCTCTTTGCCTCCTGCCTCTCAAGAATCTTTTTGTCGGTACACAGCCCTCTTCTTAAGGATCAAGGCCCCCGCTTTGAGGGACCTGGGGTCCCCTCTCACCCGCAGATGTTCACCGCCCATCGGCCAAGCTAAACCATGAGTCACAGACATCCTAGGAGCCTGTGAACCTCTGGGCCCTGCCCCACTGTCACCCAGCTGTGCCGCTGACTGGGAGCCAGAACGTCCTGGTGCCTGCCTGGGATTTCCCATGGTCATGGGCTTCGCCTTGATGCCCATCTGGTCTTCCCACTTCACTTTGGAGCCCCTGAGGGTTTTGTTCTTCCGGTTGGAAAGTAAAGGACTCGGGGGGGGGGGTTTAAAAAATTGTGGTAAAGTACATAGAACATAAAATATACCATTTTAACCATATTTTGTATGTTATTCTTTTAACGTAAGATTCTCTTAGCCAGCGTTGAAGACTTTTGCATCCATGTTCCTAAAAGTTTTGTCTATAATTTCCTCTCATTAAGCATTTTGTCAGGCTTTTCTATCAATGTTGCACTCACTTTTCTCCCCCACTTTTTTTGTACTGTGGCAAAACCCATATAGCACTTTGGGTGACAGTGATTTGTCCGTGAGGGTTCATCGATTGTAACAAACATCCCCCTCCGGCGGAAGATGCTGATGGTGGGCAAGGCGGCGGCGGCGTGGGGGGCAGCGAGTCTGTGGGACATCTGGGTACCTTCTCTCTACTTTGCTGTGAACCTAAAATGGCTCTAAAAGTAGTCTATTTTTTAAAGTACCATGAAATTTACCATCTTAATCTCTTTTAAGTGTACAATTCCATGGCACCCAGTACATTCACATTGTTGCGAAGTCCTAACATTTTCCTCTGGCAAATGGGAAACTGTATCCATGAAACAGCCATTCCCCCTCCCCCTCCCCCACCCCCCGGTAACCACCGTGCTACTTCCTCTTTCTATGATTTTGACTATTTTCCATAGCTCGTATAAGTGGACTCAAACAGTATTTGTCTTTTTGTGGCTGGTGTATTTCACTGAGCATAATGCCCTCCAGGTCCATCCATGTTGTAGCCTGTGTCAGGATGCCCTTTTTAAAGGCTGAATCTTATTCTGCGGCTCAGTGGCCACGGCTCACGGGCCCAGCCGCTCCGCGGCACGTGGGATCCCCCCGGACCAGGGCACGAACCCGTGTCCCCTGCACCGGCAGGCGAACTCCCAACCACTGCGCCACCAGGGAAGCCCCAGGATGCCCTTTTTAAAGGCTGAATCTTATTCTGCTATAGGGATGGACCACATTTTGCTCATCCAGTCATCCACTGATGGACACTTGGGTTGCTTGCATCTCTTGTTTATTGTAAATAATGCTTCAAAGTACAAATATCTGTTCTAGTCCCGTTTTGACCATTTTTAAAACACTCTCTCAGCAAATTTCAATTATATGATACAGTGTTATCAGCTATAGGCACCACGTTATACATGAGACCCTCAGACTTTATTCATCTTATAGCTGAAAGTTTGTACCCCTATATCAACCCTTCCTTATACTCCCCCCGGCACACCTGCCACCCCAGACCCTGGCAACCACTTTTCTACTTTTCTACTTTCTACGAAATCTTTTGTTTTGGTCTTTCTTTGTCTGGCTTATTCCACTCAGCATAATGCCCTCCAGGTTCATCCACGTTGTTGCAAATACAAGATTTCCTCCTTGTTCAAGGCTGAATAGTATTCCTGTGTGTGTGTGTGTGTGTGTGTGTGTGTGTGTGTGTGTGTGTGTGTGTACCACATTTTCTTTAGCCATTCCTGCACAGACAAACATGTAGGGTCTTTCCATACCTTGGCTCTTGGCTTTTGTGAATAATATGAACATGGGGGGGTGGGGGGCTGCACATATCTCTTCGAGATCATAATTTCATGTCCTTCAGACGTATACCCAGAAGTGCGATTGCTGGATCACATGGTAGTTCAATGTTTGACCACTTTTCAAATGGATAATTCAGTGGCATTAGGTACATTCACATCGTTGTGCACAGAGGCTGAGGCTTCTGGGATCCACCACACAAGTTTGGGTTCCACCCAGCAGGGAGGACACCCCAATCTCCAGGAGCCACGGCGTGTTTTTCTGTTTGTTTTGGTTTTGGTTTTTTTTGCGGTGCGCGGGCCTCTCACTGCTGTGGCCTCTCCCGTTGTGGAGCACAGGCTCTGGACGCGCAGGCTCAGCGGCCATGGCTCATGGGCCCAGCCGCTCCGCGGCATGTGGGATCTTCCCGGACCGGGGCACGAACCCGTGTCCCCTGCATTGGCAGGTGGACTCTCAACCACTGTGCCACCAGGGAAGCCCCACGGCGTGTTTTTTAGGCGGGCTTCTCACTGTCCTCCGTCCCCAGCCTCTGGTCACCACCACTGCGGTTTCACGGCAGCCCTCCTGGACTCGAGTCCCCCTGCTGCCCCCCTCCCTCTCCCCCTTGCCCCTGCCTGGGGCCCAACAGCAGGGCCCCTCTGGCCATGCACCTTCCCCTGCAGACCCCATTATGTCAGCAGACCAGTGCTGCCAGCCTGACCTGAGCACAGTCAGCCTCTCGCTGACCCCCTGGTGATGCAGAAAGCCCCCTCCCTGGGCTCCCAGCAGACTATCTCCCCCACCCCTCCCCGACCCTTCGCTCTCCACGTGATGCTAAAGTTTCCGGGCCTGGAGGGGAACAGGCTGGGTGAGGGGAAAGTGCCTCGGGGTTTATCAGGGTTCATCTGACCGTCTAACAGCAGGCGCCGGGCTGCCAGCATCCCCGACACTTGGATTTCAACCATTTTCTCCACTTGACACCTCTCCGCCCCCTCCACACATAATAAGCCCCATTCTTCCCCAGCAGGGACCGCCCGTGTTGGGACCCCAGGCTCGGCTGAAGCTGCCCGGCTCTTCTCCCCTTTCCCGCCGTCCATTCAGCAGAAACCCTAGCTGCCCAGGCAGAGGGGCGCCCAGGCGCTGGCTTCTGCCAGGGGTGATAACGCAGACCCGGCTGCCCAGACTGTGTGGTCATCGGCAGGTCACTAGGTCTCAGCTTCCACCGTGACCCCAGAAGCCAGAAAGAATGGGCTTGCCTCTCCTGAACTTGCAGGGAGGGCTTGGGAACTGCTTTAGTCTAAATGTGAAAGTCCCGCAGAGGAAAGGAATTGAAGAGCTGGTGGGAGAAAACTACGACAACAATTCTAAGTATTGTGCCTGGAATGAGGCTCTGCTCCCTTAAAGGGACAGTCAGTTGGGAGCAGACGAGGGTAATGAGGGTCACTTAAGGACCCATCCTGGGTGAAGCAGGCTGAAGTCATAGCACTAGGTACTCAGGCTTGGCTGCGGTTTGCCACCTGAATACGGCAGCAAGAGCGCTTCTGCTTTGGAGAGCTTTAGTAAGGAATTATCCTGAGAGCTAGCTTTTTTTTTTTTTTTAAGAGAGAGAGAGATCTCATATTTTAGACGTCCTATTTTGTCAGGTGCTCAGAAGTGCCTGTGACTCCAAAGATGTTGAACATAAAGGGGTTGTGATCTAGCAGAGGGTCATTCTGTACATGCGCTTCTGAAGCTTGGTTTTTAATTTCATGCATGTTACACAGCTTTCTGTATTCCACGTTGTATAATACATAGCTAGCTTTAATAGCTATAAACTGTGGTATTAATGTGCCCTTAATGACTGTCTTCTGATGGCCATTTAGGCCATATCTTTTTTTTTTCAAGTTGATTCATTTCACTATAATTATTTTTAAAAAATTTATTGAAATAGTTGATTTACAATGTTGTATTAGTTTCAGGTGTACAGCAAAGTGATTCAGTTATATATATACATATATAAATATATATTCTTTTTTTACTCTCTCTTTCATGATAGGTTATTACAAGATATTGAGTAGAGTTCCCTGTGCTATACGGTAGGTCCTTGTTGGTTATCTGTTTTATATATAGTAGTGTGTACATTTTAATCATTTAAGCCATTTCATAGTGTCTATGTGTTTGTTTTTATTATTACTAGAAAGTGGCAAGTAACATCCTGTACACGTTGCTTTGTGAATTTATGTGAGTTTATGAAATAAATTCATAAAAGTAAAACAAAAGAAAAAAACCAGATGTTGTGAACTGTCAAACTCCCTTTCCGCTCCCTAATGATTGGGAAGTTACATCCTTACTTCTCCCGGCCCCTCCTGCATTCACTCTTCCTCCAAACAAGACTGCGGTGCCTGGAGCGGAAACACGAGCAAGCAGATCAGAGGTGATAGGACCTAAACTCCCCTGTGGGTCTCAGGCCCTGGGGCGAGGGTACCCCAGACAAACGGCAGGGAAGAAAGAGGGAGCAGGGGTCGGAAAGTGCACCCATGCTGCATGGGTGCAGAAGCCAGGGCTGTGCCAGCAGGAGCTCAGTAGAACCTCAGAATCTGTCACCGGTTCTAAATATGGGCAGGTCGTCCTTCAATTGTGCGTGGCTCACGTGATCTGCGGTGACAAAAGGATGTGCGCACGAGGTTGGCAGGGACCCAGGAGACTTGCTTTTCAAGTTATTTTACCTTCGGGCAGTGGGAGCCCTCCCAGCACCTCCCATCCTCCTGTTCTCCAGCCTCTGGGAACTAAGTCTCCTTGGCCTGTGGACCCTGATCTTGGTCTGTGTCGGCTCTTTGCTTTCTTCCACCCCGCCAAGCCTGCTCATCGCCTCCGTGGAAACCAGGGCACATCGCCCTAGCACGGCGCTGAGCGTCTGATAGAGAAAAAGGAAAGTTTGCTGGCGTCTCCACCTCCCCAGCCTGTCTCTCTCTGCCAGGTGCGGCCAGAGGCTCATTAATTACATCAAGAGGCCTTCCCTGGTGGCGCAGTGGTTGAGAGTCCGCCTGCCGATGCAGGGGACACGGGTTCGTGCCCCGGTCCGGGAAGATCCCACATGCCGCGGAGCGGCTGGGCCCGTGAGCCATGGCCGCTGAGCCTGCGCGTCCGGAGCCTGTGCTCTGCGACGGGAGAGGCCACAACAGTGAGAGGCCCGCGCACCGCAAAAAAAAAAAAAAAAAAAAAAAAATCACATCAAGAGCTGCATTGCCCTTGCCTCTCCCAAGGAACACAAATGACGTTTAAAAGCCACCAGATGTGCACGTGAGTTCTGTCTCTCTCCATTTCTGTGTATTTAACCGGGTGGGGGGTTGGGACCCCCTTCCCCAGCGGGCTTTCCTCGCCCCAGCTCCCCAGATGTGTTTCTGTGTCCTTTGCACGGGGGTGATTTGTTTCAGGAAGCTACCGACGAGGAGATGTTTCCTAGGATGTCGTTTCTAAGGAAGAGAGAGAAAGATGAACTTGCCGCAGTCCTGTGTCTCCAGCCCACAGAATTCCCTGCCCAGTTCGAGCCCAGACCAGTGGCAAAAAGCAGTCCAACACACAGATACACTACCAAACGTAAAATAGCTAGCTAGTGGGAAGCAGCTGCATAGCACAGGGAGATCAGCTCAGTGCTTTGTGACCACCTAGAGGGGTGGGATAGGGAGGGTGGGAGGGAGACACAAGAGGGAAGAGATATGGGAACATATGTATATGTATAGCTGATTCACTTTGTTATAAAGCAGAAACTAACACACCATTGTAAAGCAGTTATACTCCAATAAAGATGTTAAAAAAAAAAAAAAGCAGTCCAACATTCAGGGACATGCAAGAGAGCCCCCTTCCCCAGCCTTACTTCTTCGCCCTGTGATGCTCAGCTGATACACACAGGTGGGATCCTGGATCCGGTGTCCAGCAATCACAGCCGTCACTGTGGAAGCTGCTTCTATTTTGTCCAAAGCATGCCAGGGTCATGAGAAGAGCAGAGTCCCTGCATCCAGGCTAAGCCAGATGTCAGCTCTGTGATGAGGGCTAGTCATTCCATCTCCCTGAAATTTTAGTTCTTCTACACAATTTATTTTCCTTTCCTTTATAGTGTTTTTATTACGAATAAGTAAGTTATTATATAATATACTCCTAGACGTTTTCCCCCCTATCCTTACCCGTTCTGTAGGACCCAGATCAAATACCAGTACCTCTTCCACCCAGGCTGAAAGCAGTCTCTTCCTTTTTAAACCCCTTCCCACCCACGTTTTTTTTTTTGAACTTTTTAAGGGCACACTGCTGTCTCTGTTTATAAGTAACTACACACAACAGTATCTCCAGGATGGGCTAGGGAGGCCCCTCTATCCCCTCCACGGTGGTTCGCACCCACTCGCTATTACTCGAATGAATGAACGTACTTGTTTTGAAGCATTTTCTCTTCTGGGAAATTTGCACTGAACAATTCAAAATGTTCCTGTCCTTCAATCGTATACAAAGTTTTACCCTATGTTTTCATCACAAGGTCTCAAAGTGTTATTTAGTTTTCCAGGCCGATGAAGAGATCAAAAGGATATGTAGTTGCCTCCAAGTTAGACAGGAGAACTTTTAGTTTCTAGAATACTCCTGGACTCTAGCCTTCTTCAAAAGCAAATACACTTCATGTTGGAGCTGAGCCTTCAGACATACTGTTTCTGCATTCCCCAGGAAAGGTCTGTTTCTTTTGTAACATTCTGTAACACTTAGAGAGCTTATGTTACTTTCATGGAGGCAAGAGCCTAGTGATTGAACAGACTTCCAGTAGGAAATGTCCCAGATGGGACAACGGTGCAGGTCTCCCATACAGACATTCATTCATGCTCAAGTAACTGCAGTATTGTATTTTCTACATTGCCTCTATACATTTCAAATAAAATTTATTCATTTCAAAAAAGCACACTAGGGCTTCCCTGGTGGCGCAGTGGTTGAGAGTCCACCTGCCGATGCAGGGAACACGGGTTCGTGCCCTGGTCCGGGAAGATCCCACATGCCGCGGAGCGGCTGGGCCCGTGAGCCATGGCCGCTGAGCCTGCGCGTCTGGAGCCTGTGCTCCGCAACGGGAGAGGCCACAACAGTGAGAGACCCGCGTACTGAAAAAAAAAAAAAAAGCACACTAAAATGTATTTACAATGCATTTCATACTTGTAGTACAATGAAGTGATTTAATTGACACATCGATAACTTAGGACCTGTGATTTTCTTCTTATATAACCAGAAATTCCCAGTGAGCAGTCAGGACATCAGCCCTTCTCTTACACAAACACAGCTGTTGTTTTGAGAAAATAATATGATTAACAGAGAATTTTCAGGAAGAACTCTTGTGTCAATAAAAATTAATTTTGAGTTGGCCTAGGAAATGTACCCAACACACACACACACACACACACACACACACACACACACACGCACATTTCCACGTTTATACGCAACAATAAAAATTTTAAAAGATGGTGCTAGAACTTCTTCCTTTCCTCCCAGATCCCAAATCCCTCTAATATAAATACAGAGACTTTGAAGATGGAAAGTTTGCTTTTATTTCTGAGTTTGAGGTGACGCCAGAATAACGGAAGGGGAGTGTCCTCAAGTCCACGCAGAGCCAGATGCTGAGACCGTGAAGTGGTTGAGCCCGTGAGGTGGAGGGAGTGGAGAGTATAAAGGACCAGTATGGGGGCTTCCCTGGCGGTCCCGTGGTTAGGTCTGCGCTTCCACTGCAGGGGGGCACGGGTTCTATCCCTGGTTGGGGAACTGAGATCCTGCAAGCCACACGGCATGGCTAAAAAAAAAAAAATTTAAAAATAGGACCAGTATGACCTTGGGGGATGTCCACAGGTTGGTAGGAGGAAAGACATGCAGGAAAGGAGACTAGGAAAAAAAAATTCTAATCTCATAAGAGAAGCAAAGGGATCCAACATTTCAAAAAAGAGGAAGAGGCCCAAAGTATCATGTAGTAGGGGCTGGAGACACCCATCGCTGGAGCTGGATGTCAGAAATGGTAATGTGACGTCTGAGACACAGTTTGATGAACGTGGTAAAGACAGAAAATGAATCTGATGACTTAAGCAACTGACTAGGAGGTTAAAAAAAGTGAGGGTTCGAACACCGACCACTAGCACAAGCCTGACACTGAAATAAAAGAGAAGATGGAAGCCCCAGGGGCCTGGCCAGGGAGGAGCGCTTCAGCCTGGAGGAGACTTCTGGAAGGGTGTCCGAGTCTATGGACGAACCACCCTGAACACGCCCGATCTCGTCTGGAAGGGTATCCAAAACCAAGAGGGAAGAACCTCTGGGAAGTAAGAGTCTGGAGATTCTAGAAAGAAGAGGAGTCATTGAGGCAACTGCCCAGATGGAGTGAGAAGGATAGAGCCTGGAAGAAGGTGGACCGTTATACCCCGAAGACAGCAGGACAAAGATGCTATGAGACAGAGTAAGCGAGGGAACTCCTTCTGCAGTTTTCTCAGCACAAGAGGAGGCGAATTGCTGGGGAGAGCTGCGGAGTGAGGTGGTCTAGAAAGCTGAAGCAGAAGGCGGGAGCCAGGGAGGCCAATGCACTTCAAGGAAAACAGATTTCAGTTTTGCTAAATGCCTGCGGGAGCCCTGCTGGTTGAATGGACCCATTGTGGCACTCTGACTTCTCCGATGCATTCTCCATACCTGGGGACAAGAGTGATGGATGTGGGGCTGGAGACAGACCCAGGCAAGGGTCCAGGGAGCCAGGAACCTGCAGATTCACTGAGTGTCATCCACTGTGGGTTCACAGTAACCCCCGAATCTACAGGGCACAGATCAAAACTGATTGAAACTGAATGGAGTAAGACGATGGCTTCAATTCCTAAGCTGTTCCCAGCTGCTTAACCTTACAGAAGACATATTTCACGTGGGTCCCTCTGTATATGCACTTCTTCCTTGAAGCTCAGTACTCTCCATGTTTGGAATGTTTTCCCCACCTCCTTCCTCCCTTCAGCTGGGCCTCTGCAGAGTTCTCTTGCAGGATTTCTCACACTCTGTTCCAATCTTTGCATATCTCCTGCTCTAAACTGTGGACTCCATGGAGGCAGGAACTTTGATTTCCTCTGAATCCCCAAGCCTGGAACACTGGATCTCAGAATAGACTGGAGTCACTGACTGAATCATTTTGCATTTATTACTTAGGACGTTCAGGACGTATCTTCATGTGCAGGCAGAAGATAAAGATCATGGGATCTGAGCACATGACCCGTCCAGTCCCTTTATTAGAGACGAAGAAGCCAAAGCCTGAAGAGGTGGACTTCATGCCCTTGAGATGAGGAGTTGGCTAGTTTTCTCTTTAACACAACCTCCCAGTGATGTCTCTCTCACTCCTGCTCCAGGTCTGCTTTGGTTCTAATTCAGGATCTAACATCTAAGCAAGATCTGGCCTGACCACAGGAACTGGAGAATGACAATCAAGAGAAATGCCCTGTGCCAATGGAAGAAGAACCGAGCCAGGTGATGGTCAGTGTGGGGAAACAAGTGACCCAAGAAGAAGGTGAGAGAAGCTCTGGGATGCCCGAGTCCCCAGAAAATAAGGGACTGAGGTTTAAGACACTTCTCTACAAATTTGACAGTTTTATAAAAGGTCAGAAATGGATGCTGTACATTGGCTGTTCCACACAGTAATGTGTTGGGTTTTTGTTTTTTTTTTACCTTTATTGCTGGCTCTGTCACTTTATTTTTTTTTCAATTAATTTTTATTGAAGTATCGGTGCTTTACAATGTGTTAGTTTCTACCGTACAGCAAAGTGAATCAGCTATACGTATACATATATCCCCTCTTTTTTTTTGGATTTCCTTCCCATTTAGGTCACCACAGAGCACTGAGTAGAGTTCCCTGAGCCATACGGCAGGGTCCCAGTAATGTGTTGTTTTAACATGGTTCTTTCAATATTACTCACTTGCTCCATTTACATATACTTCTATGGAATTCAGAAATTCCTACAAACAAGCAGTGCAGTTAGAATCAACAAGTTTTATTCTCTCTAGACGTTTTCCCTCAAAACAAATATACCAGTGTATTGTTTGTCTTTAGATGTCATTCTCTTACAAATTTTTGTTGAGGGAAAATGTCTGTTGAAGGTGAACTATCTTGTGCCCTACTTATTATTTTAAACTGACTAAGATAAATATTTAAAGTCACAGTTCTAAGTATTTTCTTAGCTGTGTTCTTTTATTTGCTGTTTATTTTAGTTGGAACATGTGTGAATGGTTCCAAGAGTCCAGATTAAATAACAACATTGTTTGTATACATTCTGGGTAGCTTGAAGAAAAGAAAAGGAATTCGTATCTTGAATGAGTCAGCGTCTTAGTCAGCTCAGGCTACTATATCAAGAATACCACAGACTGTGTGGCTTACACAACAAACATTGATTTCTC
This sequence comes from Leucopleurus acutus, assembly GCF_964270905.1. Classification (NCBI taxonomy): domain Eukaryota; kingdom Metazoa; phylum Chordata; class Mammalia; order Artiodactyla; family Delphinidae; genus Leucopleurus; species Leucopleurus acutus. Next base: position 179,908,943 of record NC_139142.1, read on the forward strand.
ACAGTTCTGGAGGCTGGGAAATTCAAGATCAAGGTGCCAGATGACTTGGTGTCTAATGAAAGCTCACTTCCTGATTTTAGAAGGCATTCTTCTCATGTTCACAGGGTGGAGAACAGAAAAACCATCTCTCTCAGGTCTCTTATAAGGGCACTAATCCCATCACAAGGACTCCACCCTCATGACCGAATTACCTCCCAAAGGCCCCACCTCCTAATGCCATCACCTTGGGAGTTTAATTTGGGCTTTCAGCATATGAATTCGGGGGGACACAAACATTCTGTCCATAGCATTCAGCTCAGCCAACACATACATTTAAAGAAAGGAATCCTGTCCCTAATTCACCTGTGAGGACACATGATTCAATTAAAGACCTAATGTTATGTCACACAGAAACAGAGGTGCTCTCTCCCATCCCCAGAGCCCCGCATCACACTGCCTGGCTGTGAGGGAGGGTCAGGATGGGTTATTCTCCCAACACCCGCTCCCTCCATCCTGAACTAATGAACCACTGAAAAGGCAAACGGAAGAAGATAAAGCGCCTAGCACGAGTGGGTAGAGAACGTTCAGCCCATTTTATTTGGGGAATGGGAAACTTTACATTAGGAGACCCCTAAAGACGGCCCATTGAGATGCCTCTGTTTTTCGGATGAGGGAGTGGATTAGGGTCCCAGGGGTGGAGACTTGCTGAAGAGCCCAGCCAGCCAACTTGTTAGGACCCGTTAACATTAGTGATGATGTAACCTGAGGTTTATCCCCTCTAATTGCAACGTACTTCTCAACCTCATTCGACTGCTCATTTCGTAACCCCGACCCCGCCTTATTTATAAATGCTCAAGGAAGACAAACGACTGTCCGTACAGTGACATCGTGTCAAAGCTAACCAGTGAGCTCTGGAGGCTCAGTCTGGCCCAGCTCTAAGTCTTTTATATGATGTGGGGGAAGTCACCCAACTGCACTCTGACTCCGTTTTCCCACCTGAGAAGAGAATCTCTCCTTGACGCTGCATTTACTTAAAAAGACCTTGCTATTCACAACACGTGTGGCCAATCGAAAATATGACATTTTTCAGTCAACTTAAAAAAAACCCTGAAGTATGACCTTGGGGTGGAGTTTGGAGCCCACAGATCTCCCAGTCTCTGGCTAAAACAGAAAATGCCCTGATACATACCTTTTGCGAAAAAAAAAAAAAAAAAAGATGTACAATTGCTAAGGAGGAGAAAGAAAAGTGGGATGAGTCTAAAGTAAAAACACTAAAATAAAAGCTCATCCCTAATACTTTTAAAAATGTGCATTTTTTTTTTTTCTGAATAGGAGAGTAAGGGACGGTCACCCCGTTGGAATATCTGGTCCTGTAGTAACAGCCTCCTGTCTGCAGCTTTTTCTTTTTTTTTTTTTTTTTTGCGGTACGCGGGCCTCTCATTGTTGTGGCCTCTCCCGTTGCGGAGCACAGGCTCCGGACGCGCAGGCTCAGCGGCCATGGCTCATGGGCCCAGCCGCTCCGCGGCATGTGGGATCTTCCCGGACCGGGGCACGAACCCGTGTCCCCTGCATCGGCAGGCGGACTCTCAACCACTGCGCCACCAGGGAAGCCCTGCCTGCAGCTTTGAGGCCGCACCTGGAACACAGATCCCGGCTCCAGGCGCTAACACAATGGGCTGGCATCGTGGCTGCAGGGATCTCTGCCCAGTTGGGCCCGAGGTCTATGTAACAGGAAAGTCCCCGCAGAGCCTGCCCAGGTCCTGGCCAGCCCAGCTCCGGCTCCTCCTTTCCCTCTGAAATAGCAGCTGTCAGCAGCCTGGGCCTGTGCATTCACACTGCTGGCATGAAAACAGGCAGCTGAGTTGAGTCAAAAATAACACAGCTGCCGGCCCTCGTCTGGTGGGTTCCCAAGGTGGAGCGAGACGGAGACTCTGAGACACAACCGGTCCCGCCCCCCTACCCCCACCCCCGACGGCCCAGGCACTAACTTGAACTCCTGCAGCCACTTGGTCCACAAAAACATGTGGATGTCATTTTGCTGCTCAAATGTTTCCCATTGGAAAACGGGAAGGCAAGGGCAAAGGTGGTAAACAATTTGCTTAGTTCTGATTTCTCTCCTAGTGCTGTCTGCTTCCACATGGCATGAAAGTTCTAGAGTCACTCCCTACTGGAAGAAACGTTCCATGAAGCCGGCACAAAAGCTTTTATTTCATTCGGTCTCACGTCAAAATATTCCATGTCTCTGACCCAAACCTTCCTTTCCCTGCTGTTCGGCTCCAGTGCCCGCCATGTCCATCTGCGTCCTGACCGCAGTGAGGGTCAGGCTTACTGAACCTCCGTGGTCCAGCAAAAAGCCGGGAAGGAGGGGGAGAGAGGAGGTCTCAAGACCACCATCAACCTCCCTTCCCCTTGATAATGCGACGGGCTTCGCAGGTTCCACCATGAGGAGTGGCAGTCATTGACTTTTGCCACCACCCTGGCCCCTGATTTTAACCCCTCCCTGATGGAATCAGACTTGTCCAAAGCCTCTTGCTCACGCTGGCTTCCTGGCCTCGCGTGTCTGGGATGTGGGAGGGCTCCTTAGATCTGTGAGCATGTCCGCACTTCCTGCTGGGAACATGCAGTTTGGTTCCTGTAGGTCGGCTCTGTGCTGCCAATACCTCCCCATCCCAGTTCTGCAAGAGCCTAATTTGTCACCTCCTGGGGGACCGAGAGCAAATCAGGTCGGAATCAGGACCAAGGCTGAAGAGCCGAGTGAAAGATTCATCACGCTGCTGGCCGACGCTCCAGCACTGAGACAGGCCAGTGAAATACACCCACGTGGGCTGCCCTGTTTATTAGAAGCGCTCAGCGTTCTGGAATAAATAGGAGAATCTCCAAGAGCAAAGTTAAGTGATTTACAAAGCCCGTTAGAAAAATACCGGTATCTGGGATGCAGAGTCTCTATTTTGAGTCAATTTTTAAAAAACGAAAACAAATTTTCAAGGGCAAGACATCACAGTAGAAGCAAATCCTCTCCTAAGAAAAGACCGAATGGTTTACAGTGATCAAATCTACATGCTATTTCATGACTCGTGGCCTGGGCCCAAGGAGAGGTTCCCCTGAGGCAGAGGTTGGCCGCACATCCGGAGAACGCAGCGGGCTAGGAGGAGAGATGCCTATGCATTAGTATAAGGCAAAAAGCAGAGTGCCCAAGCCTGGCCATTTCCACAGAGAAAACAGACCTGATGGCCCCCTTCCTTCATCAGAGTCACCTTGTGGTAGGCAGTGAGATGGACAAGCCAGCGGGTATAAGATAGAGACTTGCTTTTAGCTGTGACTGGTCCCTTTGGTGCCACCACTGTTCTCTACTGGAGATGGGGGAGGGGGAGGGGAAGAGCAGGAAATCCCATTCTTGCTTCAACGTCCTGACCCCACCCTTTGCTCAAGCAGAGGTTAGACCTCCCCGCCACCAGGGGTGAGTCCTGGGCGGCGGCTACCTGCCAAGCGACAAGAACCACACCACGGGGTCCCCGAAGACGTTTCCCTGTCACACGCTCTTGCCTTACGGCTGCTGGCGTCAGAGTCCCCGGGATGTGCCTGGGCCAAAGGTGGTCTCGGAGTCAAAAGGATGGGCCGCCAGGTAGTCTTTATACTCCCCGTCAATCAGGTTGGCGGCGTTGTTCCGGGCAAACCAGCAGTCCACCTGCTCTTCCCCGTTGTAGATTTTCCTCTGCTTCCACACCACCGGGACCTGGTGTCCTTTTACCTCGAGGACGGCCTCAGACCTCTCACCTGTCTCAGGGACGGAAGGATGGGCAGGGCTCTTGCCGAGCCCGGTGAGTCTGGCCTCCTGGTTCAGGAACTGACCTGAGAGGACAAAAGAGATATCAGGTCTAGGTCAAGTGCAAGCAACGTGGTTGAACAAAATCTAACTTCAGTTCGGGCACCGATGGCCAGCAAATGCACGGCTGTGACCGAGAGGAAGGGGACGCACAACACCAGACAGTGACTGTGGTCCTCGGCTGGAGTCTCCCAGAGCTGCTCCACCTTTTCCAGTGTCCGGGGAGGGTGTGGGGAGGAGAGACCTCAGTGTATTGGTAGTGGCCTCCACTTCTGGAAGCTACCACGGGCAAGATGCCCAACCCACAAAAAGAGATGCCCAGTCTCCTACTGAGATGGGAGGATGAGATGGGGGCAAATAACAAGGGAAGAAGGGTCCGGTCTTCCCCGCTCTCCTCCCTCTGGAGGACCCCTTCCATGTGTGCACTTAGTGGGTGTGCACTGGGTGGAGGGTGTGGAAGGCAGGGTCAGAATCCTCCAGGTCGAGTGAGGGCACTACCAAGGCCGAAGGGACAGCAGTCTGCGTCTGGGAGCGGAGCTTCCCAGGCAAGCTGCGTAGAGACGCATCCCTCTCGAGTGCCAGGGAATCCTGCTTTCTAAACCGAGCCCTGGCAGTGGCTCCCTCTTTACTTGTGGGAAAAGCGCCCACATGAAGTTGCACGTGGAGGGAAGCCAGGCAGAGTGGGCTGCCCGAGGCTCCCAGCCATGGGGGTGCCGCCCGGGAGGGGCCGTGCATCTCCCACTTGGTGCTGGGCCATGGGATGTGTCTGCATCCTCTCCCTGAGAGTAAAGAACCAGACCTGGAGAGAAGGGCTCCTCATTTCTTTGCTCCCCTTCCCCAAAGGCCTGTGCGAATTAGTTTATAAGCCCATTCCTATTCTAGAAAAGTGTCAGGATACTTTTCACACTAATTCGAACAGATATGTGCACCCCAACGTTCACAGCAGCATTGTTTACAGTTGCCAAGATACAGAAGCAACCTAAGTGTCCATCAACGGACGAGTGGATAAAGAAGATGTGGTACACAGTGGAATATTACTCAGCCGTGAAAAAGAATGAAATTTTGCCATTTGCAGCAACACGGATGGACTTGGAGGGCATTATGCTAAGTGAAATACGTCCAGAGAAAGACAAATACCGTATGATATCACTTATATATGTGGGATCTAAAAAATACAACAAACTAGTGAATATAACAAAAAAAAAAAAGCAGAGTCACAGACATAGAGAACAAACTAGTGGTTACCAGGGGGGAGGGGGAAGGGGCAAGAGAGGGGTGAGGGAGTGGGAGGCACAAACTATTGGTGTAAGACCGGTTCAAGGATGTGCTGTACAACACGGGGAATATGGCCAGTATTTTGTAGTAACTGTATATGGAGTGTAACCTTTAAAAATTGTATTTGAAAAAAGCAAAAAGAAAAATTGGCCATGTGCCCAAAAAAAAGAAAAAAGAAAAAGAAATAGACTTTTCATGAGCTTCATAAGGACCACATTCCTGTGGAAACTCTCAACCAAGTAAAGACACGGGCAGCATCAGCTTCGTTTTGGGAAACTGAATTCTGTGCTGTGAGTCAGCGTGGAGAGCAGCCACCTACCTAACAGGCCATGGCAGTTGCCAGAAAGGCCTTGGCCGTTGGCAACGTAGAAGCCCAGGTGGTTTCGCTGGTAGGGGGCTGGCTTTTTGTACAGGTGGAGGAGGATGACGAAGGCCACGTTGCCCTGGATGGCGATGGTGACCTTGGCATTGGCGGACACCGACACCTCCAGCCCCTGGCTCCCCACGGCCGCGCTCTGGTTGCAGGGGAGGACCAGCCTGTCCCCACCATCCACGATGACTCTGGTGGGCGTGATCTCCAGGTAGGACCTCTCGGGCTTGTTGACGAGGATGGTGATGGTGCGGAAGTAAGTGCGCTGTTTCTTGTGGCCGTTTGGGGGAGCGGGGGCCCCGATCAACTCTCCGTTCACCGTCACGCCTTGAAGGCGGGGGGGGGGGGAAGAGAGCAGTGGTTAGAAAAACTACCCCCACTTTCACAAGAGGGCTTCTCATCCGAATTTCCTTCCTCTCTTGTACCTCTAGAACCAAGAACTTACGCTCACACGTAGGGACCACTCAGTGCCCACTGAGTGAAGGAAGGAAGGAACGAATGCATGAAGGTATGAGTGATTTTTGACCAACGTCCTGGGTAGGAGAAGCTGATGTAGGTTTGGGTGAAAATATCATAAAAAGGGGGTTGACATATACACACTACTATATATAAAATAGATAACTAATAAGAACCTGCTGTATAGCACAGGGAATTCTACTCAATACTCTGTCATGACCTACACGGGAAGAGTCTAAATAAAGAGTGGATAGATGTATATGCATAACTGATTCACTTTGCTGTACACCTGAAACCAACACAACATCGTAAATCAACTATATGCCAATAAAAATTTTAAAGTGAAAAAAAAATAAGTAAATAAATAAAAATTCTAAAAAAGGGGGTTGACATGTTTGTCTCCTTTCATTCCAGTGTCTGGTTATAGTTCCCCAAACTCTTGTGTGGCCCTGACACGGTATTTCTTACCCATCAGTTTCCACTGCTCCTGATTTGGAGACCCTGGGACACCACTGAGCAGGGGGGCAGAATGCGAAGATTAGGGTTTTTTTTTTTTCACTCCCCAAAACTCAAGTTCTTTCACTTTCTAGGCAGAACTCACCAGAGTCCGCATGATCAGAGACCAGCCTCAGGATGTGCCCGGGCTGTCCATCGATGTTGAAACAGACCGTGAGGTTGCTCAAGGGGAAATCCACAACAAAATGGGGGTCTCCATCCGCTGCCAGAACAGGATGAGGACGGAAGAGAAAAAGAAAGAAAAGACATTTATTGGGCACCTTCTCTGTGTAAGCACTCTTCTTCTATTTTCTCATGAGTTATTGACTTAACCCTGTCAACAACGGATCCTCCGTGTCTACGCGAGGAAGGTGGCTGGGAGGTGAAGGGACGCACCAGTTACGCAGTCAGTTCGTGGAAAGTAAATATTTGAATGCAGGTCCCCTAAATTCAAATATGATGCTCCTGTCACCACACTGCAGTCAAGCATAGACAACTGAACTTCAGAGGCAAGCGGGGCATCACCCTACACTCCCCATGACCACTGAGCTCACATTCTTCAATTCCCTGTGTGGCTTCCGCTAATCACTTTCTTCCCCCTTTGCCCTCCCCAGTGAAGAGATGGGGATGAGAACTTCCTGTCCTGTGACCAGAGTGCCTTGGCCCTTGAGTCTTCACAGCACCAGACGGACACAGCCCTTGCATGAGTAGTAATGACCAAGCCCCGTTTAGGGCTGGTGAGAAGTAAAGGACACAGAGTCAACGGGAGGTCAGGTGGTGCAGCCAGCGATGATAGTGGCAATCCCTCCTCTGGGTCCTACTGCCTTTACTGCTCTCAAATTTGTGTCTGCGGATAAGACCACAGAGTTTAGCTGGCCCCTGTTTCTTACCCATTCTCCTCATTTTTGCCTCTGCTAAAGATGAACAGTCTTGCCTCTCACTGTACAGACAAAATATTTCCCAAGAGTCTACGTCAGTTCTCTTTTCTCGCGAGACTGGAGCATTAGTTTCTCTCTAATTTGTACACCAAACACAATGTGTTCCCGAATTCCTCTCTACTTTACGTGTACATGTATGTATACGCATTTGTATATGGTGGGGCGTATGCGCCAGGAGTTCAAGTGTTTTCAAGCTACAAGCCAATTAATGTTCTTGGTGGAGCTGCTGAAACACCCTCTCTGTCCCCAGCGTGACTCAGAAGGGCCTTTGGAAGAATCTGGTTCAACTCACTGTAAAGTGCCTCAAGCACCCAGTGAATGGCAACTTAATAAAGAAATACAAGGTACGGGTCTTTTGTAGATGAAAAAAAATAACACCCGTTAAAGATAAAAGTCCATATTTTTGGCACTCTGTGGGTACGAATATAACCACGTGACAGTTCTCTGAGAGTTTCTTGTGCTCATACCCTATTATTTCTACTCAAATCTTCCAAATCCCTTTATAAGGAAAGATGCTGCCTGCTCCAAAAAAGAGAGGAGAGGTCTGGAAGTCATTACTCCACGCTGCATCCAACAGCAAAGTTTTCCTGCATTCCATAAAGCATGTGTGTTCAAAGGAACAACACGCTACCCACTGGAGACCATGTGTTTCCTCTCCCCAGAGCTAATCTCCAGGTTGTCCTGGGCTACGTGAACCTGGACACCCAGCACGTCGGCAGCAAGGCAATAAGAAAGACTTACAAAGGCAGATGTGTACATTTGAAGGATAAAACTCAGCCCTTGTGTCCCTATTCCATCCAGATTTTTATTATAATCCCAGGAATATGGCCAAGGGAAATTTTAGGGTATTGTAATCTGGTCTTCCCTTCTAAAGCCAAGGATCATGAAAATAATAAAATAATAATGTTTAAAAACCTTGCAGTGTCACAGATATTTGTAACACCAGAAATTAGAAGCGAGCATACTTCAAATCTCTAAAAACAAACGTCTTTCCAGCTCAATCGTGACGCATGTGTAGCTCTGTCCACCCACCCTTCTATCAGGGCTCCTGCCAGGCTCCTCAGGACTGTGTTACCCATGGGGTTTATGTGATGGTTTAATGACGATCCTGGTTTTGAGAACTGCCCCATGCTGCCGGTTTGCACTAAATAAATATGGGTCCTCACATCTCGTCCTATGAGCTGATGTTCTAACTGGCTTCGGGAAATTCCTGGTCATCCGCTTCCTAAACATTTCAACTCTCGAATCAGACACCAGCACATTCTTTCCTTTACCTGAGGTTTTGGAGACTTTAATCCTTGGGTTGTATGGTTTCTTGAGAGCAGGTCCTGGAGAGGAGAAGGAAGAGATCCACCACCGTTATTCATTAAAGAGGAGGAAGTGAGAGGTACAGAGGGCTGAGAGGAGTCAAGTACAGCTCTCAGATATGTTTGTGACAATTTAAGCACATCTCTTTTAAAGGAAGCTCTTGGCCTCGCAACACAAAGTGAAGGTATAAACGACGAGGCGTAACTATTTTATTCCTCTATAAATTAGATAATATTCTTCTTGTCTGTGATTTCTGTGTATATAATAGGAGAAAATATTCTATCATTCTTAAGGTATAGTTATGGGGGGAGGGGGGAAAGCAAAGTTGTTTAATGGGGACAGAGTTTCAGGTTTGCAAGATGAAAACGTTCTGGAGATCTGTTTCATAACGATGGGAATATACTTGACACTACTGAACTGTACACGTAAAAATGGTTACAATGGGAATATACTTGACACTACTGAACTACACACTTAAAAATGGTTACAATACAGAGAACTGACTGGTGGTTGCCAGGGGGGAGGGGGTTGGGGGAGGGATGGAGTGGGAGGTTGAGGTTAGCAGATGTAAGCTTGTATATAGAGAATGGATAAACAACAAAGCCCTACTGTATAGCACAGAGAACTATATTCAGTATTCTCTGATAAACCACAATGGGAAAGAATATTACAAGAAAAGAATATAACTGAATCACTTTCTGTACAGCAACAATTAATGCAACACTGTAAAGCAAGTATACTTCAGTTAAAAAGAAAGAATGGAAAAAATGGTTATGATGGGAAATGTTACGTTATGTGTTTTTTGCAAAATAGCAATTTAAAACAACCAAAAATACACGAGAATGTAAAAGAAACAGATAACGCGATAATCCAGGTCTATAGCCATGTGTGTAAGTACAATTCACAAAGCAGCAGGCAAAAATAAACACTCAATTAAAGAATAACCTAAAAGTAAATTACTTTCTGTCAATAAAATAAAATTAATATCTTATTTCAAATTGCCTGTATTAAGATTATGCTCCTATTAACTGATTTTTGCCCCCCCAGAAAATGAAGATCACAGTATCTCAATGTTTTTTGTTTTGTTTTGTTTTGTTTTGCGGTACGCGGGCCTCTCACTGTTGTGGCCTCTCCCGTTGCGGAGCACAGGCTCCGGATGCGCAGACTCAGCGGCCATGGCTCACGGGCCCAGCCACTCTGTGGCATGTGGGATCTTCCCGGACCGGGGCACGAACCCGTGTCCCCTGCATCGGCAGGCGCACTCCCAACCACTGCGCCACCAGGGAAGCCCTCAATGTTTTTTAAGCGCCCCCTTCTCCAACTGGTCCCTGGTCAGCCAGACACAGACAGAATCAGGCTGACCACGAAGGCGGAACGACATCTCAGTCTGAACGGCTGCTTTGAGGCGGCTTAAATTGTCACAGACCCTCAAAAAAATCATAAAATTAAAACTAAAAAATCATCTTCAGGGAAATCCTATGTCTAACAAGCCTTCTGAGTGATCAGTCAGTTATTCCCTCATCTGTGTTCTTGGCCCTCTGAGTCTCGTGTCATTTGAGTTTGCTCTCTCCTGAAGCTGTTGAGATTTGAGTTGCTGACACTGAATCAAGATGTTACTCAAAAAGCCATCTTCCCTGGATGTGGCATGGATCTTGTAGCGTGACGTAACAACATCATGCAACTTACTTTTCATCCTTTTCATCAGAACAAATATTGCACTAGTTTTGCCAAGACAAGTTCCACTCTTTCTAAAAAGGCAACATATCATTTTTCACCCCTACATCAGGTCTGAACTTTTCAATAAATTTCTAGTTCTACACTCCTCATGGGAAAGGGTATCTCACATGTGTAGAACACTTATTATACACCAAGGCCTCTACACCTTTAATCCTTGCAACAACCTTTCAGGGAAGAGATTACTATCTACATTTTACAGGTGAGGGAATGGAAGCTCAGAGACGTTCAGAAACCTGCCCCAAGCCACACAGCTGGCTAGGAGGAGCCGTGAGCTGAAACTCTGTCTGGATCCTAACCGTGTGCTCTCCCTACCATGCCCAGGTGATTCTCAGAGTTGAGGATATGAGGATCAAATGAGGCCCAGGGTTAATGTCAGTTCCCTCACCTTAGGGCGTGTGCACCTGACAGGAAGTTAAGAAAAATGTCACACATAAAAAAGTGCTGTTTTCCATAAACAGATTTTACTGAGAATATAACGTCTGCTTCGGTTGGATTACTTTTCCTGTCCTTTTCCCATTCCTGGTGCTACTAATTTCCCCCTGACAAATGGCACTGAGACAGATAATAAGAATTTCTGTTTAAACTCTGGATTCTCCTGAGAATCCAGGACTTAGTTCCTCCTATATAATAATATCTATAATAAAATAAAATTTTATTAATTTTATTTAATTCTAAACAAAATCATTAAAATTTTAAAAAATAAAACTTTAATTTAGAAAATTATAAGTAAAATTAATAAACTATGAGTAAATAAAATATATAATAAAATTTCATTTTATCTATAAACTAAAATATTTTGTTTTCTCAGGAAAATAATATCAAGCGTATGACATAATTGAAGTACTTAAAATACAGAAAGGCATTTAAAAATGAGTATTTGTTTACTTGTCTGTTCATCCCTGTGCCTCCAGTAATGCCTGGTTCACGGGAGGCACTCAATATTGATGATTTATCGATACACTGGCTTTACTTTCTCGAATTTCTCTATAGAGATCCATGGTTTATAACAACACAAACATAAGCTAAGCCACTCTCTGAAGGCTAGGAGCTGCAGGTAGAGAACATCGTTTATAAGATTTATAATACGAGAAAGTAAAACAGACGACCTTGGCCTGAAAAGGAGACAGAAGGGCCATCCCGAGAGTGCCCTTACCTGGCTGCAGGTGGGCGCCCCTCAGGCTCTGCATCACCGTTTCGGGTCCTGTGGCCGCCGACGTGCCGTAGGCGTCCTCCGGCGTCTCTGTCCGCGGTGCTGACTTGAGCGTCATGGAGGTGAACGGAGCGAGGAAGCGATGGTTCACGGCCAGAGCCTGTACCTCCTGCCTCAGCCGCTCCCTCTCGGGCTGCTCATCACTCTGCAGCCAGGAACTCAGCAGCTCCTTCAGGGTCAGGTAGCTCCAGAGACGCTCCAGGTGGTTCGGGTCCTCCTGGCCACCCCCCTTGGGCCTGGGGCTCCCCGGGACGTCGTTCCCCATCCTCCGGGGTTCCACAGGCACGTCCTTCTTGAGTACGACAAACTTCTTACTGTTGCTGGCCGTGACCTCCACGTGCAAGCGGTCCATCTCCTTGTCCACCAGCTTCCCCGCGATGATGATCTCGGAGCCGTTGAAGTAGTTGGGGAACAGGGTCCTGGTGGCGTGCTCCACCAAGCCGGCTGGATAATCCACGCGGATGTCCGAGAGGAGCGGGGTCCTGATCTCGTCGTAGAACCTGGAGAGGAGGAACAGAGAGGGAGGATCGGGGCCTGCACTAGCTGCAGGCAGGTCACGTCCCAGAGGAAATCACAGGCTGTCTTGGGGGGGCAGATCTGATCTTAGAAGCAACCAAGTCCAACATTCCACCCAGCAGAACATCTCAGACAGGAGGCCGTGCGGCTGTAGCTCGAACACCACTGGTGACGGAGAACTCACTATCTCACAGACTCCCTCGCCGTTTGCCAGACTTAAATTCTGGTTTCCTCTTCACCCCAGAACATAGCACAGTCAGCGACCACTTTCGACTGGCCATTGGGCTTCAACATAAAAACACGATCATTGTAACTAGCAGGCAAGGTGGAGCTGACGCTACCTATCCCAGCTCCCGCTCAGGGTGGAATTAGAGTAAATACAGGCATAAATTGTTTTATTGCACTTCAAAGACCTAGCATTTTTTTGCAGAATGAAGGTTTGTGGCAATCCTGCATTGTCAGATGATAGCATTTTTTAGCAATAAAGTATTTTTCAATTAAGGTATGTACATGACACTATTGCATGCTTAATAGACTACAGTGTGATGTAAACATAACTTTTGTGTGCACTGTTAAAGCAATCCACCTGTGGGACTCGCTTTATTGCAATATTTGCTTTATCGCTGTGGTCTGGAACTGACCTGCAGTATCTCTGAGGTGCGTCTTGAGATGAGGAAGTGCTCTGAAGTGTCAGGAAGACAGTTATAACCATAAGAGCTAACAGAACACCTAACCTGTGAAAGCCGTCCTGCCAATACTTCACGTAGGTTTTCTCCTTAAATTCTATCATCTGACCAGAATCCTCACTTCACAGTTGGGGAGACCAAGGCACAGACAGTCTTAAAGCCTCAAGTCACAAGGCAGGACCAGAACGTGAACCCAGATCCACCCAGTTTCAAGACCCATGGCGATGTCTCCCATGAAAGGAGTGATGATCAGACTCGGGGTCCGTCCTCACGTCCGAGCCTCCCGCTGAGCCTGCCCCACCCGCCCTGAGGACGCAGACAGACCCACGGACCCGATGAGCTGGGCGCGGGCGTCGTGGTCCTCGTGGACGTGCCGTGTGAGCCCACAGTTCTCCAGGGACAGCATCTCCAGCAGCTTGAAGTCCACGTCGGCCCCGATGCCCACGGTGAAGATGCAGACCCGGCCCCGGGCGGCCTCCCTGGTGTTGTTGAGGATCTTCGGGGTGTGGGTCTCCCCGGCGGTGGGCTTCCCGTCTGTCAGGAAGATGACCAGGGACACACTGCGGTCCTCGATGTCATTGTGGGCCACGAAGTCGTTGAGAAGCCTGATGCCCCTCTGCAGGGCCCCGTTAATATCCGTGCCTGCAGGACATAGAACAGGACACCTGAGGAGCCTCGCCACCTCCTTTACCTGGACACACCTTCTCGGGCCCCTCACGGGCACCTGCAGCAGTGACGCGTGGGGAAAGCAGCCACCTGCATTCCTGGGGTGACTCCATGTCACAAAGACTGCTAGAAACTTGGCAAATGACTAGGAACAGCAGAGAATTATATAACCTTGTCCTGAAGGTGTCTGATGGCATCTCAGCTTAGGCGTCTCCACTCCCTTAGCATGAACGGTTTCTACCTCCTTTTTGGAGAATCACTTTGGAAAGGGAAGGAGGGTGCTGGGTGCAGGAATTCAGAGAAAGCAAGCGTCCCAGAGGGAAGGGAACGGCACAGAATGAGGAGGTGGCGATGCGGAGACCATCGCGGTGACCTCACTTGTGTCCTGGGGCTGGAGGATACTGATTAAAGCACTCACTTTTTTTTTTTTTTATTGCTGTCGTCTTTCCTGCTTCCTGCCCCTTCAGGATCACCCCTGCTTGTCAGGACCCCACCAAGCGAAGGCTTTCGAGTTTACACCTCCTACCCGTGCCGTTTCTAATTCAGACACGCTTGTCATTGCAGCTCTGATTAAAGTCAGGGGACAGTGTCTGTGGGAGGTGCTGGACAGGTATTTTGCTTGGGGGATGGAGAGACGGATGGCTGGTGGAAGTCAAAACTGCCAACTAACGTGAGGTGAGGTTTCTGGATTAGCTGAGAACTTCATTCAACTCTGCTGCTGCTGTTCTACCATCGCCAAGAAAAACTGAGAGTTCTTACTGCAGCCGTGAATACGTACTTCCTTTTTCTGACTCCACTGGGGTTTTTTTTTAATGGCCTTACTGACGTACCAAAAATGTCACGCATTTTGGTCGCTAGGGATTTTTTTCTTTTTTTGCCGAGCTGCATGGGTATGCAGGATCTTAGTTCCCCAACCAGAGATCTATCCCGTGCCCCCTGCACAGGAAGTGCAGATTCTTAACCACTGGACCACCAGGGAAGTCCCAAAAATTTCACCCCTTTTAAGCACACAATGAATGATATTTAGTAAATTTATGAAGTTGTGTACCCATCACCACAATCCATCCCTCTGACCGGAGTGATTTTTATCTCCCCGCAAAATGTACCATATTTGAGTGAACCAGACAATTTTGCCCACTGCTTCCCATCCTCCAGAATTTCTGGTTAAAATATATATGACTGTGACTGTGCAAACACATTGATAATTCGTTCTAAGATGTACACATGGCCCGAACGTAAGGGAAAGTTACAGCTGACACAGTATTTAACGTTTCTTTGGGTTCACTCACTTGCCTTTCTGAATGCCCAGCCTAGTTTCACGCTGCCTCTGGATATGTGGGCATGAACCAAAATGCAGGTGTTTATTTTCTCTTTAACCTAGAACGTAACAATGACGCCAAATCTCTCACTGCATTTTTTTTTTTTTTTTTTTGCGGTACGCGGGCCTCTCACTGTTGTGGCCTCTCCCGTTGTGGAGCACGGGCTCCGGACGCGCAGGCTCAGCGGCCATGGCTCACAGGCCCAGCCGCTCCGTGGCATGTGCGATCTTCCCAGACCGGGGCACGAACCCGTGTCCCCTGCATCGGCAGGCGGACTCTCAACCACTGCGCCACCAGGGAAGCCCTCTCACTGCATTTTAAAGCCCAGGAAAGCCCAGGCAAAGGACACACTTAGCTTTTCTTACACGAGACACCAAAGCACAGCACGGCTTGGTACTGAACGTCCGTTAAGTTGGGGCATCTCCCGCATGCTTAACAACGGCGGGGGGGGGGCTTTCTCCCCAGGGAGCTGACACAACCATTCCGCCGAGAGCTCCCCCAGGGTCATCAAAGGACCCAAGTGCACCAGCAACAGGGATCACTTGGGTAAAATGGCCATATCTGACACCTAGAGAGGACTTCCTATGTGCAGCCACTGTTCTAAGTACTTTAAATATTTTAACTCATCTCATCCTAATAACAAGTCCATTATTATCCTCACTTTACACATGAGGAAACTGAAGTGTAGGGAGGTTGAATGACTCATAGCTGGTAGAGCTGGATTCAAATCCAGACAGTCTGGCTTCAGAATCTGCTCATCTCCTGAAATGACACTTTTCTGAGAGAAGCAGATTAATTTTCTGTTCACCTGCAGAGGTTGGGACAATGAAGTACCAAGAAAAAATAAAGGAAACCAATAAGGTTTCTATGGCTTAGATTCCAAAATACACACGACTGTTTTCTAAAGCTTTATCTCCACCTCCCACACACAAAGGATTCTCATAGCAAGTAGAACCATTAAAATAATTCTAATGCATATTCTTTGGGTATGCACTGTAGGTCGGGAGCTACGACAGGAAACAGGGGCTAAACAAAGATGAAGGAGAGTTTCTTCCCTCAAAGACTTGACCACCTTGTCAACTTCCTGCTGTAGATCATCACTATAATATTAAATATAACCTTTCATTTCTCCTATCTAGTTCCAGTAAAACAGTAACTAGACCGTGTTGCTGTAGAGACTGGTAGGAAATCCCATTTGTAAATCGAAATTCCATCCAAACAAGATCAAGTTCCAAATGAAGTTCATTGGGGAAACCAGAACTCTGCCTTGGATGGAAAATAACAAATATGTGAGCGATGAGAAACTCAGATGGAAGAGGATGGACAGAAATGGGTGTTTTCTATGTTTCCAGGTATCCAAAGCAGAATTATCTGAGACACCCAGGAGATGGTGTCTCTACAGGGGCCTTTAAGAAAGGTGTCAAAGGGTCAGGTTCAGGTCCAATAAACACTCCAATACTGAGCATCTGCCACGCATCCGCTGTCCTAGTGATGGATGTAACAGCACAAGTCAGCTCTGTGTCCAGGGTTGAAGGAACTCACATCCAGCACGGTTGGTAACACGCTGTTCTGACTCTCTAACCTTTTCCCGCGTCTGCGTACTTACCTCATCACGACCCCCCAGCCAAGTGTGCAAAACCTCAGAGTCCTCCCCTTTCCACCCAGAGCACCGCCCAGGCCACCTGGGGTCCAAGGGATCTAACGGCTCAGGAGGGCAGCTTCATCTGCTGCTTCCTAAGGTGCTCATATTCAAACACACAAAACACTGAATCATCCATTTGGCTTTCATTCCCCACCCCAAAAAACAATTTACAAAAAGAGCTGCATTGTTTGGGATCTGTGAGATAAACCAGGAAAGGCTCCAAAACCTATCAGGTATTTCCTCCCCCCCTAACTTACTTGACCATCTTAGTTTGGGGCCTGGAAGAGGAGAAACAAGCTCCTGGGAAAGCTCTCCCCTGTTATCTCCTTTCCTGTGATCAGCGTCAGCTTTCAAACCCTTGTCTCTGGGCAGAAAGTTAGCTACTCACGTATCCCGTCGAGGCGAATGGGCAAAGCAGGATGTGCGTTTACCTCCGGTCGGTGACATGTGGTGAATGTAGACTTTGCCGTCTCTGATATTGTTGGGAGTAACTGACACCAAATGGTCCTTCCACACTTTGACCCGGTTGGAAAATCCAATGATATTGAAACGGTCCTGGGGTCGGAGGTCATGCAGAATCGTGAAAAGGGCATCTTTGGTCTAGGCAAACACAAAAGCAAAAACAGTCACGTCTGAGCGCATGAGTCCACGCGTCCCCTGGCTTGGAAACTGCACACCGGGGACAATCCCAGGGTTAAAATTAAGTGCCTGCTACGTAAAGGGACTCGGATAAATGTCAAGGAACTTTGTCACCTAGCTGGAAAAAAACCCATCATTAATATGTTACAATTTTATATAAGACACCAATGGGTGTTTCATATATGAACCATCACATCTGCTGGAATCCACGTTGCATCAAGCCTCTGTATCTTTCACCACTGCTATTCTCTAGACCTGGAGTGTTCTTCCTTACTGCCTCATGCCCTTGTTTCATCTGACAAGGCCCCCGTCATTCAGAACCCAGTTAACATGCTGTATTCTCTATTTGCAACATTTTCTAGCTCCTCTGAAGAGAGCGCACATCTTCTCTCCTGTAGGCTAGTGCTGTCCTCAACATACTCACATAGAAAAGTGTGTATTACCCGTCATGACTACAGTCTGCTTCATGTCTCTTTCCCTTCCTCCAGTGTCAGCTCTCTGAAGGCAGGTGCCTCTATTTTCTTATCACCCAGAGCAGAGGAGAACTCCTGACACGTAGGAGGCGCTAGAGAGAAGTTCAGAGGATGAATGAACGCATGGACACTTCATGAGTTACAGATGAAGGGCACGCATAATAAATACCACTGGAATTTAAAAGAGAACGAAGCACTGCAGGCTGGAGTGACGTGAGAAGGTGTCACAGAGAAGGGGGAATTGAGGATGAGACTCAAAGGAACTGGGTAACTTGAGAGATGAGGGAGGGCATCCCGAAAAGAAGCAAAGGAGGTCAGAGAGACGGCTGGAGGAAAGCAGAGAGGTGACACAGGTGAGTTCCGGAGATGCTGAGTGAATGAAAGGTGTACAGGTAAGTCAGACGTGACTTGTGGAAAGAGGAAAGAAACCATCGGAAACTGAAAACAGAAACGCTCCAGGACTGCAGACGAAGCAACCAACAAGGGATTAATCTCCACAAGATACAAACAGCTCATGCAGCTCTATATCAAAAAACAAACAACCCAATCAAAATTCGCAGAAGATCTAAATAGACATTTCTCTGAAGAAGACATACAAATGACCAAAAAGCACATGAAAAGATTCTCAACATCACTAATTATTAGAGAAATGCAAATCAAAACTACCATAAGTAGTATGGTAGTCAGAATGGCCATCGTCAAAAAATCTACAAACAATAAATGCTGGAGAAGGTATGGACAAAAGGGAAGCCTCCTACACTGTTGGTGGGAATGTAAATTGGTACAAGCACTATGGAGAACAGTACGGAGGTTCCTTAAAAAACTACAAATAGAGTTACCATGTGATCCTGCAATCCCACTCCCAGGCATATTATCTGGAGAAAACCATAATTCGAAAAGATACACACACCCCAATGTTCACTGCAGTGTAATTTACAATAACAAAGACATAGAAGCAACCTAAATGTCCATCAACAGAGGAATGGATAAAGAAGGTGCAGTACATACATACAATAGAATATTACTCGGCCATAAAAAAGAATGAAATGATGTCATTTGCAGCAACATGGATGGACCTAGAGACTGTCATATCGAGTGAAGTAAGTCAGACAACTATCATGTGATATTGCTTATATGTGGAATCTACAAAAAGGGTACAAATGAACTTACCTACAAAACAGAAATAGTTACAGATGTAGAAAACAAACTTATGGTTACCAAGGGGGAAAAGGGGGGAAGTGATAAATTAGGAGATTGGGATTAACAAATACACACTACTATACATAAAACAGATAACTAATAAGGACCTACTGTATAGCACAGGGAAGTCTACTCAATACTCTGTAATAACCTATATGGGAAAAGAATCTGAAAAAGAATAGATATATGTGTATGTATAACTGATTCACTTTGCTGTACACCTAAAACTAACACAACACTGTAAATCAACTATACACCAATAAAAATTAAAAAGAAAAAAGAAAAGCTCCAGGAGCCTGGACAAGAGTTTCTAAAACAATCAACTCGATATTGTGAGCAAAGCACTGCCTTCTCTAAATAGCGTTATCGATACACATTGAAAGAGATGCGGCATATGAGGTGTGAGGTAGGGGATACTCACTACATAACTGCCATGTGGTGTCATTGCCATGTCATTGCCATGACCTCTGCCACCCTTCACAGGGGTGAAGAGCACCTCACTGTAAGGGCAGGAGGGCTGGGGCTCACCCTGGATCCATCACTTACTACCTGTGTGGCCCTGACAGATACAGACAAAGAAATACTATATGATATCACTTACACATGGAATCTAAAAACAGAACAAAACCCAAACTCATAGAAAAAGCCATCAGACTTGTGGTTACCAGAGGCACCAGGTGAGGGCTGAGGGAATTGGATAAAGGTGGTCAAAAGGTCCAGACTTCCAGTTACGAGATAAATAAGTCCTGGGGATGTAATGTACAACGTGACGACTACAGTTAACACTGCTGTGTGGTATATTTAAAAGCTGTTACGAGAGAAAATCTGAAGAGTTATCATCACAAGGAAAAACAAGCATTTTTGATCTATATGAGATGAGGGATGTTCACTAAACCTATTGTGGTAATCATTTCACAATAAGTGAAACCATTATGCTGTACACCTAAACATACACAGTGCCGAATATCAACTGTATCTCAATACAACTGGGGGGAAAAGATTAAATGACAAAAAATTAATGGCCCCATTCTCTGAGATCCTCTCTCAGCACACACATCTATTCTGCACTTATCATACTGCATTATCATTATGTCCTCAAGCCCTTTCCCACCTCAGGACCTCTTCACCTGCTGTTCCCTGTGTCTGGAATGCTCTTCCCTACAGTCTGCATGACCGCTGGCCCCTCCGCATCCTTTAGTTCTGGGCTCACTCGTTTCTCTGTCCTCTCAAGCCCGGCACCCTGCTTCTCTGCCTTCACAGCGTCGATAGAGAGCATGTCATTACATATCTGTGCATTTACTTGACTGTCCAACTCAGCTCCACGCCTCCAAGGGCGGGAGCTTTCTCTGTTCCATCACTCCTGTGTCATACCCGGCTGTGCCTGGCCACACGGCAGAGTCTTGATACATTTTTCCAGAGAAAAGTGAATGGTGAATGAACTGTCCATCTGTCACGCTAGACTCCACAAAACAGCTGTCCCCTTGCTCCTCCTCACCCAATACAACAGTTGGCGCATTGTGGGCTGTCAGTATGTCAGTAAATATCTGTTGAATGAGTAATTGAGACAGAAAGGAGGAGAGAGAGAGGGAATTCTATGACGTGAATACAAAGGAAGTAAGAGAGACACAGCCCCCATCCTTGAGAAGCTAAGACAGGGAACACTGAGAAGGATGATATGCAGGAAACAAGAGCTGAATGATGGATAGCATTAAACCAAAAATAAATAGATCAGATCATGACAATAAACAGATGTGGGTGGAGTGCCCTGAGCACTGATGCTGACGGAATTCCTGGAAGCATGCCTCACCTTGACCCCTCATCCTTCCTTCCACTCAGAGCCAACACAACCCCAGCATGAGCAAAGACGGGCTCGGCGTCATTCTCAGTCCCAGAGTCTAGACCTCTGGGAAGTCTGAAGGTCCACAGCTGGGAGGTGACAGGTGGGACCACAGCAAGCAGTGGCCATCCGTGAGACGACACAGTTTGGAGCCCGACACTAAGGCAGGCACTTGGAAATGTTCCCGCTGCTGGGGCTCAGAGCTGGCTGAGCACCCCAGGGTGCAGGCTGGACCTGCCATTTGTTTAGCTGCTGGCATCCTTAGGTTCCTTAAATAGAGCGCGAAAGCCCTCGAGCGGGGCTGGCCTGGCTCCTTTGATGATTTTTTCCTCATCGTGATGGATGTTCTGCGTTAGGAATAGTCCTTCGAGCCTCTCCACCCTCCTCCCCTGAGCTCAGCAGCGACGGGTTTCTTATGACCTTGTAAGGCCACAGCTGTAACTTATCCTTACGTGCTCCAGGGCAGGCAGACCCGTGGGTTCCCAGTGGCTCTATTTCCAATTGCCTTAGAACCTTTGGTCTCCAAGGCCTCGTCCAAGAGACCTGGGCAGAAGGTGCCTGGAGCCACCGCCATCCGTTAACCCTTTCCGAGCTCCGACCGTCTCCTTAGACGGCGGGTGGCCTGGGGAGCTCTGGGTTCTGCAGAAGGCTGAACAGGCAGGAGGAAGGTAAGGGTCCAGATAGAAGAGTAAACATGAGGGGGCTTCAGCTATACTTCTGCACCGTGCGTTTATACGCTGAAGATGAACAGAAACCTGGTCAGACTTTTTCCAAGAGTACAGCCCAGAAAACAGGGTAAGCGCATTCCAGAAAGATCAGAGAAAGCCCAGAAGGGCAGAGAATGTACAATCCAAGCTGCTTTGAAGGCCTGAGCTACCCTGAAGGCACCAATGGATCAGATCCACTCCCTGTGGGTCCCAGAGGGCAACCTGCAAAGACCAGTCTGTACATGTAACGAGAAGGGCTCCTTCTGACATCCCAGGTTGTGTTTGGACTGAAGAAAGATACAAAAGGCACACAGATACAATGAACAGAGGAAAAACAACTTCTTATTCAGATAGTAAAGAAGCACCGTGGCCTGGAAGGAGCATTTAGACAAGATTCCTTTTAATCTGAGCCACATAGAATCACGGAGAACAGGGATGAGTCCCTGCCTGAAACTCTTCCATGGTGAGGAACGCTTCTTCCTTTTTTTTCTAAATTTACTTATGTATTTTTTATTTTTGGTTGTGTTGCGTCTTCGTTGCTGCGAGTTGCGGCGAGCGGGGGCTACTCTTTGTTGCAGTGTGCGGGCTTCTCATTGCGGTGGGCTTCTCTTGTGGTGGAGCACGGGCTCTAGGCGCGGGGGCATGTGGGATCTTCCGGGACCAGGGCTCGAACCCGTGTCCCCTGCACTGGCAGACGGATTCTTAACCACTGAGCCACCAGGGAAGCCCGGAATCCTTCTTCTTATAGGTACTTTCCTCGGGTGGAAAGGAGGGGAAAGAAGTATTTCCTTTGAAAACTGTCTTAGAGGTTAATTTCAGTGCTACCTTTGGTTTATTATTCACTAAGCCTTTTCATCTCTGTCCATTTAAATTCTTTCAGGCACATGTGAATAAATAAAGACGAGCTCTCGGTTTCAGATTCTCTATTCATTCAACATGGTTGGTGACGGTCCCTCTTGCTCCAGTGGGTCTTCAGGAAGCAGAACTCTGTACGCTTCCCTGATGGTGTCTGTGGAAAGGCGCAGGGCTGGGCCCCGGGAGGTACAGCCCCCTTTTCACCCTTCTCTCACGCTGCCCTTCACGAGGGCTGCTCCCGGGGAAGGGAGTGTCTGTGGGCAGTTCTGTCCTGGGGGCTCTGGGCCCTGCATCAAGCCATCCTGCAGACAAGGGATGGCCCTTCCTTCCCCCTCCCTGCAAAACTAAGCCTGAGCAGCTGGAGGCTCTCGGCACAGCCTCGGGGGGGTGGGGTGAGCACCCCCTGTGCTGACCACTGTGTCGTGAACAACTCTTAGACATCCCCCAGGAGACAAGCATCGTGCAGTCACGCCCTCAGGCTGACCCATCAGTGGAGCCCATGGAAAACCCAGCTGCCTGCCCACTCCATCGGGGTGCCCGCTGACGCAGTTTTCTCAGACACTTCTGTGTCCCCGCCAAACCACACTCACCAGCAACTAACTCTGACACAACAGGCTTCTGTACCACAGACCCTGGGTTGTGACATCATAGAGGAAATCCAAGTTCAAGGGTCCTAGATACTAGCCACGCCATGCTTTTCAGCAGAATGGACTTGCTGTGCTCCGAAGCAGTCCTATCACTTGCCTCGTTCTAAAATGTTTACCGAGGAGCTGACCTCTTCTCTTTCCTGGGTCCACACACTCCTTCTGGATGAACCCGAGAGAAAAGCATCTATGATTTTTCTCATCGAAAACAAAAGAAATCTAAGACCTTCTAAAAGTCTTGCTTGAGCCATGAAAGAGAATCATGATCAGCAGATACATACCCTGCAAACAGCCCTAAGTTTCTGAGCGGTAATATTGGGGAGTGGAATACACCAAACAGGAACTGGGCACAGGTGGGCCTTCTCCCTTCCCAGGTGGGTGGAGATAAGGGACACGGGTGGGGACCAGAGGGAAGCGTGTGCAGCTCATCCTCCTGTGAGCTGCAGTCCCTCCTGTTGCCAGCAGGGGGACCCCTCTGTGCCCACGACTGGCAACGGAGTCCTTCCAATGGAAGGACAGACAGAAATAAAAAACAGTCTGTTATCCCATCAAAGTTTGCAACATTAGGTGCTCCCTGCACCCTCAAACCACCTGTCTAAGCCGGCACTGAGGAGGACGGAGATGCCCACCATCCCGGCCTCTCTCTGTGCCCTCCGCAGGCATACAGTCCACGTCACCCTGGAGTCAAGGTCACGGCTAAGACCAGAGCAGCCACAACAAGCCAGCTGGATGCCGCCAGTCCCTGGGTGGCAATTACGCTTCAGTGGCAGTATTCCAAGACCATGGCATTTCACACGGATTCTGCAAAAGGCAGCACAACCTTACATGGACATGCTACATGTCTTTCAATGATCTGAAGGGAATTTTTCCGAAATTGTATCGAGACTGACCCACCAAGTAATTGGGTTTTTTTAAAAAATCCCAATTTTAGGAGCAAGGCAATAAATTGAGTGAGAAAGACCATTTCTCCATAATATATTTGTGTCTATATCGTTGTTACACTTTCCAAAGAATCTAGCAACAGATTGGTTTCAGAGAAGAACCTGAAATATTAAAAACGTTACCCCACTGATGACAGTATAGGCACAGTTCAAGAGGTTATGTAAACCCATAAAGGAAAACAGTGATAACACAAAGCCTGCTGCCCTCCTGTCTCCTCTCTGCCGTAAATAGCTCCTGAAATGGAACACATTATATAATTTGTATTAAAAATAAAAACTTTAAGCTGTAATAAAACAAACATAAACCATCAAAGTGTGTTTCTGTCCAATATGAGGAATCTTGTTGAAAGAAACTAAAACTATTTTTCTCCTGGCCAAAGTGTTCCTTTTAGAGAAACAGCAGAAACTCAGAAGCTTTCTTTATATAATTGGAAAATTGGGGATAGAAGTCATCAGATTTTCCAATATTTTAAAACAGTTTAGTAAGTGCTAAATATTAACTTGAAATTTCACCTAGGAGTAAATGGAGAAAACTATTTCTTTGCTCTCTACGTTGTCTGTACTATTACGAAGAGCATATTTTCAAAATTAAGCAAAATCATAAGGCTCCCGTATTTAAAAATACATTATTTTAAGCTATTGTAATTTCATTTACTGTTTGAATTCTAATTTCAAACGCTCTTTCAATGCAATACTGTGCTAAATTATGTTATAACTCTGGTTCTGATTACCCAATCTGTGTAAAAATGTTAAATGGTTGTCCCTTCATAGCAAGAGAAAAGCACTGTTCTAGTAAAAGTTCAGATCTAAATTCCAGTATTACTTCAGGACTGGTTCTAAAAGAGAATAGTTTTTAACTAAATTCTGGCTGAATAAAAAAAGTCTGAATAGGTTTAGATATTAGAGCATCTTTTGCAATATAAACATAACTATATTTCACGAGTCTTTGTGTTTGGATAACATTATTCTAACTTGAGAAGCAAACTCTCATATGAATGCTCTGGATAACGTTACAGTCTATCACCTAATGTTTTGACTTTGCTTTGACAAATGTATCAGGTATTTACCTAACAATGTCATGGTACATTTTTCTAAAAAGCTCTTTGCCAATAACATTTCTTTGATTCTTTATGATGTAGTAAGCACATCTATTTCCCGTGCTTGATGTAGAAATAACTCAAGGCCCAAAAGAGAGAATCTTTTTCACTTCTCTTCACATGGAAGGTTAGTAGTTATCACGATTTGCTCACATGGCTGATGCCATCCCTCTTACTCTGGCCAAGAATATAACCTCACCACTTCTATCCAGGTGGTCATAGGCTCCAGGTGTTCATTCACAGGTATGGCTTCCTGCTCAAGCAGGAAGTAGATAAGAGGATGCTAACCCAGAAAAGTTCACCTAAGTTTACAGATCTTTGTAAATGGAGTCCTTCACCCACGTTCTGACACACCTACTGACTAAGAGGACTGAGTTCTTGGTCCCCAGGGCCAGGTCTAGATTCTGAAGTTTATATTGCCCAACTGCATGCTTGGATGCTAGAGCCCTACCCGTTTCAGTCTACAGATTTTTGCGGTGTTTGACTCTCTGACCAGCCCTTGACCCATCCAACTTTCCCTTAGGTATGAGTTCTTATGACTTCTGTGTCCCTGGCATAGGTCCACCTAGGCTACTCGCTTTAAATACCCAGAAATGTGCCCTGGCGAACATCAAGAATATAACAGAAGGATGTGGGGAGGCTGTGAAAAAGCCACAGTCAGTGAGAAACAGTGGAACAGTTATGCGAGAAGTGTACACAGCACATCAGCACATGAGGATCGCACACACAAGGAAATCGAGCAAGTGGAGTCACCCTCCAGCAGGCTGGGACAGTGGCGGTGTCCCTGTGTCTGTCACCGCTCTGCCCCTTGGTGCCCCTTCCATGCTGAGAATCTGCGGTGTCCTCTGTCTGCTCAGCTGTGCACCTGAGGACTTGTGACAATACCCCTGCCTCTCCAATCAGAATGGTTTTCAAGTTATCTAATCCAAAATATTACCACAAACTTACAGCTATAACTTATTCACTCTCGTCTCGTAGCTTTCTTCATGTTTTTCCCCAACCAAGAATTCACTCCGTCCTTTCCTGCCACCTTCAAGGACTAGCTCCTAGGTCACCTCCATCATTAATCTTTTGTCAAGTACCTCAAGCCCTTTCCTTTCCACCAAATTCTTTCCACTATCTAGAATACATGGCATGTTGGATTTGATTAACACCTGATTATCTATATTTCTTTTCCCCAGCAGAATTCTAAGGTCTTTCATTAAAGTGACTTAAATAGGATGCTTTTCCTTTTTTTTTAATTGAAGTATACTTGATGTATAACATATCTACTACAGGTGTACGATAAAGTGATTCACAATTTTTAAAGGTTATACTCCATTTATAGTTATTATAAATTATTGGCTATATTTGTGTTATACAATACCACCTTTTAGCTTATTTTATACCTAATAGCTTGTACCTCTTACTCCCCTACCCTTCCCTATCTTGCCCCGCCCCCCTTCCCTTTCCGCACTGGTAACCTCTAGTTTGTTCTCTACCTGAGTCTGCTTCTTTTCTGCCATGTTCACTAGTCGGTTGTACTTTTCAGATTCCACGTATAAGTGATATCATACAGTGTTTGTCTTCCTCTGGTGCTTTTCTTATATATACTCTTCCTCTCACCTCCGTGTTTTTGCACATTATCTCTCTCTCCCTCTCCCTTCTTATCCCATCCCTGAATTAACTTCTGAAAGACTCAACTATCCCCTCCCCTGGGAAGCATTCAAAAAAACTGATCCCCTCAAAAAAACTGATCAGCACCTCCATCGTGCCGTGACTGGACCCTACATGTACCTCTATCACAGGGAGCACTTTGCATACAATTTTCTACATGACTTTTCTTCTCTGGACCTCTTGGGAGAAAAGGCTCTGTCTTACTTATCTTTGTACCCCCATGCCTCATACCTCTCCCATAGCACATAATCCACATGTATTTCATTCTTGGAGAATCTGAAGTCTGGAGTCAAAGCCAAGATGCCATCCTGAGGGAGAGTGGGGTCCTAAGCAAGAGAACGAGGTGGCTGTGATGTCAGACCTGGGCAGGTCTTAGGAATTGTACCCCCTTTCCATCAGCCAACCAAGCGGATGCAATCCAGGAATAACAATGCTTTCTGACACTCTGATAATCATTCCACATTTGTTACCTCATTTAATCCTCTTTGACTTATAGCATTTATCTCGTTGTTACTTGTAGCATAAGTTTCCTATCTAGCCCCTTACAGAGAAGGTCTGCTGATCGAAATCCCCACTGGAAAGACGTAAGTGCAAGGTCAGGATGCCAGGAAGGGGAAGCTAGGCTTTGGGTTATACAAAGACCATGCTTTCAGATGCTGACCACAAGGCCCGCACTCTGGACAGATAATACAAGAGTACTCAAAGCTCTGTACTGTTCATGTTTCCTTCCTATGACAGCCACATAGTACCTTCATTCAGAGATCCTCAAAACTTTTTAGACATGACCTCATTTAGCTCAGTCTTAACTGCCTCAACAAACTTTTTAAATGGGTGCCTCCTATTTATTTAAAATTATCTATATGATCTTTGTTGAAGAGCAAGTTTTTCTTTTTTTTGAAACAAAAAGATTCAAGTTTTCATTGGTGGCCCAGGGTAAAAACATTTTGCCCTCTGCCCATCATTTATTTCCTCATATTCTGAGTCTGAGCCCAAAGACACCAGTTTCCCCCACTGCCTTCTGTTCACGGCCCTGAGTCCCAGACCTCTGTTCTGCAATGTATTTCTGAGACACGCATCTGTTAGTGGCACTGTCTGGACAAAGGCATCTCAGGAGATGAGGATAAACGCCATCAACTGAAACAGTATTCCTAGACAACACCAATTAGCCGCCACTCTAGACCAGGGGCCAGCCAACCACGGCCTGGGGGCCGAATCCAGGCTGCTACTTCTTTTGAATAAGTACAATTTTATGGGAAGACGACAAGCCCATTTCTTTGCACGTTGCAACAGCTGCCTTTGCGCTACAACGGCAGAGTTCAGTCATTACGACAGAGTCCATCCAGCCTGTAAAGCTTAAGATATTCACTGGTCTGTTATTTTTAGAAAACGTTTGCTGACCCCTGTCCTAGAAAACTGGAAAGAGGGAAACTGGACATTGTGTTATTAACTGGAGTCATGCTTCAGAGGCTCACCACAAGGCCTGCAGCCTGAAAAAGTGAGGCAGGAGGGCCCAAACCTTACACTGTCCATTTTTTATTTGCATGACAGGTGCACGGTGCCAACCTCTGGAGACTCCAAATTTCTTAGACATGATCTCCTTTGTATGCCTGCATCCCTCCTTTCTGAGCTCCTTCACGTGTGCAGGGAGCTCTCTCCTCCAACCAGATCACCTCCCCGAGGTCCTTCTGGGCCGGGCTGGCCCTGTCCAGCATTCTTCCGGGCTGCTCAGCGAAACTCAGACTGCCCTCCTTGGATCCCCACCACTTCAAAGGTACTCTCTCCACATCTTAACGTCTTCCCAGCATTCTCACTGTGGCAGATCCACATGCTCTTGAAGAGAACGGCTAAAAGGAATGTACCAGCAGACACCACTGGACCTCATGGTACCCAGAGATTCCTCACTCTGCACCTCTGTGGTCTCCATCCTCATGCTCAGCCTCTCCAACCCAAATCATAAGAGGGAAAGCGGCCTGCATCCCTGCACACGCCCCAGGTAGGCTTAAAGCTAAATAAGGAAACACTAACAGTTAATTCTGTGTATCAGAGCAGCAGCTCCATTCATTTCTCACAACAGCACGCTGCTGGGGGAAGTCTCTCAGGGCAGGTGACCTCTGTGCACTCACCTGGGCAGCATTCAAGTGATCTCCTCACTTGGCGTAAGAATAGGTGTTGTATATAAAATAGACAACCAACAGGGACCTACTGTCTAGCACAGGGAACCATACTCAATATTTTGTAATAACCTATAAGGCAGGGAGCCTCCTGTTAAGAGCCAGGCCGCACAGCAGGAGGTGAGTGCCGGCAGGCGGGCAAGCGAAGCTTCATCTGCCGCTCCCCATGGCTCGCATTACCGCCTGAACCATACCCGCCCCACCTGGTCCACGAAAAAATTGTCTTCCACGAAACCAGTCCCTGGTGCCAAAAAGGTTGGGGACTACTGTTATAAGGGAAAAGAATCTTAAAAAGAATATCTATATCTGAATCACTTTGCTGTACCTGAAACTAATACAACATTGTACATCAACTATACTTCAATTAAAAAAAAGAAAGAAAAAAAAAACAGGAAAAGAAAAAGAACAGGTAGAGCCTGAAAGCCTGAGCGCTGGCCTGAAGTTCCGCCCTCATGATACAGTGAAGAATGTTATGGGGAAGAGCTTCAGGGTGGGGTAGACCGGGCTTGACTCCAAACTTTTCTACATATAACTGTGTATATTTCAGTGCACTTACATCACCTTCCTGTCCCTCACTGTCTCATCTACAAAATAGGGATAACCATGTCTATTTCAATGGATTGCTGGAAGATGAAATGAACAAATGTATGGAAAACCCTTAGTGTGCTGGGTACCTGCTGGTCACTCAGGGGCTGTAGCTACTACCTTTAAAAATGCCAGTTACATTTGATAATTTATGCTCTGGTGGGTTTTTCAGCAAAAATCACTACCCTGCTAGGAGCTGGGACTGTGTACTCTAATGATCAAAACCAAGATGGTTCCCAAACCCATGGAGCTTACAGACCATTTGCCTATAAGGTTACACACAGACTGTCCAAATAGCACATGGAAGCCCAATTTTGCTCAAAGAAGAAAGTGAGGTTCTGGAGCATGAAGTAAGCCAGTGAAGGAAGCACGAATGAAATTCAGATGCGAGTTCTCCGATTCACGAGCTCACATTTCCCCTCATTTTAGTTTGGCAATTACAGATAAGCACCTCTGCGCTTGTTCTTTGCCCTCGAAAACTGTTGACTACATTAAACAGAGAAAGGAAGACAACCTCCCAAAGCCACATGGGAGTCTAGGATTGGCAGAGAATGGAGCAAGTCTGCAGAAAGTTGTGGCATGAAAGACATCTGTTAACTCATGTATTAGCCACTGCTTGGTCGCCAAAGCGGGTCCCTTAGCCAAGCTCCTTCATATGAAGGCAAAAGTAGTAGGTCCAATAATATAGCTTAGGGCAAAGAAAGAGAAGAACATGCAGACCCTTGTCAAAGAAGACTGTATTTAATAGACACCTACTATCCTCAGTGTTCCCACGTTATGTTTGCTTGTGCCAATCCCTTAAGCAGGTAACCAGACAGAGTAAAAAAGGTCTAACCCGCTCACGGTTTTTATTCCTCTTCAGATCCCCGTCTCACTAAGAAGTTTCACAAACTCAAGCTGGGAGGCAGAAATCTTGCCTGACCCAACACCAGAGCCATCTCAATATATTTTTCAGCAAGAGCAGGTGGAGAGAAAATGGAGCTGAGCCCTGAGCCAGCAGCTGCAGGAGATGCTGAAGCAGCCCCCAGGCGGGTTAAGTCCCAGCATCCAGGCTCACGTTCCTACCAGGATGTGAGGACCAGAACGAGAAAATGCCAAACGCACACAGTTCGGGGCGCTCCCCAGGTACTGACAGACCCTTGACTAAGAATACATTTTAAGGTGAAATGACCTTTACAATTCCTTATAGATCAATTGTTTAAGTACTTACTCAATACCAACTATACGCCCAACATTGTGATAAATACAGTGAAGTATCTCGGGCCCTTCAAAGATGCGGGAGCCAAGAACATCCAGGATGAGAGTGAATGCATGATTCTTCACAGCACAAGAGTGGACCCGAGACACACGGCTGATGTTGCCAAGCCTGCTGATATATCACCAAAGCCCTGTGTTTGGGGGTAATCTCCCTCTTCACCAGGGGACACAATACTGTGTACCAGACTCTACCAAGAGCCAGCTAAGCTGTTCACTCAGGGCTGTGGCCTTCAAGGAGATGAGAGCTGCTAAAACAGTCAGTGGTTTTCAAAACCACTCAAGGCAGCCACGGGCTTTAGAAATTGCCTGGAGGCTTCTGACATGTGTTTGGCTGCTCTAGGGTGGTTCTCCTGGAAAGCGGCCACACCGCGGCTGAGAAGGCAGCAGAGTGCATGCCAGACATTCAGTGCCTTGCAAGGAATGGGATTCCCTATCCAGGAATGAAGGAAGAGGGGAGAATAACAAACAGAGTGACATCTATCATTACACTGCACTTGGTAAGGAAATCCCTCCCTCTAGATGCAGCCTTCTCAACTGAGTCTTGAAATGTAAAGGCATTGACTGTGTTGCCATCTGCACATCTGTCACTTCACATGGGAAGGCTGTCTCATCACCCCGTTACTTTCACTGAGACCTCACAGCATCTTGGTTTGATTTAGGGCCTTCAGGGTCAGACCTGGCTTTGAAGCCTGGCCCTGCCATTTACTAGCTGTGTTATCTACCTTTGCAAAGCCTCAGTTTCTCCATCAGTAAAATGGGGATGACAACCAAATCGTTATAAAGATTAAATACTCATTAATTAAATAATTCATGTAATTGCCTTAGCATATTGAAAATGCTTCATGCTCCATTTTTAAGAAGCACCTGAATTATGTTACCATTAAAGGTAAGTCTAGGAGCCCCTGGTTCAGTTCATTGATTTTGTCTGCACAATTTGGGGCCGGATTTATCTTTCTGGGGGTTATTTGGTAAGAAGGTTATTGACAGTTCTCCCACAAGAAGTGGGAGAAGACCCATGTGTGCTGGAATGGACTGGGCTTGAGGTTAAATCCTGAAGTGACTCAGGTTCCTGAAGATGTGAGAGCCTTTCAAGCTGCTGTAGCCTTTGGGTGATGAAGGGCCTTCTTGTGACCATGCAGTAGAACTGATCATGCATTTTACCATTTGGGTGTTTCTTAATATTTATTAGGAAATCATTTAAATATTATAATTTTGTTGAGTTCTACAAATGCATACAATAGAAACTGTCATTATAAGTAATTTACATTATGAAGATGAAAATCGTATTTCTTTAAATTTGCATTTCTTTAGTTACTACTACAATTGACTCTTTTTCATAATCTTATTGAATCTTCTTATCTCTGTAAATTGTTTCACATCTTTTGCCCATTTTCTTATACAGGATTAATTTCATTGATCTGGAGTAGCTCTTTACATATTAAAGATAAACTCCTTTCCTCCTCATATAGCACTTTATATATATATATTAAAGATAAACCTCTTTTTGCTGCAAAGTTTTCCCCAGTCTTTTGTTCCCTTTTTATTTAAAACAAAAGTTTGAAATTTTTATATAGCTGAAGTTATTGATCTTCTTCCTTTGTAATTACTTTCATTGCTTTTAAGTTTAGAAAGTCTTTCCTTACTTCAAAAGTAGTTAAATGTGCACCTATATTTTCTTACATATTTTGGCATGTGGTTCATTGATTACTTTTAACTGCTTAATTTATTTAGAATTCTTAGTCTGGTAACAGGTTTAAATGTTATAAATTGGTACAGTCTTTCTGGAAAAATGTTTTTGCAATACGAATTAAAAACCACAAATGGGTTGGTGTTCCTTGCCCTACTTCTAAAAAATGTAACTAAAGAAAATGATCAGGCATACAGCCACGGATTTCTACTGAAGACAGTCATTCCGATGCTGCTTATATTAGCAAAAAATGGAAATAACTTCAAAGTCTCTCATGGTGGTGGAGTAAATATTGTTTAGCTGCACTGCCCAATAATGGTAACCATCAGCCACATGCGCTATTTAAATTTAAATGTATTAAAATTAAATAAAATTAAATATTCAGCTCCTCAGTTGCTCAAATGCTCAATGTGGCTACCATACTGGATAGCAGTGGTACCAAACATCCCCATTCTCACAGAGGTTTCTGTGGAATAGTGCTGCTCTGTGGCCATTAAAATCAGGTTTTGAAAGAATATTTAAAACCATTGGATAATTTATAATATGATGGTAAGTAAAAATATCAAAATATAAAATATTTACTGAATTCAGATTGGTTGCAGCAACTTTAATCATCAATATCGTCATCAAATGCTGTTTTCTATAGAGGAAACCCAAACCCTGCCCTCACGAAGCTTGTTGTCTTAAAGAAAAGAGAAAAAAAAAACCCAGAAAATCTGAAGTGCAATAGGTGCATAGGAATTTAATGAGATACACAGGGAAATGTAGCACATGGCACCTACTCTGTAGCTGTTAACTGACTGGAATTCCAAACGGGAATTATTATACTGGATCATATACGAGGCCTAATTAACACTGTATTCTGTGGCCAACAGTGGTCTCAAAAGAAGCCATGATTATCCTTCTGTCCACATCTATTGATATTATCCACCAAAGGCACAAAAACAACTTAGCAAACAAATGGCATTTAAGAACCTGGAGTACATAAAGCAAGGAACTTTACAGAGTACTTAGTAAATATGGAAAGGTTATAAGGCCTCTGAAACATCAATAAATAATCAACCACAACAAAAGAATGCTTCACTTATACGTGAATAAAACTTTGGAAAATGATGCCCATAAGTAAAACCTACATGCAATTTGTACTCAACCTTCCCACTAAGAACAACTGAAAAGTTAAACAAAATGTATATATTTTTAAATCTTGAAAGTATCAAAGAGTTAATAAAATAGTGAGAAAAATATCTGGGAGAAGATGAAAATTTAAAGAGGTGGGCTCAGCATCTGGGATCACTTTTTAGCTTAAGCATCCAAGAGCTGATGTCCAGAGACCTCCAAGGATAGAAATAAACCAGTTTTTGAAAGGACTGCAATCCAGCTCTGAGCCATCTGGTCTGCCCATAAAAATCTCAAGCCCTGAAAATGGACTAACATGATCCCAGTTTGTTATTCCCCCAGGAACCTGATAGAAATAACTCAAAACTCTCTAGAGGAATAGATCCTGATCCTAGGCCTCAAACTATTTCTACAAAACATTTTCAATATAATGTCCATCACACAATGGAAGATAACCAGTCACACTGGAGAAAAGATGAGTGACAATCAAAAGAGCTCTTAAGTGGCTCTAGCGTTTGTAATGATCAGATGTGGACTTTAAATTGCTATGTGTACTGTGCTTGAGAAAATAAAAAAAATATTAAAAACTTAGTACATAACATTCTAAAAAGTGAGAGAGCAAATCTGAAAAAGAATTAAATGGAAATTCTAGAACTAAAAAACACAATACCTGAAATAACTCAATGGGTGAGTTTAACAGCAGACCAGACCTGAAGGGAGAATCTGTGAACTGGAAGACAGGTTGGAATGAAGCATGGAAAGGCAAAATTTGGAATATACAGAAGACATCATGGGAAACACAGAGAATATGGAGGAAAAAAATCTAACATGGGAATCCCAGGAGGAAAAGTGAGTTGAAGCAATTTCATGGATGACAGCTGACGCCTTTCCCATGAATCCCCAAATTCATGAAGCCTTAGGAACTTCAGGGAGAAAAAAATAAGAAGAAATACACACCTAGAACCATCATTTTAAAACTACAGAGAACTAAAGATGAAGAGGAAAATCTTAAAGACAGTTGACCATAAAAGATTACCTTTAGAGGAACGACAGTTTAAATTATTATGGACTTTTCAACAGCAACAATGGAACCCAGGCGACAATGGAATATACCTTCAATGGGCTGAAAGAAAATCACTGCCAACCTAGAACTGACATCCCCAGTAATAATATCCTTAAAGAGGGAGAGGGAAATAAATCATTTCAGACAAGCAAAAACTGAGAAGTCTGTACCAGCAGATCCACCATTAAAAAGATACCAGTGAATGTTCTTCAGGTGCAAAAAAAGAAAAAAAAAAAAAAAGGAATCCCAGATGGAAGGTCAGAGATGCTGAATGAAGCAAACGTTATTAGAAAGGAAGGAGTCAGCAGGCTGACTGTACAAGAATGTGATGCAGAAGAACCAGGAAAATCTAGCTTACAGGAGAGGTTGTCTTCCCCTTATACAAGTTAAAAATTATATTTGGCTATCCTCGAAAAGAAAAGAGTTAAAAAAAATCCTTGTATCACATTTTGGAATATATTTTTCACTATTTTTGGGTGGGGGGAAATCAGACGTCATGGAGAAAAGATCAATATATTATACTGGGAATTCCCTGGCAGTCCACTGGTTAGGACGCCACACTTCCAATGCCAGGGACCTGGGTTCAGTCCCTGGTTGGGGAACTAAGATCCCACAAGCCGCATGGTGAGGTCTATATATACATATAATACTGCATCTTTTTAAAAATATAAATGGTGAAAGTAACTACAAAGTAATAACAGAAAATGTTTGCAATAATTTATCAGCTAAGATCAGGTTCAATTCTATGTGGAGGGAAACCTAGGGGTGGAAACAGGGGGGACAGAGGGTTCCTAAGAGGTTTCAGATACTATTTTACTCATTAGACCACATATTTATTATTAATTGATAAAAACAGATAATGAATTAAGAAAGAAACCTAAGAGACCTAATTCTTTGTTGAATGTAGAGATATTCGTTGGTCCGGCAACCAGTACAGAAAAAGTTCTGTTTTCCACTATGTGAGTTGGAAATATACTATAAATGCAA
This sequence comes from Leucopleurus acutus, assembly GCF_964270905.1. Classification (NCBI taxonomy): domain Eukaryota; kingdom Metazoa; phylum Chordata; class Mammalia; order Artiodactyla; family Delphinidae; genus Leucopleurus; species Leucopleurus acutus. The sequence goes on from NC_139142.1 coordinate 179,944,278, forward strand.
ATTTCTGATATTTATGACACAAGAGTAGGATAAGGAATAGCCTTTTCCTATGGTTTGTGAAAAAATGTAAATGGTTGTATTTTGGGGATAATTTAATTTTTCAGCACAGACTACAGGTCCCCTTAATGTCCCCCCATCCCTGGAATTCTAAGATTCATCCTAAATACTGTGAGAATATTAGTCCTGAATTACTGAGATCCAAGTCCTTGGTTCTAACTACAGGCCAAGGGGGCTGCCAACGATTTTATTCCATTGTTCTCAAAGGACAGCACTACTGAAAGGAATTATTCCATCAACAATGGTGCTGTTGAGTGGCCTTCTCTTCGAATTCCCGTCTCATTCACATTATCTACCCTGCCAGTCCCCTTTATTTCAAGGTGTTTCTACAGCCCTCTGCTCTCCTAAAACCCCCAGGCTGAAATGATAATTTATGCCCATGGCTTAACTGAATCAGTTCAGGAAGGTTCCCCACAGGCAGGAACAGCTGAATGGTAAAGCAGACATTTGTCATCAGTTGAATTCTATTCACTGAGAACATCACTGTCCCAGGCAAATGTGAGAGAGGAAAAAACGGGCAGGAAGCACTCACTCACCTGCCGCAGTTTGGTTCCCACCATGGAGGCACTGCTGTCAAGCACAAACACCACATTCTTGGGTAACGGAGGAAGGTCTTTGGGGGCAAAGTAGTGCACAAAATAGCCATTTAGAACCTGGTGGAGGGAAAAGAATGTAAAAATGGTAGTACCCAGATTAGGTAGGAAAACAAACCAAAATGGATAGTCCATGCGATCTCTAATAAAAGTCAAAGGCAGCATGAAACAGAGTCTAGGGCCAGATTCCGTACCCAGAGCAAAAGTATCCATGGTCCTGATTCCTCCAACTAATTGCAAATTAATAAATTAATTTGTTTATTTATTTAAACATCTTTATGGGAGTATAATTGCTTTACAATGGTGTGTTTCTACTTTATAACAAAGTGAATCAGTTATACATATACATTTATCCCCATATCTCCTCCCACTTGCGTCTCCCTCCCACCCTCCCTATCCCACCCCTCTAGGTGGTCACAAAGCACAGAGATGATCTCCCTGTGCTATGCGGCTGCTTCCCACTAGCTATCTATTTTACATTTGGTAGTGTATATAAGTCCATGCCACTCTCTCACTTCGTCCCAGCTCACCCTTCCCACTCCCTGTGTCCTCAAGTCCATTCTCTACGTCTGCGTCTTTATTCTTGTCCTGTCCCTAGGTTCTTCAGAACCTTTTTTTTTTTTTTTTAGATTCCATATATATGTGTTAGCATATGGTATTTTTCTCTTTCTGACTTACTTCACTCTGCATGACAGACTCTCGGTCCATCCACCTCACAACAAATAACTCAATTTTGTTTCTTCTTATGGATGAGCAATATCCCATTGTATATATGTGCCACATCTTCTTTATCCATTCATCTGTCGATGGACACTTAGGTTGCTTCCATGTCCTGGCTATTGTAAATAGAGCTGCAGTGAACATTGTGGTACATGACTCTTTATGAATTATCGTTTTCTCAGGGTATATACCCAATAGTGGGATTGCTGGGTCTTATGATAGTTCTACTGTTAGTTTTTTAAGGAACCTACATACCGTTCTCCATAGTGGCTGTATCAATTTACATTCCAACCAACAGTGCAAGAGGGTTCCCTTTTCTCCACACCCTCTCCAGCATTTATTGTTTATAGATTTTTTGATGATGGCCACTCTGACTGGTGTGAAGTGATACCTTACTGTAGTTTTGATTTGCATTTCTCTAATGATTAATGATGTTGAGCATCCTTTCATGTGTTTGTTGGCAATCTGTATATCTTCTTTGGAGAAATGTCTATTTAGGTCTTCTGCCCATTTTTGGATTGGGTTGTTTGTTTTTTTGATATTGAGCTGCATGAGCTGCTTATAAATTTTGAAGATTAATCCTTTGTCAGTTGCTTCATTTGCAAATATTTTCTCCCATTCTGAGGGCTGTCTTTTTGTCTTGTTTATGGTTTCCTTTGCTGTGCAAAAGCTTTTAAGTTTCATTAGGTCCCATTTGTTTATTTTTGTTTTTATTTCCATTTCTCTAGGAATGGTCAAAAAGGATCTTGCTGCGATTTATGTCATAGAGTGTTCTGCCTATGTTTTCCTCTAAGAGTTTTATAGTGTCTGGCCTTACATTTAGGTCTTTAATCCATTTTGTTTATTTTTGTGTATGGTGTTAGGGAGTGTTCTAATTTCATTCTTTTACATGTAGCTGTCCAGTTTTCCCAGCACCACTTATTAAAGAGGCTGTCTGTATATTCTTGCCTCCTTTATCAAAGATAAGGTGACCATATGTGTGTGGGTTTATCTCTGGGCTTTCTATCCTGTTCCATTGATCTATATTTCTGTTTTTGTGCCAGTACCGTACTGTCTTGATTACTGTAGCTTTGTAGTATAGTCTGAAGTCAGGGAGCCTGATTCCTCCAGCTCCGTTTTTCTTTCTCAAGATTGCTTTGGCTATTAGGGGTCTTTTGTGTTTCCATACAAATTGTGCAATTTTTTGTTCTAGTTCTGTGAAAAATGCCATTGGTAGTTTGATAGGGATTGCATTGTATCTTCAGATTGCTTTGGGTAGTTCAGTCATTTTCACAATGATTCTTCCCATCCAAGAACATGGTATAGCTCTCCATCTGTTTGTATCACCTTTAATTTGTTTCATCAGTGTCTTACAGTTTTCTGCATACAGGTCTTTTGTCTCCTTAGGTAGGTTTATTCCTAGGTATTTTATTCTTTTTGTTCCACTGGTAAATGGGAGTGTTTCCTTAATTTCTCTTTCAGATTTTTCATCATTAGTGTATAAGAATGCAAGAGATTTCTGTGCATTAATTTTGTATCCTGCTACTTGACCAAATTCATGGATTGGCTCTAGTAGTTTTCTGGTAGCATCTTTAAGATTCTCTATGTATAGTATCATGCCATCTGCAAACAGTGACAGCTTTACTTCTTCTTTTCCGATTTGGATTCCTTTTCTTTTTCTTCTCTGATTGCTGTGGCTAAAACGTCCAAAACTATGTTGAATAATAGTGGTGAGAGTGGACAACCTTGTCTTTTTCCTGATCTTAGAGGAAATGGTTTCAGTTTTTCACCATTGAGAACAATGTTGGCTGTGGGTTTGTCATATATGGCCTTTATTATGTTGAGGTAAGTTCCCTCTATACCCATTTTCTGGAGAGTTTTTATCATAAATGGGTGCTGAATTTTGTTGAAAGCTGTCTCTGCATCTATTGAATGACCATATGGTTTTTCTCCTTCAATTTGTTAACATGGTGTATCACATTGATTGATTTGCATATATTGAAGAATCCTTGCATTCCTGGGATAAACCCCACTTGATCATAGTGTATGATCCTTTTATTTATTTTTTATTTTTATTTTTTTTTGAAGTACGCAGGCCTCTCACTGTCTTGGCCTCTCCCGTTGAGGAGCACAGGCCCTGGATGCGCAGGCCCAGTGGCCATGGCCCACGGGCCCAGCCGCTCCATGGCATGTGGGATCTTCCCGGACCGGGGCACGAACCTGTGTCCCCTGCATCGGCAGGCAGACTCTGAACCACTGCGCCACCAGAGAAGCCTGTATGATCCTTTTAATGTGCTGTTGGAATCTGTTTACTAGCATTCTGTTGTGGATTTTTGCATCTATGTTCATCAGTGATATTGGTCTGTAGTTTCCTTTCTTTGTGACATCTTTGACTAATTGCTAATTTAATCTGTATAAAGTCATTCCTTAAAAGTATATCGACTACACTGACTAAATCAATTTAAATTATCCATCCCTTCTTGACTCTTGTCACTTGAGAATCCTGCTCCCTTCATTATCTGGTTTTTCCTAACCACCTTTCATGTTAAGACATAAAGACTGCTTACATCCTGGATGCACATTAATACATTTTGATATTCCCGCCCTGTCTTTGGAGCAACATGACCTAAGAAAAAGGAGCCATGGGCCAGTCTCTTTAAGTTAAAATTAAAGATGAACTAAGTTCTAACTTCATCTAAAACACCGCAGGGAAAATTATAGGTTTCATTTGGTTCCAGATTACTGACGCAGGAAACAGATAAGCACAGCCTCCAGCAAGGGAACACTGCTGGTCTTCTTGGAGACATATTTGGGGTTAAAACAGATTTCCTAAGAACTGGAAGTTCTCTCTCCCATAGGTAAGTATTGAAATCCCTAGTTCTGGGTGTAACTAAGAGTATCAAGCAACTAACATGAAACAGCAACAACGAACCCATTACCTGGATGTCCCCAATGCTCTGTTCCCTATTAACATCATATCTAATGATGAAATCTCCCAAAATGCCATTCTGGGCAATCTTGGCTTGTTGGACCACAGTAGGTTTAAAAACGACTTTGGCAAAAGTTTCGTTTTGGTTGATAACAGTAGAAGGAGGTGGCCCAGAGTCATCTGCAAGCAAGATATAAAGATAATTAATAACTGAATACATAAATTTTTTTCTGAAAAGAAACAAGATCTATTTTCCATGGACACAAAGGGTTAGACTTTATTTTAGTGCAGGTTTATGTTTCATATGAACTCCCAAAACTTTGTACAGATAACATATCACAATGCACCAGGTATGTTAGCATATATTTCACTTCTATGCCTCCTTTCAAATCTTTTCTCATAAGAATTTTTAAAATACGCAAAAGTAGACAAAACAGTAAAATGAACTCCCATGTACCCATCACTTGACTTTAACAATTATCAACCTTTTACCAATCTTTTGCATCTGTTTTTATGTATCCTCTCACAATTGTTTCCTAGAATTTTAAAACAAATCTGAGCCCTCATACTTTATCCATGAATACTTCGGTATATATCTCTAACTACAAGAACACTTTTAGTGTAACCACAAAACCACTGGCACAAGTAACAAAATTAATGCTCAGTGCTTAATTATCAACCTATACTCTGTTTGCATTTAAATTTTCCTGAGTCTCTAGAACCTATCTGGGAACAGTTGCTTTGTTTGAATCAAGATCATAACAAACTCCCCACATCACATTTGGTTTATGTTTCTTAAATCTCTTTTAATCCACTAGTGTCCCCCCTCTTCACCTTTTTTCTAACGCTACACATAAGTGTTGTAAAACACTGGTTATTTGTCCTATGGAGTTTCTTACATTCTGTATTTTGTGATTGTTTACTTGTCCTGTCTTTTAACTTGCTCTCCTGAAGCCCTGGTCCCCAATTTTGGGTTGAATGTAGCATCTGGGGGAGTAGAAAACATACCAATGCCCGGGCCAAGAGCTCATTTAATTGGTCTGCGACACAGCCGAGGCATCAGGATGTTTAAATTCCCCGTGGGAGTCTAATGCTCAGTTAAGATTGAGAATCACAGCTCAGTCCCCTGTAGTTCCTGTGTTCTGGTGGGTAGAGCTAGAGACAGGCTACACTCAGCTTCAGCGCCATGGACAAGAACACTTCTTGGTGATGCTGAGTCCCTACTACTTTATCACATCAGAAAGTACACAATATCTAGTTGGCTACTTTTAGTTGCAGTAAGATTCATGGTGGGTTCTGACCACCCACGATAAAGTTCCTCATCAGTCTTTCCCTTAATAGTTTTACCCATCACTGATGATGTCTGCCTGTTCACTATTTCATCAGAGTCGCAGAAGGCTGCTTTCTAATTCTATCATTCCTTCCATATGGAATTCTTCAGTAAGGAACACTTTTCCTCCATCAATCATTTGGTTGCCCTAACATACTGTTTGTCCAGAAAACTTATGACTCTTTAAAGAAAAAATTTCCCAAAGCTTTCCCCAGCATGAAACTTAGGATATAAATTGAATTCCAGAAAGAGGATAAATGAATTTTATGTGATTTAAGAAAAATTAGTGATGACAAAGAGCATCTCGTTTCACTCCTAACCTTCATTCCTTCCGTAGGACACACTACAGAGAATTATTTCGTGGACTACCCACCTTTGTATATCCATACACCATGTCTATATACCGAACAACAGAAACCCAAAGTTTTGAGATCTGCATGCACCATGAAGAATATGAAAACAAAATGAGGAATTCGTAAACATCAGTATGTGGACTTTTTATCCAGATACTGAATCAAAGCCCGGATTAAAACTGCTGCACAGCATCTGATTCTCTTTTTAAATCTATTCAAGTTGTACCATGGAGTAAGCTGACCAGCAATTTTCCATCCCTAATTGGCAAAACAAAAAAGGAAATGAGGCATAATTTGTCCATGGTAATTTGTGTTTAAGAATAAACTTCTTGGGCTTCCCTGGTGGCGCAGTGGTTGAGAGTCCGCCTGCCGATGCAGGGGACACGGGTTCGTGCCCCGGTCTGGGAAGATCCCACATGCCATGGAGTGGCTGGGCCCGTGAGCCATGGCTGCTGAGCCTGCGCGTCCGGAGCCTGTGCTCCGCAATGGGAGAGGCCACAACAGTGAGAGGCCCGCGTACCGAAAAATAAATAAATAAATAAATAAACTTCTTTCTGCTAAGGGCTTATTAGACAAAAGTCAAAGGAAGCTTAGACATTTCCTTCAACAGAACTGACAATTATTATTTAGAGACCATTTAGGTGTAACCTTAACAGGAACCACCAGGCAGAACTGACTCTTCTATTATTTGTACTTATCAAGGGCAGGGATTTCAGGAGTGACCAGAGAGCTAGCAAACAGAAAGTCTGTTCTTACAGAAAGTCAATTGTATGCAAGAGAACATACTTCCAACAGATCTGCTCATCTGAAGAAGGAGCTGTGAAAATCTCAAAGGCATGCTGACAAGTGCCAGCCTGTGTTCCCTGGAGTCAATCTTTCATTGTTATTACTGGCAAAGCCCCAAGAGTGAGAGGTATGATAATACATTAGCTAAGAACTCAGGATCACAAGTGAGTCAGAAGGACCTGCATTTGATACTGGGTCTGCCTCTCATCATCTCTGAGGCTCCGGGCAGGCTGTTGAGCCCTGGTTATCTCATCTATAAAATGGATGAATGGTCTACCAAACACACTATTGAAATGGTTGTGATGTGATGTACCTAGCATCATTCTGATTCATGGTGGGCAGTCACGCTAGCTAACATTATCATCAACCACAAAGGGGTACAAAAAATAGAAGGGCCAGTGAATTCTAAAACAACACAACGTGTCAAACTTGGGATACTTCTTGCAACGAAGAGGAAAGAACTACTGCTATTCGCAACATGGTTGAATCTGAGAGTCATTTTGAGTGAAAACACAAGATACAAAAGGAAGTATTCACTATGTTTCCATTTACACAAAACTCAAGAGCAGGCATAACTCACTCATGGCAATTGAAGGAGCCTAGCGGTTCCCTTGGGGGTGAATACTGACTGGGAAAGAGGATAAGGGGAACTTTTGGGGTGCTGAAAATACTCTACGTCTTGACCTGAAAGTAATTGGTTGGGTATATACATAGGTAAAAATTCATTAAATTGCACACATAAGATTTATACACTTTATTCTGGGCATAGCCCAATTAAAAACAAAATTAAACTCATTGAAAGCTGTATAGTCCAATAGATTGAACAAACAATCCCTGGGATGGAACACAGTATTATTTGCCAAATGAACCTCTATCTTAGGGTAAGTCTGTTTGTGTGGGCATTTATATGGGGATTAGGTGTATTCACTGTAGTTCCAGCTGGCAGAATGAGGACCAGGGACAGAGTTACGAGGAAGCACTTTCGCGCAGCATCTCTAAGCTCTAAGAAAGATGTCCTGTGGGCAGAAGCAGCTTTCACAACTCATCTCACTAGAAGTGTTCCAGCAAACGCTGGATGGGTTCATCACCTGCAGGGGTGATGCAGACCAGCTCTACCACGTAGTTTTGGACCAGCAGCAGCAGTATCACCTGGGAACTTGCTAGAAACACAAATTCTTGGGTTCATCCCAGAAACTCTGAGTCAGAAACCCTGGAGGTGGGACCCAGGAATCTGTATTTTCACAATCCCTCCAGGTGATTCTGGTTCCTGCACAAAGACAGTGGTCATGTGCCTTTGATACCTGTAATTGGGCGCCACTAGATTCTCTCTAACCTTAAAATTCTACATGAAAGAGATTTGACTCTCTTTACACTGTCAGGACATACCTACTATTTCATGTTTCAAGTCTCTCTCATTGAAATGGTCTTTACAATTACCCTGAATTAATACCATTCATGGTTGAATGAAAGTACTGAGGATTAAAAAGTATAATTTCTCTCTTCATAATTAATTGACTAGGCTCTTTGATAAGGATAGTGTATTATTATTTTTGTTTCCTACTGACCTCTGATGTTTGCTAGTGCATGATGAAAATTCATGAGATTCCTCTAAATAGGCTTATTTTATGAGCCCAAAGAGTGGGTTGATTCCCAGCTGGGTTATTCACCAAGAAGCCCGGTTCCTGAGATTGACCTCCACCCACTAAGTACCAGACAGTCAATGTGACCCAAGGAATTTTCCACTACCTATCAAAAAAAAAAAAAAGGTCTGCTGGGAAAAATTCCAGAGTAGTATCTCTAGAAAATAAAATCCTCTTTTTATTAGAGAAGGAAAAAATCTTAATAAAAAATTTATTAGAGAATGAAAAAAATCAATGAGATTAGTATAGGCTGCCCACAGTTACTGACCAAAATCTCAAAGCAGAATAGTACTATTTAGCTTTTCCTGACTGTGAATTGGGGCTCATCCTGGAGACCGCCACAAAATCGTAAGTACAATGAGCTAATTTATTAGCAGGGCCCTCAGCGATCACGGGATGTGTCCTAAACATAATGAAGAGTGCAAGGCAACAGGTTGGGAGCAGACCAAGAGTGAGAATCTGACCTACTTTTCTAATGAGAAACCACATATTTTTTCCTGCTATTGGTTTGCCCTCCTTCGTGCCCACTTGGTCAGGGATAGCAGTGAACTTCGGTGATTGCTCTGAATTGAAGGAAACTGTGTCTTCTCACGTCATCCCCCTGTTTTAATCCAAGCATCAGTAGTCTTGTGTAAGATGACCTTCGGGGGCACAAGACTGCCTCTAGAGCATCCTTGAGAAGATTCACCGACTGCTCTTTTCCCACCCACCGTTCCCTGCTTCTCAGGTCATTAGCATCCCCACGATGCCCTCTTCCTGTCTAAAGCCCCATGTTTTCGAACAAGAAGATACGTGTTATTTTAGAACCCACATAATACCGAAGGAAGTGGGCTCTAGAGTTTGGGAGACTCAAAACGACAGACTTAACATCTCTGAGCCTCAGTTCCACATCTTTTAAATCCACATCATAGAATCACAGTCAGAATTAAGTGACATCATATATAAAAGCAAGTGAGGATGGTGCCTGGCACATGGTAGATGCTCAATACATAATAGCCCCAGCCTCTCCCCCTTCAGAAGTACCTTCTTATTCTTTTTGTCTAGGATGAAAGGCAACTCATGAGGGAAGAAAAACTCTTTGGTAACACAGTTTACATCTTCCCATAACAGGTTTCTCTACACCACTAAGAGCTTAGTAAAAACAAATAAGCATTATTTAGAGGAAAAAATACATATCATAATGAACATTCTTAACAGGGAATTCAAGAATGTTGATACAGAGAATGATCTTTATAAAGTATAATGGAATTAGTAGCTTCCCAAGAGCTCCCTGAAATTATATACAGGATTTGGCATGAAAGTGTACACGTAGGGACTTCCCTGGTGGCGCAGCGGTTAAGACTCCGTGCTCCCAATGCAGGGGGCCCAGGTTCGATCCCTAGTCAGGGAACTACATCTCACATGCATGCCACAACTAAGAGTTCGCATGCCACAACTAAGGAGCCCACCTGTCGCAACTAAGACCCAGCACAACCAAATAAATAAATAAAATAAATATTTTTTTCAAAAAAGAAAGTGTACATGTGTATTTTTTTCTGGAGAGATGTCCGTAGCTTTCACCAGATTCTCCAAGGAGCCCCCATAAAGCTAAGAGCCATGCATACAAGTGCCATTAAATATTCCTATTTTTCCCATTGATTCTATCTTGTAATGATAAGGCACGTCATCTATTTTGCATAAAGCATGAAGAGAACGGATGTTATTCACAAATAAACACTCCCCTCCTAGACAACCACCTGGGGGAAAAGGGAAGCTGACTGCTATGTACAGTGTCTAAAGGTGAAAAGATTTAGGAGCAAAGAACCCCAGTCAAAGTCATCAGCTGAAAGCCACACCTCTTTGGGTCAACTGATGGGGGATTTCCTGGCCTCTGTTTCCTGTGGGCCTTGGGTTTGCCAACTGTCGGAGAAAAACAGCCAACACCTGGTGATTTTATAAAAGGATTTCCAAACAAACACTGTCTACTCATTTCCCCTTGGAAAAGACGCTAAACTGTCTATACTTGCTTATGTAACTTTCTCACCTGGGCTCCAGTGGGGAGGTTTCTTCAATAAAGGGCAAGTCAAAAACATGTGAATAATTGGCCAACTACCCTTCAATGGTCACGATAAAGACAACATTCAAGCAAACTGGCAGAGTATTAAAAGAAGAAGTGATGGGGATGTAATTATGGCATGGCGACTATGGTTAATAATACTGTGTTGCACATTTAAGAGGTGCTAAGGGAGTTGATCTTAAAAGTTCTCATCATAAGGAAAACAATTCTGTAACCACGTATGGTGAGGAATGTCGCTAGGTTTATTGTGGTCATCATTTTGCATTAGATACAAATAAATCATTTTGTTGTACACCTGAAACTAACATAATGTATGTCAACGGTACCTATATTGGATAGGTCTCAGGGAAAAACAAAGTGGTAAAGTTGAGGCAATGAAGACGGAAAAGAATTTAAATACCATTGTAAGTCCCCTATTACATGCAGTTTTCTTATTGGAATGGGGCTTTCTCCTCTATATTGATAGTTGGTATTTTAAATCCTTTTGGAAAATAGCATCATATAGATATGACAACATACAGCATAGAATGATAATGCAAATTTACAGCTGAAGGCGTTCAAATTCAACTCCATCACTGTATAGGTAAGCGGTGTTTGCCCAGATTTCTTAGCCAATTAGCTTACTACTTCACTCCTTACTCAAAGCTCGCTCTTTCCCCAAAACGATACATTACTGAGTCTCAGGTTTCCCTGTTTGAATGACTTGCCCAGAGAAACTATGCATGAAAACAAGTACAGCTACCTCATACATTCTAAATGCAGATAACCCCTAAAAACATGAATCACCCCTTCCTGATACCATTTTGTGTCCATTGATGACCTCCAACATTAGCTGCTCTAAGTGCCTGAAACTGGACCAAATGAAGGCCCAGCAAAAGCAGTGCTAGGACAGCAAAGGAATATAAGACTAAGAGGTTTCTGGTAAATTCTTCTACGTTGTCCTCTGGCACTCAGGCAGAACACGGCCCAATCACTGAGAAAACCTGGGTGGCATTTTATAGATGCAACCTTACAGAGGGTGTCCTTATACTACTATTCAAAACTGCCAATTCTTCTTACCCATTAGGATGGCTACTACCAAATAAAACACACACACAAAAAAAAAGAAACAAAAAAAACCCACCAGAAAATAGAAAATGTTGTTAAGGGTGTGGAAAAACTGGAACCCCTGTGCACTGTTGGTGGGAATATAAAATGGTATAACGCTGCGGAAAACGGTATGGTGGTTCCTCAAAAACATCCACCTCTGGTTGCAGCCACACTTGTGGTGGACAGCGCCATTCACCCGGACAACACCCCATCTCGCACAGCAAACTAAGACAGCAGGAGAAAGGAAGAAACAGAGTGAGGCCTCCCAGAGAAGAGCAGGAGGGTCACCAGTACCAAGTGAAAGAGAGAAGGCTACCCTCCCCGGTGTCTCGGAGCCACCCTGCTCAGAGCCAGCGCCGACCCAACTACAGCCAACGTCCAAACAGACAAGTAACATGGGTCCTCCTAACAGCATTAAAAACAGAACAAAAAAAAAACCAAATCCAACTATGGAGCCAAATGATTCATACCTCAATAATTTCTGCACTGAACAGTGCTGGAAACCCTCACATAACAACCAGATTGCTTCCTGGAAAATGTACAGAGGCCAAGAGGGGCCATGCCCTTCCAGCTGCAGACTGGAGACTGGATCCAGGGGAAAGACACACAGCAGTGGGGAACCGGAGCTGGGGGTGAACCATTAGTCACAAAGCAGCCTTTAATAGGGCAGAGCACCAGATTTAGCAAATAAAAAGACAGGATGTCCGGTTACATCTGAATTTCAGATAAACCACGAATGATTTTTTAGGATAAGTATGTCTCAGATACTGCACAGGATATACTGTTTATCTGAAATTCAACTGTAATGGAGCATCCTGTCTTTTATCTGGCAATTCTGGAAAAGGGAGGGATCTAGATTCTTGTAACCAGTCTTCTGGAACCAAATTCTGTCTCCTAATCCCTCCTTCACAACAGAATAAGAGCTACACCCAAGAGGTGACAAAATTGACCAACTTAAGCCAGGAATGTATTGAAAATCCAATAGCATCTTCACTGCCGACAGTTATTTATTCCTAAATTCTTTTAACAAATATTCACTGAGCACCCATTCTATGCCAGGCACCACACTAGGTGCCTTGATTACAATCCTGAGAGCCTTCACAGCAAAAGGCAGAGTCATGAGGTTACCAGACCAAGCAAAGAAAAAGAGAAATAAGATTTTTAAACAGATTCAACCAACCCCTCATTGTGCATCTACGGATATACAGAACACAGGCTAGTCTGCAGTCAAAAGTGAATTGAGGGCTTCCCTGGTGGTGCAGTGGTTGAGAGTCCGCCTGCCGATGCAGGGTACACGGGTTCGTGCCCCAGTCCGGGAAGATCCCACATGCCGCGGAGCGGCTGGGCCCATGAGCCACGGCCGCTGAGCCTGCGCGTCCGGGGCCTGTGCTCCGCGATGGGAGAGGCCACAACAGTGAGAGGCCCGTGTACCGCAAAAAAAAAAAAAAAAAAAAATGCAGCTGTCTGAAAATAGAGACAGAGGTAGATGGGTGGTTGCCTGGGGCTGAGGTGGGAACAGGGAGTGACTGCAAGTAGGCACAAATATCTTTTCGGGGTGATAGGAATGTTCTAAACTTGGGTTGTGCTGATGTTGCGTAACTCGGCAAATGTACTAAAAATCACTGAATTATAGACTTAAAATGAGAAAATGTTATGCTATGCAAACTAAGCTTCAATAAAAACTGCTTTTTCAAAAAGCAAAGAATATAAGCGATAAACAATGAAAGTCACAGAACCGTATCTGTTTAGTGGTAGAAAATCTTTTCAACATTGTTCTTTAGCTTTACAAATAAATAAGCATGTTAAAAAGCGCTCATAAAAAATCTGTTTCTCATAGAAATTCAAATAATATCAAACCCCAAAAATACAGCTACCCAGGCCTCACCCAGATAAATTCTAATTCACGTGTTTCAGGTAGGACTCAGTCATCTGTATTTTTTTTTTAACCTCTCCTGTGCCTGTAGGTTTGAGCATCACTGATGTAAAGCAAAAGGGGATAAAACAGGCAAGGTACCTTATTTCTTATTTTGTTTATCTCATTTTATTTTACTCCTAGCCATCAGGGATCTGATCATAAATGCAAGTTTTATGCCCCCCTCCAGTTTTTTTTTTTTTTAAGCATGGAAAGGGCAGTAATTTTGGTGCCATAGGGCCATAAGAAGTCTGAGATTTTAACCTAGAGAGTGAAATAACCAGCTTTAAACATAGATGGAATATCTATCCTGGTGTATGACTTGAGAAGATCACACATCCAGGGATGTTCCAGGAAAGTCTTAATTTCAAATATTCTGTTCCACTGAGCTCACAAATCATAAAAATATTTTAGAGGAGTTACTGGAGGAGAAGGGAGGGTGACAGATGAGAGAGGGAGTCTGGTCTTGTACCGAATACCAATTTGTATCCTTTTAGAGTTTGAACCATGCACATGAGTTAACTATTTTAATAATCCAGAAAGTATAATGCTTTGGCTTCCAAAGTACATCTCACCGAATTGGCTTTCACAGTGAGAAAAAGCCCATTCATTTACGATTCAGTAGCCGTGGGTCCAATCCCCGTACATCGGACAAGTAAACTGAGGCAAAGGTAGGTTCCACTGCTTTTAGCCTTTCTCTTTCTTTTTTCGTAACTAGGGAGAGACTCGGAATTTGAACTCACACCCTCAGTATTTTACAAAAGCTCCCAGAGAGGGCTGTCCTAGAGGTTGAAGGAGATAATCTTGTGTGCAAGGGCCGAGTCTAGTGGCTAGCACATAGTCATCTTTATCTAGAATTGCTTCTGTAAAGATGTCAATGGGTCCAGCGGTCAGAGAAGTCCAGAAGTCTGACCTCTTAAGGACAGCCAGATCTATCAGAGGCATGTGCTGGCTCCGGTCCACATTCACACGATCACAGCCAACATCCTGGTCTAAGTGCTATTCTAGCTGCACCTCTATCCTGGATGCTTTCTGGAAACACGCAATAGCGTCCAGACAAAATCACAACATCCTATGCCTCTGGCTCCTGGGGCTGCCGTTTTGCAGGAAGAGGCACAGCTGAGCTCTGGATGGGAATGAGGGGCAAAAGGGCCCCGGTCCACTGCACCTGGCCTGGGTAATGGCCTGTGAGACCTCTCACTCTGGAAGGCAAAATATCTACTCTGGTGCAAAGAGCCAGGAAAACAATTTTCTTAAAAATAAACAGATTCCCGAGAGATCAATGGTCTGGAAAAATTCCTCTGAGATTCCCACAGGCCCTGCAGATAAGCAGTAACAGGATTAACGACAGGGTTCAGACCTGTCCCCTCCAAGCATAACCCACACACCACAACGCGGACACCGCTGAAGACTCACAGTGGTTCTGAACCTGGCAAGACACACATCCATTTCATTCCTACAACAGGACGCCCGTACTTCCCACGTGGGAAAATTCCCCACTAAATTGTGATTAGGGAGAAATGAAATTTTAAAATGTTCTTTCTTATTAGATTAGGTGTGTATTTTTCTTTTTTCTTTCTTTTCCTTTTTTTTCTTCCTTTTCTTCTCTACTTTGCAGACACCTCATTAGCTATCTACTCTTTAAAACGCATCCTGTTTAATACTGTAAGGAGACAAAGGTTAATCAGACAAAGACCTGCTTCACAATCACTTATGATCTAATAGGGGAGATAAGATTTGCAGAGAAAAAAAGTAAATAGAAGGGGATAATACTAATTACGATGATTAAGCTCTTACTCGGCACCACATGTACACAAATGCTTCCCAATGACCCTAAGAGACAGTTACCATCCCTGTTTACAGATGCGTAAGCTGAGTCTCACACGGCCCAGGTCAGCTTTTTTCAAGGACATAGTTCATAACTGATTGAAAATCCATTAACCATACACACAGTGACCTAGATGACCTAAGAATGGTGTCATGTATCTCATGTCATTTCTGAATGTCAGGTCCCTTGATGATATCTGTAACTTTCTGACGAGATCTGGATGGACTGCCAGCCCACTGTCTGGAGTCAACTTATAATAGACCTGAATCCACACTCCAGTCTTTGAGGGTGAACGACTTCTCACGTCCAGAGTCACCCACTGAACTGCGTGCTGGGGGCAGAACACATATGTTCCATACTGTCACGTCCAGAGTCACCCACTGAACTGCGTGCTGGGGGCAGAACGCGTATGTTCCGTACTGTCACGTCCAGAGTCACTCACTGAACTGCGTACTGGGGGCAGAACACGTATGTTCCATACTGTCACGTCCAGAGTCACCCACTGAACTGCGTGCTGGGGGCAGAATGCGTATGTTCCATACTGTTCACTGTCCCACGTACCAGCTCCGGCTCTTGACTGTTTTTGCATCATGTAAGATAACGACATTCTGTTATTCCTCGTGTCAAGTTATTTCTCTCCTCTCCTTCCAACCTCATCCCTAAATATTCTTGTACGAGAAGCCTTCTTGGGAGACTCTGGACCCTCCTTGCAGTCACAGGGGTTGAATTCAGATTCTGCACACTCCATGATCACTTAGCACTCAGCACTTCCCTGATCTCAGTGTCACAGATGTCCGAAATCTTGTCATTCTAACCCCGGTGAATTTGGGGGCACATCTATGCTGTCACCAATTTGACATAAAGCCTTACTGATATATTTAGGATAAGGCACGATGCAAGTGAATATTTAATGTAAACTATTAGTGGAAATTAATATAGTGGTTAAAATTAGATTAGATTGAATTTTTCATTTCAACAGAGTGCTATTTAAAAAATTAAAATTTGAGAAAAAAGCAAATTGAGCAATCTTACTAATGAAGAAAACATGTCTGTGTCTTAAGTCAAACTGGCAGTACATATTTTTCATTATTTAAATTTAGAAAGATATAGCACATTATTTAGATGTTTACGTTAATGTCTAAAGTTTGCTTTAAAAACAGAGTATTGAAAAATAAAATAATAATAAAAAAAGAGTATTAGAAAATGACCACATACTCCCTTACCCCTAGTATAAAATGATTATTTTATATAACTTCCTGGTCTTTTGTCAGCGTCACAGTTAACATATTTAACATTAAAGTGTATGTACAACTGTGTCTCTTTTTTCTCTATCACGTGCTGAATTGTTTTTGTAACCCTATTTTACTAATCACGTCTGTGTGGTTGAATACTTAGGATGAAGGAATGTTTTTGCTACTACAAATATTATCAAACGGGTTTGTACATGTAACAGTACCAATATTCTAGATGTCTCACCGAGGTTAGATTCCCAGGAGTGATACGACAGTGTCAAATGATTTGAACATTTAAATCTCCTGATAGAGCCTGGCTTAAAAAACAAAGGTACAGGGCACTGTCTTTGTTTTGCTGCTGTCCTTCAGATTCCCCCTCCTCTTGGGGCCCGTGCTGCAGGGGTGCCATCTGGTTTAATGCCAGCGCCCAGCTTGGAGTCAGCACATGACACCTGAGTGCATCCGCCCAGCACCGCTCACCTTGCCCCCGCCCGCTGCCCTGGCGACGGCTGTTCTGGAGCCCCAGCACCTCCAGCGCCGCGATGCCCGACCTCTCCAGAATGGTCACCTCCACCGTCAGCCGCCCCACCAGCTGCTGGGGCCGTACGCTGACCACGTGCTCGTACTTCCCCAGCCGCCGCTGCAGGAGCTCCTCGTAACTCAGGAGGAAGGCAGCCTTGTCCTTGCTGGGAAGCACCACGGAGGCTCTGAAGGTCTCCGTCCCCTTCTCCCTGGAAGAAAGAGAAAAGGGAACAGGGGATTGGAGAAAGCCAGGTTCCCTCGAGTCCCCCAGGGCCCCGGCCAAACTCTCTCAGCGAGAGGTCTTAGCGTGGACCACAATGTTTCCCCATCATCAAGCCACCAGCCACTGCAGCTGCCCCCATGATGCATCCTGAGGAGATTCAGGAAGGAGAAAACCAGGAGACTGGCCCTAGATAGTTAAGATGCATATCTAAGGAATAATTTCAATGAGCCCACACTCTTGCATCTTCCTATACACAGAAGCACTGAATTCATCAACTCGAGATGTCTGTTGTTTTTCAGTGTGTGTGATTAGCAGTAATCTTTTGATGTGTGACTACCTCTTTTTTGTTTTCAGCAAAAACTCCTCTCTATCCTGGCTCCTGTTTGGAACAGTCCCTCAGAGCTGAGAAGCTGTCTCCCAGGCTATAGTCTTCAGTAATGCCTCCAATAAAACATAATTCTTGATTTTTAGGTTGTGCATATTTTTTCAGTTGACATTAGAAAGAAAAACTAGAATTTAGTTTTGGGACGAGTAGCAAAGGCCTGCACTAGAGGAAGGTCACACAGGTTCAAGGAATTCTGAAGAGCAGAGAATTCAAAGACTACTGAACTCTCCGACCTCTCCTTGTGTCAGACCCGAGGGAGCAAAGGGGAGGGGGATTGACACAGCTGACCTCCAGGAAAAACAGATTCCTGCTGTGATCCGACTAAACGGAACTGTGGCTTGCCTGATTCTGCACAATTTATGAAGTGTAAGAAAAGATAATCCTCATAAAGCCCACACCTTTTCCTCTAGATACTAAGGTCGTTTTTCTTCAAAGGGAACAGATGACTTTTTTTTCAAATGGGCTGGTAGAGAGGGAAATTGATTATTCTCAGTATACTAGGTGGTTCTCTAGTTAATGTTATCTACGGAGTCATTAAAAGTGAATTGATTTATTGGTTTTCAGTGTTTAGATTCAGTTTATAGACAAAGAATACAAATACCAGGACAGATCAGAATTTTAACGGTGATAACTGATGATGCAAAAGTAAATGATTAAGGAGGAAGAGATGAGTGCTGGAAATGGAAATGAAAAGGTAGGATGACAGGAAGGAGAGAGAATGTTATCACTGAAGATAACAGGGCTCGTCTAAGATGGTATAACTGCTTAAATTAACTGAAGAAGAAAAAGATAATAAGACAAAAAACTGGAATGCAGAGAGAAAGTGGGAGTATTGTAAACATGCTAAATCCTCTTTCTTCACAGCACAGAATCGACAGATAATATCTGATTTTTATCATGAAATTTTTAAAAAGCAAACTATCATAATATTTAGAGTGAGGGAGGTAACTACCAGAAATCTACAGAAATATCAGAAGTGGATGTTTCTAGAAAGTGAGAACTGGGGAATGGGAGCAATAAAATATTCCTTTTCATCATAAACCCTTAGCTACTATATTGTTAACCAGGTAAATATCTGTATTTTTTTTAAGATTTTTTTTTTTGATGTGGACCATTTTCAAAGTCTTTATTGAATTTGTTACAGTATTGTTTCTGGTTTATGCTTTGATGTTTTGGCCCTGAGGCATGTGGGATCTTAGCTCCCTGACCAGGGATCGAACCCACATCCCCTGCACTGGAAGGTGAAGTCTTAACAGCTGGACGGCCAGGGAAGTCCCTAACCAGGTATATTTAATTATTTATTATGATGATAAAAAATAAAAAGATAAACCTTTGAAGAAAAGGGTGAGAACAAGATGGGTAGGGCAGGGTAGAAAATTTGACACTTGGCTAAAGTGGACTTTTAATTCCTTAATTCAATGGTACTTACCCACTGTCTTCTGTGGTTTTATTCCTTTTCTCTTTTACCTTATCACCATTTTTCTTTTCTTTCTCTGTAATTTCTCCCTGATACACCTTGTCTCCAATAAGCCTGAAACACAAGACAGCCGCGTTGCCAGCTTGCCGTCCAAGACAAACTCCAACATGGATCTCATAACCATGACAACCCTAGAAAATATTTTTATTTGCCTCTTGGATGTGCAGAAAGAATGCATTCCAGGCCAGGGCACTCCCCTTGTATCACTCATCTCATTCTAGGGCGATTTTCAACAGGTCCAGATGGGAAGATCCAAGCCAGGGGGCCTCTGATTCTCCAGGAGGAAATCAGAAGACCTGCTCAAACTTCCAAGAAGATTCCCCAACTTGAACCTTGTCCAGACCTAAAATTAAACCCACACACCTCATTTGCATCTCTTTACCTCTTAGTTCAGGAGAAAAGAAGAAAGATGTTCTATCTGGTACATCAAAGGTTTCATGGCGTCTCGTCCTTCAGATCTCAACTTCAACACTGACTCCTCTGACCCACCTCCCCAACTAAACAAGCCGCCTCAATCCTACTTGCCATCTCCACAGCATTTGCTACTGTCTGAAGTTATCTCATTTATTCATCTGTTTGCTTATTTATTGTTTCTCCCCAGTGGAATTTCTGGAGCAGAGCAACATTGTCTTTTTTCATAGAAGTAGACCAATCACCTTGAAGCGCACCTGGCCCAGGGTGGGTACCCGTTCGTTGGAGGGAAAGAAAGAGGAAATGAAGGTGGGGGGAGGAAAGGAGGGAGGAAAGAAGAGAGTAA
Source organism: Leucopleurus acutus (assembly GCF_964270905.1). Lineage (NCBI taxonomy): Eukaryota > Metazoa > Chordata > Mammalia > Artiodactyla > Delphinidae > Leucopleurus > Leucopleurus acutus. The sequence continues at coordinate 179,964,146 of NC_139142.1, forward strand.
TGGAATAAAAGAAGAGGTAATAAAAAGGAGGAAGGGGGAGAGGGAGAGACAGAAGGAAGAAGGGAAAGGAAGGGGGGGAGGGAATCAACATTCTTTCCCACGAACTGTCCACTGGACTGAGAATTTATAAATTCTCACGGCCAAAGACTGTGGTCTTCACAGCATCTCAGGCTCCCCTTGACCCTCCTGCCTAGAAACCTTCAACCCAGGGTCTCTGACCAGGGTGTCACCTACATAGTGAAGTTAGTGATGAAAGCTGCGGCTGGAATCTGCATCTGAAACGTGATTTCCTGGTCCTCAGATGCTCTGTTCAGCAACCTGCAGGCAACCGTAGTGAAGGCGTAACGGGAAATGATGGTGGACTTCACTGAGAATTCTGTCATCAAGGGTTTGGTTTTCTGTTGGAATCAAAACACACGGTATGCTGTGCACCTGGAACTCTCACAACATTGTAAATCGACCATACGTCAATAAAAATTTAAAAAAAACCCAGTATTTTCAATGGCACATGAAAGCATGATTCAACCATTTGGGAGTAGGTGTTTTTTTTTTTTTTTTTTCCGTAAGAGAAATCATCTTCAGTTTGGGAGCCCTTGACTTGTGATTGTTTTCTTCTTTCTTTGTCTTGTCCTGATTTTCCGGATTTTCCCCTCAGTTGTAAAAGTCATGGTTGAACAACCAGTACATGACAGAGAAACAAATTATTTAGCCCAGCTTTAAGAAATGAACACAGTAGGGAGATATAAATTAGGAGGTTGGGATTAACATATACACACTACTATATATAAAATAGATAATCAACAAGAACCTGCTGTATATATAGCACAGGGAACTCTACTCAATACTCTGTTATAATCTATATGGGAAAAGAATCTGAAAGAGAATAGACATATGTATACGTATAACTGAATCACTTTGCTGTACACCTGAAACTAACACAACATTGTAAATCAACTACACTCCAATATAAAATTTTTTTAAAAACTGTAAAAAACAAAAAGAAATGGACACAGTTAAGATTTCCAATTTAACAGAGAATATACTCTACTTAAAGAATTTAATAAAATATTGGAATTTTAGAAGTATGTGAAGTATATAACACTTTTCTGTTATAAATGTTTAGATCACATTTCTAGACTCACTGAATTGACCACAACATCAGATTACACCTAAAGAAATTCTCATATTTCCTAATTAATTTCAATATCCACTTAGAGAAACTATACTCTGGGGCTTTTCCTTTCAGATGACAATCACATTATTGTAAAATAAGAATCAATACTGAGCTCAAGAAAGTATTTGGGGAATTAGAACCCAGAAATAGGGAAGTCTGTGCTCATTAAATTTATCCCCCAAACTTCTGGTAAGGGCAGTAGCTACCCAGTGCAAATTTAAAAGCTGGTTAAACTATTCACAGTTCTCTGTGCATCTATAATATATGCATTTGCTTCTGCCTCATGGTATTATAACTCCTGCTAAGTGTCTTCTTCACCGCATGAGCCAGGCCAGAGTGTGGGCAGTGGTGGTGGCAGAGTTCCACCAGACTGTTCATCTGGTGGCTGAACTTGAAGCGGAAAAAAATCTAAACACATCTGAAAGATTTTCCCCTAGAAAGAAAACAAGTTCTCCAATTTGGCCTGAGAAGGAGGTATTTCAAAACAATGGTTCTTGAGATGTGGTCCTTGGACCAGCAGCGTCAGCAGCACCACCTGGGAACTTATTAGCAATGCAGAACCTCAGACCCCATGCCAAACCTACAGAGCGAGCATCTCAGGGGGTGGGGCTAGAAGGCTATGTTTCAACAAGCCCTCCAGGGGATTCTGAGGGTTGAGAAGCACTCTTTTAAACTAATATAACTAGGTGACACTTCATGTATTTCTGCTAGAATTTTATATCTATAAATTGAGAGGGTTTGTAAATCACCTAAATTATGTCTTCTTCTGAGATCCAAGAATCTAACTCAAGGTCAAAAGTAAGGAATAAAACATTGGGTTTTAGGAAATTATTCCTGAAATCAGAAATAATCGATGATTATATAGATAAAAAATATATATATGATTTTATATATAAAATATATAATCACATACATATTTATATATATATAATATATAATCATATATATGATTATATTTTTTATTTAAAAATATTCTTTTTTAAAAAAATAAATTTATTTATTTATTTTATTTTTGGGTCTTCGTGGCTGCACACAGGCTTTCTTTAGTTGCGGCAAGCGGGGGCTACACTTCGTTGCGGTGCACGGGCTTCTCATTGCGGTGGCTTCTCTTGTTGTGCAGCACGGGCTCTAGGCACACGGGCTTCAGTAGTTGTGGCATGCGGGCTCAGTAGTTGTGGCTCGCAGGCTCTAGAGCACAGGCTCAGGAGCTGTGGCGCACAGGCTTAGCTGCTCTGCGGCATGTGGGATCTTCCCGGACCAGGGCTCGACCCCGTGACCCCTGCATTGGCAGGCGGATTCTTAACCACTGCACCACCAGGGAAGTCCTCTTTTTTTAAAATTGGGGTATAGTTGCTTTACAACGTCACAAAGAGTAAGTCGGAAAGAGAAAAACAAACATTGTATATTAACGCATATATGTGGAATCTAGAAAAATGGTACAGATGAACCTATTTGCAGGGCAGCAATAGAGACACAGACGTAGAGAACGGATGTGTGGACACGGCGGGGGGAAGGGGAGGGTGGTATGAATTGGGAGATTGGGACTGACATATATACACTACCATGTGTAAAACAGAGAGCTAGTGGGAACCTGCTGTACAGCCCAAGGAGCTCAGCTCGGTGCTCTGTGATGACCTAGATGGGTGGGATGGAGCAGGGAGGGTGGGAGGGAGACCCGAGAGGAAAGGGATATATGTATGCATATAGCTGATTCACTTTGCTGTACAGCAGAAACTAACACAACACTGTAAAGCAATGTTGACAAAACATTCTTTATGAACATCTAGTCTCTTTAGGACAAAATCCGCTGCTTTAGCCGCCAAGCTGAGAGAAGATTTTCATACAACAACAGAAACTGGACACCTTCCTCGTACACCTTTAGACATTTAGACCTGGACCTTTAGACCTGGACACCTTTAGACATTTGAGTTTACAACCCTACTTTAGTGTGAGTTGCCCTTGAGCTGGATTTAGTCATTTTGTTAATTTATTTCGAACTCTATGCTCTTTCTGATCTCTACGTGCTTTATTGGTTTTGTTTTGGGAACTAGACTTCTGCATATTAGAAACACCCTTGAAATGAAGCAGTTATAGTAAAAGCTATCAAGACAAATATAAAGAAAAAGAAACTCTCAAGTCCAATCCCCTCACTTTACCAACGTTAAGACCAGGCTAGGGTACTTGCCCCTGGTCACACAGGTGGGAGGTAAGAAATCCAGCATGAGAATATGGAGTTGCTGACTTCCAATCCTGCCTCTTCTGTAAAAGGATTCCAGAGGTGGCCTGGCTGATCAAGGCTTTTCCCAGCGGTCACTGTTAGACAGCCAGTAAAATACAGAACTGCCAAAGCATAGTATATGTAATGCTGGTTCAATTCAAAAGTTACCTGTAAACCTCAGTTATCCCCCCCATTAAACTGTAAACACTCCAGACAGGTCAGGGAGCTGAATCCATTCTGCACTAGTGCCACATTCTGACATTTTCTAAAACTTTTTTTCTTTTTTCTTTTGGGTTGCACCACGCAGCTTGCAGGATCTTAGTTCCCTGACCAGGGACCGAACCCGCACCCCCTGCCATGGAAGCGCGGAGTCCTAACCACTGGACCACCAGGGAATTCGCCCCCCCCCAATATTTTTCTTATCAACTTATCACTTCTTTACCCAAAAGTCGAGCACTACTAGGGAAAAAATCTTGTTTAGTTTACGTCTTTGATAAACAGAGCATACAACTCTAGCTGCACGGCATTCCAAACAAAACGCAGCTTCTACCATAAAGAGTCCTTGCCCTGGACTATTTCTAAAGTATTTAAAGATCTTCTGCACTTGGTACCCTTGAGATTATCTTTGATGTCATGTTGATTTGTTCTCATTTATGAGATAATGATCACTTAAAATCTCACTGCAATTAAAATGTGAAAATTAGGAGACGCCTGACAAAATGCTAAGTTTGACTACTATGGTATCTTCTTTTGCCTTAAGATTATGGATGTAGCAGAATTTTCCACAACATTACATCACGAGGAAGCACAGTTTATGGTCTGTAGCCCCGAGAGACAGGCTGAGAAAAGTTTCAAGAAACTATTTTAGTTTTACTGCTTCTGCCCAGTTAGTGTTTTCCCACAGGAGCCCCTGTGTTATTTACATGGATAGCCCTTGCCTTTCCGTGACTGCGCTGTCCGCCAAAAATCTATTAACATCAATTATGTGCAACTCTATCCCCCATCCCCGAAAGCTACCCATCCCTTCCCCTGCCCCTCCTGGCCTGTGAACACGTGGAAAACGGGGGCCATGACTTATTCCTTTTTTCTCATCCACAGCTCTCAGCAGAGAATCAAAATCAAAAACATTTGTAAAACTGAATTTTCGGAATCTTGAACAATTAGAGAAAAATAGATATCCTCCAAAGGGAAATAGTAATAAAGTAGTATTTCAGAAGCACGACTCTAGATTCTATGATGGATTGGGAAGAAATATTACACACGATCTGTTCTCTCAAGGCGCATTGGGAATAAAGTGCAAAAAATAGAGAGAAGCACAGGAAGATATAGGGAGATATATGTATTTACTTTTTTTTATTGGAGTATAGTTGCTTGACAATGTTGTGTCAGTTTCTGCCACACAGCAAAGTGAATCAGCTATACGTATACATATATCCCCTCTTTTTTGGATTTCCTTCCCATTTAGGTCACCACAGAGGACTGAGTAGAGTTCCCTGTGCTATATAGTAAGTTCTCATTAGTTATCTATTTTATACACAGTACTGTATATATGTCAATCCCAATGTCCCGATTCATCCCACCCCTCTCCTTTCCCCCTTGGTATCCATATGTTTCTTCTCTACGTCTGTGTCTCTATTTCTGCTTTGCAAATAAGATCATCTGTGCCATTTTTCTAGATTCTACGTATATGCGTTAATGTATGATATTTGTTTTTCTCCTTCTGACTTACTTCACTCTGTATGACAGTCTCTAGGTCCATTCACGTCTCTGCAACTGACACAATTTCATTCCTTTTTATGACTGAGTAATATTTACTGATTGACTAGAAGAAGACTTTCCAGAGCTCAGAAGGAAGAGAAAACAGTGAAGACCATAAAAGTAAGAAAAGGCTTTTAAAGAGATGTAGGATTTACATGTGGTGAAAGAAAACAAAAAGAATATTCTAATAACACAAAAGACATAGAAATGGGAATGAACCATAGCCCATTCCTGGCACAAGAATAGTGCAGTTTAGTTAGAAAGGAGGGCACATGGGGCGAAGAATATTGGCCAGGTACATAAAATCGTGAGGAGATGCACCACCCCAAGGCCAAGCACAGAACCTGGAATGGGAGAAGTTTAGGAAAATGTGTCATAAAAGAGAGGATATAAAACCATGGTCTAGGTTTTTCCCAAAGCATAGTTCTTAAAAATCCAACATGCTTCCCATATATGCATTCAACTCAGTATTTTGTTTGGGGATGTGGGCTGGAAAACAGGGGGCAGAAGTCAAGTCTTCCTGTGACATAATAATGTCTTCATTATCTTTCCTGAAAAAATGAAACAGATGGAAAAGCATTTTTAGGCAGGGAGTGTCTTAATTAGCTGCTTGGGGGACCAGAGGTTTCTGTGTGACTCATGTGAGTCACTTAAGATCAAGTCACCCAGAAGACATCCTGAATCCCCCAAGATGCCATCTGGAACTGTGACAGGGGAGTGTTTGCCACGGCCTTTGCCAGGAGCCAGGTCTCTTCCCAGAAGATTGACCTTCTGCTGTTTGATCCTGGTCTAAGTGTTCTTTGTCGACCACTAGAAGAAATCAGCCCAAAGGTGGGAGAGAACCTCAGAAACAACCTCATCAGCTCCTCTCACTTTATGGAGCTTGGCAATTGGCTGACTCCAGTCCAGAGATCTTTACTAAACCTGAATGCTTCTTCCTTTTGAGAAAAACACAGCGGGTGCTGTTATTACATGAAGCAGAGGACTTCAGACAGGGCACCTCCCTGATGACTGTATTTACCACCCTGGGGAAATAATTTTCCTTCTGTAGACAGAGGGTGTCATCAGCTCTGAATTGCCTATTTGCAGTAATACATTCTATAGGGCAATATTTCATTATGTTTAGAGAGGAAACACAAAATGCAATTATCTTTTTTTTTTTTTTTTTTGCAGTACGTGGGCCTCTCACTGTTGTGGCCTCTCCCGTTGCGGAGCACAGGCTCCGGACGCACAGGCTCAGAGGCCATGGCTCATGGGCCCAGCCACTCCGTGGCACGTGGGATCTTCCCGGACCAGGGCACGAACCCGTGTCCCCTGCATCAGCAGGCAGACTCTCAACCACTGCGCCACCAGGGAAGCCCGCAATTATCATCTTTATGCAGAAAAAAAATTCCATTCTGTACACCCCCTAAAACAGATAAACCACGATGGCTAGAGCTGGGAGCAGGGAGACAGACACGTACGTAGCTGGCTCTCAGTGAGGTAATGGGGCCCAGCACCACACTACCTGCTGAACTGACTATATTTTCTTATTTTCGATACTCCTGATGCTCTGGCATTTGGGGCTTTGATCTTGGAGAGGCTGCTCCTCCCAGGGCCAGCTGATTCCTAGAGATAACAAATGACGCCCCCGCAAGCACACCTTCGAGATACAACCAATCAGCACAGAGCCCTCCACCTCAACCACCTCCTTTACCAAACTCTCACACACCAACCAATATTCCCCCTGCCCCGTATCACCCCAGGACCAGGTACCCAACCACTGGGGACCATCGCTGTAGCCCAGAGACTGCCAACATTATTCCAACTACCCAATCCTAAGCTTACGCAGCATGCCTAACCTGACTCATCAATTTCTTCCTGTAGAAACCCCAATAAAGGCTCTTGGCCGCATTCTCTCTCTGTCCCTGCTGCCCCGACTGACCCGGTGCTTCCCCACATAGCGCTGCCATGCCTCTCATCCCTTGGGACCTCTGAGTATAAACTTCCTCCTTCGTGAGGATCATTTCCGTGTCTGTGTGTCTCACCACATCTGCTCAAAACATATCCCGGCTACAAATTTTAGAATATCTGCTAGGAAGGGGATGCCAAGACACAGCCCCTGCCGTCGGGAGGTTAAAGGATGGCAGTGAATTATTTTAGGAAAACAGGCCAGTAGCTGTTAAGCACCATGGAGACTCAGAAAAAAAGATACTCCTGTTTTTCAAAACATACACATTTTTGGCGTCTGTGATACAAGGGCTTCCTTAAAAGAGTATCTACTTAATTCAGAATAAAATCAAGCAAATCCCCAGGGGTCCATGAGCTGGCAGTGACAGGAGGGTACCAGCTGTGGCCACCGCGTCCTCTTGGTTAATTAGAGTAGAGAACATTCAGATTAGTGTGGTATGGCTAGAACACAAAATACAAGGAGACTCGGGTAAACGAGGGCTACAGAGGCAGGCAGGAGCCAGAACACAAGGGGCCATAGATGTCCTCAGAGTTAATCCTACAGGTGATACAAAGTCACTGAAGGCATTTGCAAAAGAGAGTGATGCACCAGACCTATGCTGGAAAGATCATTCTGGTACTGTTTGGATGGGTAAATCAAGTCCACATCACAACATTATAATACATGCATCAATAAAAGTGAGGCTTTTAATGTTACTAGATTTCTAAGAAAATTTAAGAGATTGTGTAAAACAGTCTAAGGCAAAGGGCCAAGGAAATCTTTTTAACCAAGAATGAAACCTTGAGGGGTATAAAGAAGAGATAAACTTATTTATTACTCGGGAACTTAAAGCTTTTATATAGCAACTATACTATATACAAAGTTAATAGACAAGTAACAGATTTAGGGGAGAACTCTTCCAATTCAGAAGACAGAGTATGGAGAGCACACAAAGATCTCCTACATACTGACAATTAGGGGATAAAAAAACACAATAGAAAAATGGGTGCAGAAAAAATTTCACAGAAGAATGACTCTGAATGGCCAATAAATATATGGGGAAAAGTCCAGACTCAGGGAAATGCACATTAAAGGAACAATGAGGTATCACTTTAAATCTAAGAGACTGACAAATCAAAAGGAGTAATTATAGCACTGCTGGCAGAAATGTACATATTCATCACTGCTGATAGAAATGAAATTAAGACATAAGGTACTAGGTGTATTCAAAAAGTAGTCTGACTACATCTATCAAAATTAAAAGTGTGTGTGCACTCTGACTCAGCAATCCTCTTACTGAAAATCTCAGCCACAGAATTAAAAGCACCCACATAATAGAAAAAAAAATGTTTTGCAGAAGCATTTACAGGGGCAAAAAAATTGGAAAAATATTGAAAGCTCATCAATAGTAGAATGCTTGATAAACCATCGTGTGCCAACAACCTGTAATATTTTTCACCATCTCAAAGAATGGATAGAGGCAGGCCAGGTGAGGCACTGTTGAGTGAAAATAATAAGAAACAGAAAAATACAATCAGGTGAGGAGGCAGCTGTGTGTATAAGTGACAAGCACAGACTCAGAAGCTAGACTGCTGGGACTCAAAATCCTGGTTCAACCACCTCTTTCGGAAAGTGTAATCTTGGACAAGGGGCTCAATCTCTCTGAACCTCGGTTTTTCTCATCTGTAAAATGTCTCTATATTTGGTTGAGCTATGACACATGAGGCGCTCAGGACAGTGCCTGGCACATGGTCAGCATGCAGGGAACAGTAGCTGTGGTTACATGGTCCCACTGTCTGAAAGCAAATATGAGAACTCTCATACATGCCAATGTACACGAGGGTCCCCCACCTGCCTCTGCCATGATGTTTTTCTCATGGCATCTTCTCTATTCCTAACACACTTAACCATTTATTTATTGACTGTGTCTATCGCTGCCCCACTTTAGAATTCAAGCTCTATGAAAGACAGGGTCTTTTGCCTGTTTCGTTCATTGCTATACTCCCAATGCCTTGAACGTCTCTGGGCAGATAGTAGGATTCAAAATAATACTTGTTTGGGAATTCCCTGGCAGTCCAGTGGTTAGGACTCGGCGCTTTCACTGCAAGCAGCAACGGGTTCAATCCCTGGTCAGGGAACTAAGATCTCACAAGCCGCGTGGCTTGGCCAAAAACAAAACAAAACAAAACAAAAACCTTGTTGAATGAATGAATATGTGTATCCATGTCTTGCTGGGAGACTACTGTCCATGAGTCTGGTATTTCTGCACATTTTCTGTGCAGAGGCACTGGCTACCTCTGTTTCGTACTGCATTTTCCAGGATATTTGTATAATGAACAGCTTGGGAAGAGAGAGGTGGGGTTTCCCTTCAGAGCAAAGGGCAGGTTGGCTTAAAGTCCAGAATAATAAAGAGAATGTCTCCCTCCAGGGCAAAGATCAGGCAGGCTTAGTGCTCATTACAAAAGAGGCAGGTTCCCTAAGCTTAGCGTTTCTCTCTCTTTTTTTTTTTTGACTAACATTTATTGGAGTATGGTTGATTCACAATGCTGTGCTCGTTTCTGCTGTACAGCAAAGGGAACCAGTTATACCTATACACATACCCACTCTTTTTTAGATTCTTTTCCCACATAGGTCATCATAGAGTACTGAGTAGAGTTCCCTGTGCTATACAGTACCTCTCTTGTGATAAAACCAACCACGTGTGTAGGTGTTGCCTGGCCCTCTCTGTATCACTACATGAGAACTGAGCTGGAGGAAAGGCACCAATCCTGCCACTCTGACTTCTGCTCTTACTGTGAGTAATAAATCATCCTTCATCTCTGGCCCAGGAGTCTCCTGTTTTGTGCCAGCATCCATGAAACAGCAACAGACTAGCTTATTGGCTTGTAAGTAGGGGAAAAATCTAGACTCTTCACAATTCTTTACCCGTTTATGTTCACATATGTCTGTGTATGATGATGTGAACATGAACGAAAACATGAGACAATGAGGTTAGCAAACCTGGGGTATGGGGAGTCGGGATTGGGAGGATAGGAGAAGGGAGGGGAGGAAGAGGCCATGCAGAAAACGATGAGAATACAAAGTCCTGGTCCAAATAAAGATGGTAATGATTGCGACATTGGTCATGGTCAATCCAGCCTTGACTCGACCACCAGCCAGGAGTGCGGAGGCCTTGGGTAAATGGCTCATTCCTGAGGATGTACAGAGAAATCCATAGCCTCAGAGCCTGAAGGCGTGTCCCCACATTTTGATAGATCACGGCACACACAGTGGGAAGGAAGGACTGAGATCATTTCAGTTAAATGCTTAGAATCCTGAACATCTGCCCAAGTTCCATCTGGAAACCTCCAGCATGCACTGAGAGCCTGGACCAACTTCCATTACACAAAGCTTTAATCTATAAATGTGAATTCTTTGCTTGCTTTAGCTGTTGACTTCACAACACAGCCTTTATTTCTTGTGTAAGAACATCATAAAAAAGTAAAGATTCACTTAGGTGTTGGGCTTTTTTCTAAGAAGGTCTTTGAAAACTTCATACTTTGTCCTTACGGTTCTACTGGAATAATTAGGTCTCTTTTCAGAAAAAAAATCCACTTAAAGAAAGCCTTATAAAAGCCTATAAAAGAAAGCCTTACAGAAGCTACACTGTTTCATGTTCGATTTCTTCTACATGCAATTTATAAGCTTTGGGGGAGCTGCGAACATGGTTATTGCCTGGTTCAAACTACACAGAATAGCAAGGGGAACAGATTTTTAAGAGAATATACGTGAATATACGTACCAGCCTTTGCAACAGCCTGACTTGCCTTGGGACCCTGAGTGCAACCTAGAAGAAGAAAAGAGACATGAAATATGATCGTGAGGTCATTCTCATGTGAGTTACATGAGTGGGGTTAAAACCAATTCAAATTCATGCAAAGGGTTATCCATCCTGAAAAGCAGTTTTGACCTGTAACCAGGGAGCATCCAGGCCAGGATTAGAATTCATCCCTCTCAGACCTGGCTGACTGCTGAACCCATGATGTCACACCCCCTCCTCACCTGAGGGTTCTTACATCTGTTAGGGGAAGACAGATGAAATGGCCAGGACAGAGTTCATTAGAATATGTTTTCGGTTTCCATTCATTTTTGGCTTGAAAATCGGCTCTTTGCTGTTGTGTCTGCTACAACGAGTAAACCTGTCAGCTCAACTCTGATGGGCTCATTTACTCTGCTCAAAACTCCAGGAAACTCTGGAAGCAAAACTGAACTTACCTTGAACTTTCTTACTGTGTTTTTTTGTGGATGATTTGTTATACTTTCCCACATGCAGAGGAGGGGCAGGGGACGGTAATAACATCCTTATTTTTAAAAATCATATAATAATTAACCAGCCCCTCTGGACTAATTTAAAAGTCCTAGCTGGTTGCTGATTATTTCTCATGACACATCACTGTTTAAAGAACAGAAGTGTTAACTACCGCTGCTGTGAGTGATGAATCGGCCTTTCTGGAGGGCAGTTTGACAATGTCCATCACAGGCTTGGAAAATATGCTTAGACTGTATGCATGCCTTTTTCAACAGCTTTATGAGGTATAATTTACAAACAATAAAATTCATTCATTTAAAACAATTCAATGTTTTTTAGTGTATGCACAGAGTTGTGCGATCACCACGACAATCAATGTAGAACATTTTTATTGTCCTAACGGAAAGGCTCCCAACCCCAGCCTTTGCCCTGGGCCCAGGCAACCACTAATCTACTTTGTCTCTATGGATTTACTCATTCTGGGCATTTCATATACATGGAATCATACCATATGTGGTCATTTATTACTGGCTTTTTTCACTTAGCGTAATCTTGTAGCATTTATCAGCACTTTGTTCTTTCTTACGTCTGAATAATATTCCATTGTGTGGATACACCACATTTTGTTTATCCATTGGCCAGTTGATGGACGTTTAGGTTATTTCTACTTTTTGGCTATTATTTATAATGTGGAACTTGAACTCTATGAACATTCACATAGAGTTCTTTGTGTTGGACATATGTTTTCAGTTTCCTCAGGCAGATACCCACAAGTGGAATTCCTGGATCATATGATAAATTTAACTTTTAAGAAATAGATAAACCAGTTTTCAAAGCAGCTGCAACATTTTACATTTCCACCAGTATGCACGTCTTCCAATTTAGAAATCCTAGTTTCAGAAAAGCATCATATGGGGGAAAAATCAATAGGACAAAAAAGAATGTACAAAAAAATTCTTTGCAACTTTTAAAACAATTGCTAATCATTGGAAATACCCTAACATATCCTTTAAAAATGGTTTGGTTCAATATATTATGATACATTGATTAATTAGAATATAGCTATTGAAAATAATACTGTGGGCCTATATTTACTGACATCAATGTTAATTTTACTAGACTCCTGTGCTGTTCACCAAATATTTCTCCAACTCTCTGCCAGAAGGATTGCATTTCCTGGCCCCCTTGTGGGAAGACAGAGCCACGGGACTGGCTCTGGCCAATAAGTTATGAATGTTAAGTGGCATCTGTCACTTCTGCGCCAAGGATTTGATCGCAGGTGTGAGGTCCTCCAGAACTGCCTTTTCTCACCGGCATAGTAATTAGCAACGTTTGATACGGTCACTGCTCCACCAAGCCCAAGATCACACTTGCTGCACCGACAATCCAAGATGGACAAGTCATACAAGCAAGAAACAAACGTTTGTCATTTAAGTCACTGAGATTTGGGGGTTGTTACGCCAGTACAGCCTGGCCTGTCCTCACTCATACATTCAGCCATATTTTAAGTGATTAAATCAGGTAGCAAAACGCTATCTTTAACATGATCTCATTTTTATAAGTGTCTACGTGTGTAGAATGTGCCCAAAATGCTAATGGCTGTTACCTTTGAGCGATTAAATTCTTCTTCTTTAAACTTTTTTGGACTACCTCAGTTTTGGACAAATTACTGTGTATCATTTCCAAATAGGAAAAAAACAATAAAGATATTTCCATTTTGTAAACTCCAAGTATAACAGAAACTGGTTTAACCACTATCCTCTCCCTGATCCCTCCTGAAAATAGATAATGCTACTGTACATTACCATTATAAGCCATTGTAGAGTCTCCTATTCTACAGAACATGGAATAGAAAGAATTAGTACAGGGTTTTAGGTTGACTTCGGCCCTGGCTCCATGAGAACCAAACAATGACTAGGAGGACACTGGTTTCTATTTCTAAAATGACATGGGATGATTGGGACCGCCCAAGGAAACTGGCCCAGAATAAGTTTCCTGGGCAAGGTCTCCATCGGGTCTGCAGGCTCAGCTCAGGCCTCTCCCTTCCTAAAATTGTGGAATAGGCTGGGGACCACTTAAGATAGCCTTGGTCAGAAGGGAAGCTCAGGCCTGCGCAGGTATTATGTTCTCCGGTTGATCTGAAGTATTTCTTTGAAGTCTCCTCCTTTGTAAAATAGGTTTTCCAAGAAAATAAACAAGCATTAAGGAGAACAAGAGAGGCTGGTTTCTCATTTTTGAGATGACTGGCCTCTCAGGGGATCACGATGGCTACACTTCAGTCCAAATTTAGACTCGGACTGAACCAGAATCAAAACTTCCTGGTACCAGCTAGGATTAGAAGTGGAAATGACAGCAGTCATCTGCATTGTTTTTAGTTAGGAATTCCTGATTCCTTTTATTGTTCGAGAGTTTTCCCCTTGCCTTGTAAGAACCTGGGAGTGTGGGTTAAGGACAGGTGGGTGACCGACTCCAGCTTAATGTCAAGGGCTGCCATGAATAGTAATCTCAGAGCATGGACCACCAGATAATAGACTTAAGAGATGGCTCAAATAGGATTTTTTGCTCCTACTGAGCTGAGCTTGCTTCTCCAGCATCAGATGTCCAGACCACAGTGTTTACTGCGAAATACCAGCCATGACCTTTGCCATCAAGGACCATACTACCTAACCGGAAAGAAGGACACTCAGGAACACTTAGTAGACGAGGTATTTTTTACAAAGGAAATGGAAAAAAGAAGAGTTCACTATGTTCTCAGATGACCGTGAGAGGCTTTACGATGGAGGGATGGCTAGAAGTAGTTGTGTAGGATGTTTGTTGGAGTGGAATGAAAGGGGAAGGGAAATTTACAGAGCATCCCGTTCAATACGGGAAGCATGCTGGGAAAAAGCTCAGAATCTGCCTCTTTAGCTCACATGGACCAAGCAACATTCCCTACCAGGATGTGCAAGGGTGGCTGAAGACTGCCTCTGCACAAAGAATGTAGCGGTAACACCGTCAGAGCTGGAGGACTGGAATCTCCATCTACTCCGTCATCGGACAGTCCAGCCAGAGGTAGAAAACAGCAGGCACTGCTTCATGTTCGTAATTTGGATAACAGAGATGGTATTTTCCCGCCAGAATCGATCACAGGGTTGGAACAGGATTGGGAGGGAAGAGAAGCACCGTGAAAGCGTTCCAGAAAATCCACAGATGGGAAAGAGCACAGGAAAGGAGAAGAGGAGGGAACCCTAATTCCACCCAGGGTGAGGGATATCGTGAATACGTAGAACACACACACACATGCCCATTACGGATGGATGCTTTAGTGACCCGCGTGCACTGAAAGAGGGACAGAAAGGCAGGGTTCATGCCCTCAGGCTGTACTTAGGCCAGCCTCAGCCACACACCATCAAACGGCTGAAGACATGAGTTCCTGGCGGGCTCTGTGCCAGAAATGTATCTACCCGCTGGGCTCCATCTTCTGAGGGCATTCTGAAAACCTGAAACCAAGAGCCAGGAACTCAGGAGTCTGCTGCCTCAGAGATCTGATACAGGACCTGACACCAAACCCAGGGCTACAGGCTGCAAAGCACGGGAGCTGCCACCCATCACCTGGACCGAGGACAGTTAGTCTGGGAGGATCCCGTCTGGGTAATTCTCAAAAGTTCTCTTCCTTTGGAGAAATGTTGCTGCAGGTTGTCCTGCTATGAACCTCTTGCCCTTTGGGGGGCCCATAACCTCAGCAATGGAAGAAGAAACTTCTTTGGGGGGCTGAAATTCCAAACAATTTTCCAGGCAGCTGGAAAAACAAAAACAAAACCCAAACCAACTATCCTTAGGCAAGTCACCTTGTTTCTTTTAACCTGTGAGAAACAAGAGAAATGGATCTGGCTTGTGGGAAGATAATGAGGAGGGTGGGACCACCCCCCAACCCCACAAAGAAAGCTCAGGTCTCCATCCTATGGCCCCATTTTCCTAAACAGACCCTCTGCTCCTTGGATACAGAAAGCTTACAGGACCTCCAGCTGGACCTCTGACAGCACCGTGGGCACGGATGCTTTATGTTAGCGCATCCAGGACTTTAGGAGAACGTTAGTTAGGAACACTAAGTCACATACGACTCATCGCCCAGCTCGCGGGACTCCCCCATCCTTCTCCCCACCTCCCCCTCAAAGAAACCAGATATGGCTGGCTCTGGTTCGGGAGTGAGTAAATCTCTGGAATCTCTCCTGTTAATACCCTTCTTCCCCATCCAGCCTTAGGACTCCATTGCAACGATCACACCCGTGCACATAAAGGAGACATTATCGAGTGGTCTGGAGCTCACAGAATCTTTCCGTGACTTTCCTTTTCAAAGCGTTAAGAAAAAAACAAAACTGGTCTTGATTTTCTTTGTTTTCCCAAATGCAAAGGTTCTGAGTGAGAGACTATAAAACTTAAAACCGCAGAAATGCTCGATTCAGGGAATTAGAAATGTATCACCGCTGTGCGTGCGGTACCAGAAGCCTACGCTGAACACAATCTATGTGCCAGGAGCTACAAATTAAAATCGTGTTTAAACAAATTACGTTACATTGTAAATATGAAAGTGGCGGTCTTTGGAGGTGTCATTGAGAGCCCGGCTTGGCATTCAGCACTCCTGGGTTCTAATCTAGGCTCTGAAATATCACTTGCGTGCATCACTTCCCCTGGGTGGACTTCCATGGTTCCCCTGGAGCATAAGCTAGCTGAGGCCTTCCTTGCAGTGGCAGAGATTCAACCAGGCTGTGCATAAATAACCCAAATAGCTAATAGGACCTGAGTGCTTACTATATGTAAGTGCTGTGCCTGAATCAGCTCATTTTATCCTCACAACAAACAGGAGCAGAAGTGGGTTTGTTACTTTTTATTTAATAGTTTATTATTGTTTAGAAGCTAATAAAAGGTAAGCATCAGGATCCTTCACTTGCACGGTCCCTTAACAAACAGTGGTATTCGTAGTGTTTGTCAAAATGTGTCATTTGCTGTGATTTATTTATCCTTCTAAATAAATGTTTATTTTAGCACTTTTAGCATTTAGCATTTTTCTTTAAGAGGGCTTTGCCCATTATATAAACTTGACTCCTCTCTCAAAACTTAGATCCACCCCTGCCTATGAAGTAGGAACCATTAACAACGCCATCTTGCAGGTGAGGAAACGGAGACCCAGAGAGGTTAAGTTACTTGCCCAAGTACACACAGCCAGTAAGTGGTGGGATCCAGATTTGAACCCAGGCAGTCTGGTTCCACTTGGGGTGCTCTTAACCATATACTTTACTGCTTCTTATTATTTCTACATAGAGCTCCTAGCAAACTCTCCCTGACACTCAACACTTGGTGCCTACTATTATTCTGTAAATTAAAAACTGCTTTTGTAATAATGGGAACACAGCTCCATCCTTAGTTAAAGAAACCATGTCAGTTTGAGGGACTTCCCTGGTGGTCCAGCGGTTAAGAATCGCCTTCCAATGCACGGGACGCGGGTTCGATTCCTGGTTGGGGAACCAAGATCCCGCATGCCGCTGGGCAACTAAGCCCGCGAGCCCGCGTGCCACAACTACAGAGAAGCCCGCGAGCCACAATGAAGGCACGACACAGCCAAAAATAAATAAATAAATATTAAAAAAAAAAAGAAACCATATCAATTTGAAAGCAGGCTGATTTTATACAAGAGTCTTGCTTTTTAATATTGATTTCCTGAAAGATTCTTTCAAAGCTGAATTAGTCTAAGTGTGGTCCATGCATCACCTGCGTCAGGATCATCTGGGTCCCACCCAAACCTAGTGGATGGAAATTGATGGGGGTGGGGCACAGGAATCTGAATGTTGAAAGAGCCCCCTGAGTGTCTTTCTGCAAGATGAAGTTTGAAAACCACTGCAGATAATGGGTTTATTACACTACGGGTAACACTGTTTACAGATGAGGTGGAGAGGGAGGAAGGGACTTGAATCTAGGATATTATTAGTAATATTTTCAATTAAAGGTATATAACAAGCTAATAGGCAAGCTGCAACACAAGAATTGCAACACAAGCAATTTAAACATTGTTCACCAAATACCATATGATATCACTTATATGTGGAATTTAAAACTGGACATAAATGAACCTATCTATGAAACAGAAGAGAATCAGGGACATAGAGAATAGACTGGTGGTCGCCAAGGGGGAGGGATGGTGGGAGAGGTCTGGATTGGGAGTTAGGGATTAGCAGACGCCAACTATTATATACAGAAAGGATAAATAACAAGGTCCTACTGTATAGCACAGGGAAGTATATTCAATATCCTGTGATAAACCAGAATGGAAAAGAATATGAAAAAGAATGTAAATATATATATGTATAACTGAATCACTTTGCTATACAGCAGAGATGAACACATTGTAATTCAACTATACTTGAATAAAAAATAAAATTTTAAAAAATTGTTCACATATAATTTTGAAGACCATAATTATTGAGACCAAAGCACTAACTGCATTGCCAGGCACCATTCTAAGTTCTAAGTACATTAACTATTTTAATCTTCAAAATCCTTTTAATTAAGTAATCTCATCATCCCCATTCTCAAGATGGGTAAATAGGGGCTCATAGATGTTAATTAACTCCCCAGTAACTGCAGAGCCAGGATTCAAACCCAGGAAGTCTGGTTCTGGAGCCTGTGCTCTCAAATCCTACATCTTATACACACACACAAATTTTTTTAATAGAGTATACAAAGGTAAAATCGCAAATTTTCACAGAACTTTATATTTGGAGTCTTTTCTGATTTAGTCATTTTCCAGATGAATAAATAGTGCCGTGAGTTGACGAATGCATGAAGTCACTAAAATGGGCTAAACCTATGTTCTTCTATTCAGGGAAGTTCAGTGTTAAGCCTACTTGGACTTGCAGATGTCAGAGCTTTAATCCCTCCTCCCAGCTCATAAACAGAATCTTTGTTTCAGTGCTTCCCACATTCTTCTCCCTCCGCCCCCTAAAAAAAGTTTTAGGATCTTTACCCTAAATTCCTACCCTCAGCATTTCAGCTGCCCAAGCCTGACAGCAGCCACCAACATTAAGTGCTGACACCGTTCCCTGCACCTTAGGTGTATTAACTATCCAATCCTCATCACCCTGTTCTCTCCCACTTTTCACAGAACTGGAGATTGAAGCACCCAGGACCTTGCTCAGCGTCACAGAGCTGGTAAGTGCCAGAATCAGGAATCAGCCCAGGCACCAAGTCTATGCCCGTAACCACTGACCAAAACAGCTACCATTTCTTGAGCACCCACTGTATACCAGGTCCTTTACATAACTAGCAGCTGGATCCTTACAAGTATGCTCAAGAGGAGGTGTGTTCCATGCTGTGATGGACAGTAAAGGAAGGCTCAGAGAAGGTAAGCAGCTTGTCCAGACCATACAGCTGTAAAAGGCAAAGGAGAGACCAGCCTTTCTCTCTGGATCCGAAGCCTGCATGTTTCTCCTCCACCGAACAGCCTCCTGGAATTTTTATGGGTTATTCCTCCTGATAGTCCTACAAGAGAATGACCATTTCTTCCATTTCACAGATAAGCACATCCTTGAGGGAGTGTCAACATGAAAGTAACTACGGGATGTTTAGGTAGATTCTGTTTTCCAGATCTGCTCTTTAAACCAAGGTGCTGGGAAAGGGGACACAAAGTATACTTGCTTATCTCTTCTTCCCATCCTGTGAAAGCATGCTATCAGCTAAACAATTTAAATACGTGTGTGTAAACAGCACCAGGAGACATAGAAATGCACTGTCTACTTTAGAAATGCACTGTCTACTTTAGAAATGCACTGTCTACTTTAATCAGGACAGAGCCATTTCTCCCTATAAGGTCTGTGCTTTGAAAACTGTTCCAACCTGTTTTATACTCTTCAAAGAGCTTTCCTATCCATGGGGCATTGTACTGAGATTTCATATTTGCAGGATTCATTCACCTGTGAGGTTAAGCCATTTAAAAAACTCTGGCAGATACACAGAATATTAACCAGGGTAACTGAGACCCTTTGGTTCTTGATCCTCTGCCCATCATCTGGCCACCTTTAAACTGCTAAAGCATTGATAAGAACCTGATGGAAAGTCGTGTTCTCCCGGTTTTCAGATGGGAAAAGCAGAGGCTTCCAGGAGTTTGGAACTTTTCCTATATGTGCTTTCTCTCTGGAACAACTAGGAACCGACAGCAACAACACACTACCCCACACACGAGTCTTAAAGAATCCTGTAGTTAACTTGGGGCTCTGGCTCAGAAATGAACAACAAAAAACTAGCAGAAACCCGCGCAGGTAACAGGAGCCAAGGAGATTTGGTTCTGCAGGACTTTGAAGTGGCAGACACAACTCTGCAAGAAACTTCGCCAGCCAGACGCTCTCCTCGAGGGACCAGTAGATGGGGAAGTTCCCGAGCAGAAGGCTGGGGACAGAGAGGAGGTGGAGGAAAGATGTGACAGGAGATGGGGGTGAACCCTCCCTCTCTAGCGTCCAGGATCCTGTCCGGCAGCCACGCGCCCGAAGCAGGCGGTGGGAAAGGGCGGCAGCCCGCGTCCGGGGCCCGCCTTGGGCCCCCCGAACTCCACTTACTTGCTCCGAAGTGTCCCCCCAGCTCTGCACCTCTTCCAACGACCCCGCGCAGAACGGCAGGGCCAAGCACAGCCCGAGAAGCGGGAGCATGGCAGGGCCGGGGCGGTGTCACCGGAATGCGGCGGGACGCGGCGGGACGCGCGGGGTACAGCGCGGGGTACAGCGCGAGGTGCAGCGCTGGGCTCGCGGCTGCGAACGCGCGCGGCCCCGCCCCCGCGCCCCACAGGCCCCGCCCCCCGCACGCCCCGCCCGGACCCCTCACCACCACAGACCCCGCCCCACCGCGCACCTCCCGCCCGCGCCCCGCGCACCCTCCCCGGCCCCGCCTCCGCGCCCTCCGGCCCCGCCCCTTCGGTCCCTCCCCCTCGCCCCTCCGACCCTGCACTCCCGCGAGACCCCCGGCTCCGGCCCAGCACTCCCGCGAGCCTCGCCCCCATCCTGCCCCGCGCCGCTGCACCCACACCGGTTACCCCCCCACCCCACCACGCCCAGAGCGCACAGCTCATACCCCCTCCCTTGTCCTTTTCCCCCCACCCATAAGCCCCGCCCCTCCCTCGGCTTCTTTGCCTCCCTTCTCCACCCAGCGCCTGTGGCACCTCTCTCCACCTCCAAGACCCCGACCGACCCTCTCTTCCTCTCCCGCTTCTTCATGGACTCACTTCATTACTGTCGCAGGAGAACACGGTAAGGGCCAGCCTGACCCTCGGTACACAGCCCACCCGTTCACCTGCTATATATACCCCCCATATGTACCACCTCCCACTGCTAATATATACCACCCCCTCACCTACTGTATGTACCACCACCATTCCCCCACCTGCCAGCCTAAAGGCAACAAGAGACCTTCTGCCTTCTTCTGAGAGAACAGCGCATTCCCCTTGGCGTCCAACTCTGACGCTCACAGGCCCAATGAAGGGGTGCTAATTTGTAGTCTAATGCAGAATGGCATTAGCAATGTGGTCCCATTTTATGTGGCTCTGGCGTAAAGGAACAGAAAAGAGGAAGCTAGGATTGGCACCATGTCGTAGTATTTCTGATTTTTTGGTTGTTAATCATGAAAGTGAATGTCATTGTTATCATAGTTACAAACTATCGGTGATGTTTCTGTCTGTCATAGAATAATTATCTGGCAACCACTCACCCACTGACTGGCCTTTTAGAGTCTGGGCTCCATCTTTTTTTTTTTTTTTTTGCGGTACACGGGCCTTTCACTGTTGCGGCCTCTCCCGTTGCGGAGCACAGGCTCCGGACGCGCAGGCTCAGCGGCCATGGCTCACGGGCCCAGCCGCTCCGCGGCATGTGGGGTCCTCCCGGACCGGGGCACGAACCCGTGTTCCCTGCATCGGCAGGCGGACTCTCAATCACTGCGCCACCAGGGAAGCCCTGGGCTCCATCTTTATACCTGGTAGACACACAATGAGCTGGAGCTGTTTGTTTCCTCTTCCAAAAGACAAGCACCTCAAAGACATTTTTTATGTCTCTGTAAAAATTGCATCTAAATCAATACACTGAGTAATAGAAGTTGGCATCAATCTCAGTGGCCAAGAACAAGGAAATGGTTAACTCAAATGATGGAACGTCCATCCTGTGGAATGTTATGCAGCTATTAAATAATAATCACGAGGTCTATGGAAACAGGGAAAATGTTTACAGCATAATCTAAAGGAAAAAGTCAGATCACATGACATATCGAGAGTATGAGTGTAATTAGGTAAAAATACATATGCATGGACATCAGAAGCAGGGAAAAATGAAAACAGTGGGTGGGTTAGCTTATGGTGAGATCTCTTTTTAAAATATTTTATTTACTCTTGTTGAAACGCTGATTGTTTAAACAATGACATTAAGAGAGGGGGAAATGTTGCTATGGTGAAATAAATGAAAGGAAGATCATTGTCATTAGCAGTTGAACATTTAATAGCCTAACCTCTGAGTAATTTTTAAAAAATGCCACCAACATGAAGTGACAGTAGCTGGTCCAGCTGAGTTTCTGCAACAAAAACATTGGTAAAGGAGAAGGAAGTCAAAGGATTTTTATTTTTAGTTCTTTACTAACCGTGAGTTACAGATGTATCCCAGGCGCACTTAGAAACTTTGCAGCCTACAAAGCCTGCCTACCCTCCTCCTCATTTTAAAACTAAGGAGGAGAGCCCCAAATCTGGAATCAAGGTTTGCCTATTGCCCCCCCACCTCCTCGCCGCCAAAGGGAAATACCTACTGGTGAACTGAAAGTTGAATTTGGACAAAGCCGGGTTATTTGAAAGGAAACAGTAACAGCTACTGTTATTTCCATCAATCCTCCAACAGGACTGGGACCCGGTCTTTGTCTCTACCATCCCTCTCCTACTGGACTCTATTTTTGACCTTATATCTGCTCTTGGTCCCAATTTGTCCCAACTGGTTTCAGCAGAGGTCAAACAGTCAAGAGAATAGTTTTATTTTCTTCATCTGGTAGGACTCTCCAATTGTACTCTAGGCTGTGGTGCTAGCGGTTGTTACATTGTTTTGTGGCCCCTTTGACCAAATGGATCCCACCTTCCCTGAGGGCAAGCATCTTCCACAACTTGTAACACTGTGCTGAGGGTACAGTTAGCATTGAAGAAGCATTCCATGAATGGAATTAGGAGACTGGAGGCCTGAGGGTGCCCCCCACCCCTGCCGCCAAGCTGGCTGTGCTGAGGCAGAGGAGGCCTGGGCTGTATTCACTTTCTAGCTATGTGACTTGAGAGAGTTTCTAAACTTCCTAGTATTTGCAGACTGTAATAGCCTAGGCTTCTGTGTGATGTCAGAGCATCTGCACGACCAGATAGGGATGATCTTTAAAAACTAGGTAGTGTGATACAAATAAAACACAGTGAGACTTCCCTGGCGGTCCAGTGTTTAAGACTTTACCTTGCAATGCAGGGGGTGCAGGTTAGATCCCTGGTCAGAGGGCTAAGATCCCACATGACTCGCTGCCAAAAAAACCCACAAGAAAACCAAAAGAACCCTGTGAAAGGTTTACAAAACTCTTGATAAGCATAGACAGTGATTTATATTGACCTTATAAATATGGATAAAAAAAATTAACTGTCCTCCCCCAAAAGGGGCTGTGGTATCCCCGTGCATGTGTCCTTTGATGCCAGGAGTTGCTGACTTTGCAGTTTGAGACCACAAAGCTTCTAGAACCTCAAAGCCAAAACCCTATCCTGACTTTTCCAAGGAGACACGTCAGGGACCAGGCCCACACTCCATTTAGGCACAAATCTCCAGCCAGGACCCAGGTGCTCATTGGCAGAATCTGGGTCCAGGGCTCAGCAGCAAGGGCTTCGTAGTGCAAGAACGAAGACGAGCTGCCGGTCGGAGAGGCCCCCGTGCCGGCTCTTGCCAGGAAATGGCTCCCCTGTGTAACTGAAGGATGGGCCAGGGATTCCAGAATTTTAGAATCAGACTCATTAGAGTTAGGGGCTTCCCCCTGGTCCCCCACTTGAGACCACCAATTGATGGGCCCAGCTAGCGTAGCCAGGGCAGAGACTGAAGAGGGAAGGCAGGCTGTCCATTTGGTCTCTTTTCTTCTCCCTTGAATTTACCCCCGAGGGTCACCCCCTGGTCCCTCTATCCAGCTGCTCTGAGATTCAAGCCCTTCCTCCGGCCCCCACATCAGTCCCTCCCTTGTCTGTGTTCCTTTCTGAGTGTTTGCAAGGCCATTGTTCTCTTCTGGGCCAGCTCTTTCTCACCTCCCTGGTCTCACCTTTTTATCTACTTACATGGCCTTGTGTTTCTCCTGGACCCCTGACAACTTTGCATAATCCTGACAGTTTCTTACAACTTGCCTTTTTTTTTTTAATCAAAAAGACTGGGGAGGAAACGGATTCATTTTGGCCTTGGCTCCACGGTTCCTCAGGAGCCCTTGATATCTTGGGAGTCTAGTTATACCCACTGTTCACCTAGTTTACAGACAGTGAGTTTTACCCAGACAGAAGATTTGTGAAACTGGAAGCAGAGAATACAGTTTTCCAATTTGATCTGATTGATGATTTGCTGAATTTATCAACTATTCACAAAGTGTAACACATCATATTTTATTTTAATTATCTGCTTAAAGATTTGAGACCCTAATTAGACTTGATTTGCTCATGGGCAAGGATTGTCTCATGCTCATTCTTATATTCCCAGTCTGCCTGGAATAGAGTCGACATGCAGTGCGTTTGATGGATGGTTGAAAGAATGTGTTTCTGGCTTTATGATGCCCTGTGCTAGCTGTGTTATAACGGGTTTTAGACACAGTCCACAACCTGGAAGAATTTACCATTTAGATATGAAGGTGGAACTAACAGACAACATAATTTGAGCTCAGTGATGAGATGCTAAGTGGAGAGGAGGGTGAGATTGTGAGTGTGGTCTAGAATAATTAGAAAAGGCTTCGGGGAGGAAGTGGAAATTATTCTTTGCGTGAATCAGACTTGAAAGCCAGGTGGAGACGACAGGGCATTAAGGAGACAGGAGAAGGAGAAGGTCCAAGAGTGGAAAAGGCTTTGACATAGGGGAAAAGAACACAGAATGCTGGGGGAAAGGTCCAAGTTTGGGGAGTTACCTGTAGAATGTTCCTGAGCTAACAGGTGGGAAAGGAGATCTCAGTAGTCCCCAAGGGCAAACCTGCAGACCAGTGCAGGCTCGTGACAACGTTTTCTCCAGCCCCTTGCAAAAGGAGATAAATAAACGGAGGCATTATGGTATATTTTTTTCAAGCTCATTTTTTTTAAAGAACTGTCCTTGTCACTCCTATTAGCGATAGTGTCACTCCTATTAGTGATAGTGTTTTTGTCACTCCTATTAGTGTCTCACTGGGGGTCCTTGGGTGAGAAGAGTATGTCTCAGGGGTGGTGCAGTGGAGGAGGCAGTGAACCAGAGCCTCAGGAAGGCGTTGGAGGGAAAACTTGCCATTTGGGAAATCTCCCAGATGATTCTGAAATCCCGCCCACACCCTCCACAAACGGTACCGGTACCGTATACCTAGATGTTATAAAAACTGTTACTGTTTCAGTGACCCATACTTGCTGCCATTATTAATACTATAAAATGAGTAGTTAAATATATATATTTTTTGCTTTTTCGAATAAACCTTTCATGTTAATGAAACTTTTAAAAAATACATTTTTACTTGGTAAACATGTGGTCTAACCTTCTCATGTAAGGAAAAAGTACAATTTCAGATCGAGTCAACTTGACATTTCAGTACAGCCAGGTGAAAGCGAGCAACCAGTTGTAAATCAAGTAACGTGTTCTTAGTAAACCATTAAAGTTAAATTAAACGGCTCATTGCCACATGCTGTCTTGATAGGTTATGTTGTTTAGGAATCTGACAGAGACATTTACACAGCCTCCAAAGCTCTCAGTGTAATTAGGCTCAATAAACATTTCATGGGATGCATTATGCATTTGAAAGAGCACACATACTTTTTAAAAAATTTATTTTAGGGCTTCCCTGGTGGCGCAGTGGTTGAGAGTCCGCCTGCCGGTGCAGGGGACACGTGTTCGTGCCCTGGTCCGGGAAGATCCCACATGCCGCGGAGCGGCTGGGCCCGTGAGCCATGGCCGCTGAGCCTGCGTGCCCGGAGCCTGTGCTCCGCAACGGGAGAGGCCACGACAGTGAGAGGCCCGCGTACCGAAAAAAAAAAAAAAAAATTATTTTATTGAAGTATAATTGATTTACAGTGTGTTAATTTCTATTGTACAGCAAAGTTATACATATATTTACAGTCTTTTTCATATTCTTTTCCATTATGGTTTATCACAGGATATTGAATATAGTTCCCTGTGCTATACAGTAGGACCTCGTTGTTTATCCATTCTATATATGATAGTTTGCATCTGCTAATCCCAAACTCCCAATCCACCCCTCCCCCACCCACCCCCTCCTTGGCAATGACAAGTCTTGAGAAGAACACACATGCTTTTTAATGACACCCACGCTGTGGACTCCCCACCTAGGATTCATCTGGGCTAAGTGACTGTGATGCCAGTCTACGGTTACATATATGTAGAACTCTCTATAGATTTACGTGGTAGGCCCACTAATGAAAAGCCAAAGAAATGTAACCCTGTGGCAGCAGTCTCTACCAGATCTGGACATCCATCTACGCTTTGACCCATCAGTCCCACTTTGGGGGATTTATCTTGCAAATAAACCTGCTCACATATAAAATGGTGTAGGTACAAAGTTATTCATCACAGCATTGTTTGTAATGCCCAGAAACTGGAATGAATCCAAACGTTCATTAATAGGAGTCTGGTTAAATATAACATGATATCATGAAGCTGGAAGAAAGGATGAGGCAGCTTCCTCTGTGTTGCTGTAGGAAGATACCCAAGATATTATAAAATTAAGAAAAAAGAGCAAGTGTAATGTGTGCCGTCTTTAGTGTTAGAAAAGAAGAAGATAAGGAAGCGTATTCATGATCCCTTGTATTTGCATAGAGAAATTCTAGGAAACATAGACATAGAAGAAGCGTGTTTGGGGAAGGCAGGATGGTGAGAGGGTGGGAACAGGTCAGAATCCAGGAGAGGAAGGGAAGAATTTTGTTCTTACACATAATATTTGATTTTTTTACTTTTGAACACTGTGAATATATTACCTGTTTGGACTCAATTGATCAATTAATTTAAAATTGTAGCTGCAACAAAAACAACAATAATAATGGAAAAGCTGACTCCTGAGGGTTCTCTCACATCAGACTTGATCTCACGTGGGCTTGTTGGGTTAATGCTAACCTCAGTAGCACACATGGGAGGGACCTGTACGCCCCGAAACACAGACACACGCACACACACACACACACACACACACACACACACACACCCCACACACACTCAATGACTCTGGTTTCCTATACACTCCCTTGTTCTGTCTTTCTTCCTTGCTTTGCATGGAATGCATTCCACTGACTCATCAGGTTGGTGAGTGCTATTTGCGCCTCTAGGAGAGACCTCATCTCTTTGTTTACACGTCTGTCTTCCTTACTAAACCAAGACCCAGCGGAGGGCAGGCTCTGTGTTCTGTTCATCTTCGTATGCTTCATCAGCCCCCAGCATGTCCTCCAAGCTTGAGAAATATTTATTGACTCAGTAAGGAAGACTCAGAATGGCCTGCTCTTCACGGTGTGCCTTTCATTGGGAATTTCTACCACACCAGCCTGCATGGCCATAAGACCTTAGACAAAGTGTTTACCTCTCTGGGGGTGAATATTTTCCAAGAAAAAGCAGAATATTGACTTTCAATGGCTGAAAATGTTTTTAGCCCACAGTTATCTCTCTTTATTATTTATTCATCTTTGTGAGAGTTATAATTAAAAGAACAGGGGAAAGACAGCTGAATTTGACCCGCAGTATAACATTCTATCCGATGTTTAATCTTCTCTGAGAGGATTAGATCCTGATGGGCTTGAGTTCTCATGGTGAGAGAAGCGAGTTCTAATCTGTCACTTTCCCCACTCCTACCTCTATTTTTCTATGCTGGAGACCCTTGCCCCTTCAAAGATCCCCCCCAAAAAATCTGCTCTCAGAAATCACTATCATCTTTCTCTAAACATACGGACTAAAATCATCGCCTTCCCTTGAAAAATTTTAAGGATTATATGTAGTAATATATTTTTATTATTCCCGAGGTCATCAGAAGGCACAACTAGCATGAATTTGGCCTTATTTCCTGAAATGCACACACACGCAAAAAATCAAAGCCAGTTCCTCACTCTTCGGCATTAGCTGTGGATGGCTGTCTTTACTTTTCTGCATCTGTGTTAAAGAGTAATTCAAAGCCGGGCAAATCATTCTGAAGAAATATTTGTCCGTTGAGCAATGGTTTGTTTCTGTAGAAGTGCTCACTGAACACTGAACAAGCTCAGTGCAAAGTTAGGAATTAATCTTATCTTCTGGAAGAATGCCTAGGGCCCCGAGAGGTGTCCTGGTTTTCTGGGATTTAACCAGGGACCACAGAAGACTTGAAATAGCACAGAGGCTTTGCTGATGCTACAGCAGGGACAGAGGATCAGTTCAACCTGCCTCAGTGCCCAACGTGAATGCCCCACCAGGCTTTTTCTTTCTCTCTCAGGCACTGAAGATGGAAACTTGGAGTTCATCCACAGTGTGAGTTTTCTCCCTGATGACCTGCTGGATCCTTTCCAGACAGATGTTGGGAGATGTCCAGAGAACTTCACTGAAAGCCACAGGTGTGTCTTTGGAAGGGTTTTGACTAAAGCAAAACATTGTTGGGTTTGTGGTTGATGCCAAGAGATAGATCGCACTCTCTGAAATCAAGACTTAACAACAGAGCTGTCATCGAGTTTTTTCTCCGGTGCTCACAGGCTTGCTGCCTGGCTGGTGAAGGAGAAATTCTCTTGTCTCTGTAACACATGCGGCAGGTTTGAATCTCACAGGTGCAGACTTGCTGAACCAAAATATGTAATCCTTTTTACCCTGTATCTCAAGGTTTTCTCCATACTGAGTTCCCAACCTCCTGTGTAGAACGAACTTTACTCTTGCCAGTTCATGATAAACCATCCATATGGGTCTTTTAAAAATCAAATTACTGTTTTCTTAGTCAATTTAGGGTTCTTTGCCTTCCTTCCTCTCCGTTGGATGGGTCCTAAGTTCCATCAAGTCATTAGGGAATGGATTGGGGGTATAAGGAAGGGTCCACTGGTCCTCAGTCATCACCTGTGTTATAGACCGAATGTTTGTGTCCACCTAAAATTCATATGTTGGAGCCCTAACCCCCAATGTGATGGTATTTGGAGGTGGGGCCTTTGGGAGGTGATTAGAGTGAGATGAGGTCATAAGGGTGGGGTCTCCTCCTAATAAGAAGAGGAGGAGATACCAGAGCTGTCTCTCTCTCCACCCTATGAGGACACAGTGGGAAGACAGCTGTCTTCAAGCCAGAAAGAGAGCTCTCACCAGGAACCGAATCCACCAGCACCTTGATCTTGGACTTCCAGCCTTCAGAACTTGAGAAATAAATGTCTGTTGTTTAAGCCCCCAGTCTGTGGAATTTTGTTACAGCAGCCTGAGCTGACTAATACACCCATTAATGTTGGCACGTGCATCATCCCATCTGGTTGCCAGGGTTTAGGGATGCAGGGAAGGGCTGAGCGATGGAGGGATTGGGTGTAACTCTAAAGGAGTAACAATTCAAGGGACATCTTTGAGGTGATGAAACTGTCCTGTATCGACTGTGGTGGTCGTTACACACATCTACATGCGTGATATAATTGCAAAGAACTGACCCCCCTTCACACATACACACACACACACACACACAAGTGCATATAAAACTGGTGAAATCTAAGGCTGTGGATTGGACCAATGACAATTTCCCTGATTTTGATCTTGTACTATAATTATGTGAGATGTTACCAACAGGACAGTCGAGTTAAGGGTATGTGGGACTCCACTATTCAGTAAATGTGCCTTGCTCGACTGGCTGATTAGTTTACTATAAGTAATTATCCACATCTTCTGTTTTCTAAGTGCAGCTCCTGAATAAGACTTAGAAGTGAATCTCTCTTGGGTATTCATGAATTTTATGTGTTGTATGTCAGAATCAATAATTTTAATACGTGGCGATGCCAGCGTTTTTGGAGGGAACACTGCATGGTTGACTGGTGATATTAGGCGTGTGCTAATGCAGTGCCACTACAGTAGAGCTCCTATGATTATTCTAGAATGACACAGGAGTTGGTATCCACCCACTGCCTGGTCAGTGTTTTACTGTTCTGGGTCCCTATTTTGCCCAAGGGCCTTTGGATCACCTCAAAATAGGTGAGCACCTTGCGCCATCTAGTGGAGACACATATAAAATATTTCCAGTTATTTACGGCTGAGATTTGCAGATCCACACCTTCCAAAAGCCGCTTTGGTTAGACTTAGGAATCGCGGTAAAAACAGAAACTTCGAATTAAACTAAAATCTTTTCCCCAGTAAGCAGGCGCTCTAGAATCATTCTTCCAGACTCTGCCAGACTGTTCTTCCTGATTTCGCACAGCAGCTTCCTACTGAAAATGGACAGAAGACCTAAATAGACATTTCTCCAAAGAAGATATACAGATTGCCAACAAACACATGAGAGGATGTTCAACATCATTAATCATTAGAGAAATGCAAATCAAAACTACAATGAGATATCATCTCACACCGGTCAGAATGGCCATCATCAAAAAAATCTAGAAACAGTAAATGCTGGAGAGGGTGTGGAGAAAAGGGAACCCTCTTCCACTGTTGGTGGGAATGTAAATTGATACAGTCACTATGGAGAACAGTATGGAGGTTCCTTAAAAAACTAAAAATAGAACTACCATACGACCCAGCAATCCCACTACTGGGCATATACCCTGAGAAAACCATAATTCAAAAAGAATCATGTACCAAAGTATTCATTGCAGCTCTATTTACAGTAGCCAGGACATGGAAGCAGCCTAAGTGTCCATCAACAGATGAATGGATAAAGAAGGTGTGGCACATATACAATGGAATATTACTCAGCCACAAAAAGGAACGAAACTGAGTTCTTTGTTGTGAGGTGGGTGGAGCTAGAGACTGTCATACAGAGTGAAGTAAGTCAGAAAGAGAAAAACAAATACCGTATGCTAACATATATATGGAATCTAAAAAAAAAAAAGAAAAAGAAAAAAAAATGATCAGAAGAACCTAGGGGCAAGATGGGAGTAAAGATGCAGACCTACTAGAGAATGGACTTGAGGATATGGGGAGGGGGAAGGGTAAGGTGGGACAAAGTGAGACAGTGGCATGGACATATATACACTACCAAACGTAAACTAGATAGTTAGTGGGAAGCAGCCGCATAGCACAGAGAGATCAGCTCAGTGCTTTGTGACCACCTAGAGGGGTGGGATAGGGAGGGTGAGAGAGAGGGAGGGAGACACAAGAGGGAAGAGATATGGGGACATACGTATATGTATAACTGATTCACTTTGTTATAAAGCAGAAACTAACGCACCAATTCTCCAATAAAGATGTTAAAAAAAAAGTTTGACCAGAAAAAAAAAAAGATACAGATTCCATTATCACCTTTGTCATCGATGATGCTATTTTCCAAAATGGTGCAAACTTCTTGGTTCAAAGTACAATCATTCATTAATTTGCACAGTAGTTGCATTCCCACAAATTCAATTACATTAAAACATTTTTAAACTATCGTGTGAAATAGAATTAGGTTGGAAGACCAAATAATTTTAAACATGCTTTTCACTTACACAGATGTCTGGTGGGTCATTCAGATGCCTTGTGGCCTTCACTGTCCTGTGCAAAGCAGGACACTTGTTATTCTTGACCTCACCCACCAATTGCTAGCAGCACCTTAGAGTCATTAAGACAACCAGAAGGTGGCCCCATAAACTCCCAGAGTAGCCCCTGGCGGAGGCCCGCTTCATGGTTCTAAAACATTCCAGGGGGGCCCCATTTTTTACCATAAAGCAAGCTATTGTGTGCATGTGTATGTGTATTTATTTTTATTTTCATATTTACACACACACAGAGGTGGTCCTCCCTTTGCAACGTGAGACCATAAACATGACCCTAGATGCTAATACTGTGCAAACCAATGAATAATAAATGGGAAAAATGATGATTATTCCTTGACCTTTAAAATTTTTTTGTCAAAACCTTAAAAACTCTCTTACTGTTGGTTACAAATGCATAGGAAAATTTAAAAAGAGTAAAACTAGTATTTATTGAATACACCATAAGTTCAGACATCAAAAACATTGAGAAAGTGGTTTACTTTTTGGTAAAAACTTACCAATAGTAGTTGAACAGTGCTGGCCTTCTTCCCGCTCTGTAACTTCTGACATTAAGTGAGCATCTTCTCTATGCCTGGGGAAATTGCCCTACCTCTTTATAAGTTTGGGTTCGCTTCCCAGATTTCTTCCTTTGAGCTTTCAGTGCTGTGAAACACCTCCAAGCGTTCCTTTAAGTGTGTTCTTTTGGCGGTGTCACTTTCTCTAAAAGACATCCTTCTTTCCATCACAACTGCTTTCCTCATTTATGCAATAAATTCACCTTCACAGAATTTCTGTGGCTGCCCAGCTAGAGTGTCCACATCCCCCGGGTCAGCTTTTCGTTGTGACTCCATTTACGTTCAAATCCAAATTCCACTCCCAGCATGATTGCTTTTCATTTTCTTCCTGCACTTTCATCTTTTGGGCCAATTCTCCCTTTCGATCATCCGTGTTTGTAAAATGTCACATGGGTTTATCACCGGGAGACAAGGAGGAAACACAAGTACATGCTTTGCTGTCTGTGTTTGAACCCAATAACAGACGCTTAGCGGCCAATCACAGAAAGACCGTGAAAGAAGTGACGTGATTGGTCATTGATTATGATGAACCTGCTGTTTACAGAGTGGAATTCTTGCCCTTGAATCTGGGGAGCCTGGAGACTCTCTTGACCCAGTAAAATGCAGCAGAAGTGTGACTGCGTAATTTCCATGGACGGGCCTTACCCATCTACAGCTTCCACTGTCACACACCAGGAATACTCCTGTGGAGGCCCCGCAGCCATCCAGGGAGAAGTGCAGGTCACGTGGGGAGGCCACAGAGAAGAGAGTCAAATTCTGAATTTCATTCAGAATTGAATGCAATATTCCAGGTAGAGTCTACATTGGTGAACGCACTGAGTCTTCACTGCTTCTGGAATTTATTTTGGCCTATCCAGATGTCTTTGGATTCTCCATCTGTCCACCAGAATATTAGGCATTCTTTCCAACAACCTGTCATCTGAAATTTTGTCCAGTGTTTCATTCAAGTGTACTTCAAGTATATTTTATTTGAACAAGTTCTGTGAGTTTTATTTTTTATTTATTTATTTTTTGGCTGCGTTGGGTCTTTGTTTCTCCCCACTGGCTTTCTCTAATTGCGGTGAGCGGGGGCTACTCTTCATGGCGGTGCGCGGGCTTCTCATTGTGGTGGCTTCTCTTGTTGCAGAGCACAGGCTCTAGGCGCACGGGCTTCAGTAGTTGTGGCACACGGGCTTAGTTGCTCCTTGGCATGTGGGATCTTCCCAGACCAGGGCTCGAACTTGTGTCCCCTGCATTGGCAGGTGGATTCTTAACCATTGTGCCACCAGGGAAGTCCCTCTGTGAGTTTTAGAATGCTGTTTCTCACCACAAAATCCATTCCTTCAATTTAACATCAATCTGTTCATCAAAGCTCTTCTGCTTGGATTTGTTCAAACAATGGGTTC
The DNA here is from genome assembly GCF_964270905.1 of Leucopleurus acutus. Classification (NCBI taxonomy): domain Eukaryota; kingdom Metazoa; phylum Chordata; class Mammalia; order Artiodactyla; family Delphinidae; genus Leucopleurus; species Leucopleurus acutus. The sequence continues at coordinate 179,997,326 of NC_139142.1, forward strand.
TGTAATTAAGCAGTTTAAAGCTCATTCGTTTTCATTTTCCACCTCATCCATGATAAGCACATTGGAAACCATCTGTGCTTATAAGAAGTCTGGGTCTCTAGCATAGAAACACTGGGGTAAAAAGAAGTGAAATTAGTTCAATCAAGCACTGCTTAATCACTGATCCTTTAGGCAGGAAATGGCCCTTTGCCATTCACAAGTTTACAAATCAAGGGGAAGAATTAGGCTATGATACACGGTACGGGCATGTTAATGGATTATGTGTGTGTGTTACCAGCCCCTGACTCTGCTGACAAATTAGTTTGCATCTCAGGACCGGACTAGGCTTGGGCCCATGCCTCGGGTTTCAACTCCAGCCACCATCAGCACGCACCGGAAGGTGGCTGGTTCCTCCCGCTTCCTGACCCTTGAGAAGGTCTTTATACAGTATTCTTGCACCTTCCTGTGGTTTTCAGACTCCCCTTCTGCCTCCTGGGTGCCCACCTCCCAAGACTTCAGAGCCCAGGCTGTCTTCCTCTGCCATCTCTGGTCCATCTACCCCCAAATCTCACACTGATTCCTCCCACTTTCTTCCTATCCCATAGAATCTAGCGAGCCTTAATCACCAAACCCCTTCCGCACACATGACTTTGTCAAAATGCTTCCTTCTCAAGAGTTCTCAAACCCTCTTTTGAATGGTTTCATTCATTCATACTTTTTCTAAAGAAAAATAAAGTCAACCTCAAGCTCCCCAACCTATAATTTATAGAATCTAAATGGCCTCCTTTTCGGAAATTGAAGGAACCAAAGGAGCGTCATTTACAAGCTCTTTCTCCAGAATTCCTTGTGGTTCCCTGGCATGTAATTAGTCTTGGGCCGAGACACGATTAATTTGAATTAGTTCAGTGCAGCCTTATTACTGGTACATTCCTCCTGGGTTTTACCCATTGCTCATGCTACACCTTCCAGTTGGTTATCCTATTCCAAGGAAAAACCAAGCTAAATAAACTCCCAGTTAACATTACCGCTGCTTTCCCCGGCTGTAGGCCTAGTATTCTTCTTCATTGTCCCCCACGCGCTCCAAACACAGCTTTAAAGGTGCCTTTTGGTGTTGGGATCTCTCACACATCTATTTATTCTTTTAGACTTCCCAGCACTGCTCTCACAAGTGTGCTGGTCTTCTTGGTAATGACCCCTTCAATCCACCTCTCCTTCCAAGTCCCTTTCACCTGCCATCTCACTGGAAAAGAGGGAGAGAGTTTACCCTGTTGCCCCGACACCAAACTGCAAGAGGTACGTTAGGGATGAGAGTGAGGGAGGCTCATGAGGCCCCTCCTTGATGCAAGGCTAACAGGACAGCCTTTCTCCTTGGCTGTGTTCATTCCATTTGAAATGCCCTTGAGACACCCTTGAGGACACAAGAGATGCAACATGAAATGAAAAAAACCACCGAGTACTTACCTGGAGATCAGAATTCCATGGATTAAATGTGCTTTGATACCACTACTGATCACTGCTGACATTAACTGAGCACTTAATATGTTGCAGGCACTGTTCTAGGCCCTTTACACATGCTCAGAGTTGAGTACTATTTCTTATCCCCATTTTTCAGATGAGAACATGGAGGCATGCAGAAAATTGCCCAAAGTCATGAAGACAGCTGGTGAGTTAGCAGGCTAGGGTTGGGGCTGGAAATGAGGAACCAGTCTGCCCAGTTCAGACACCATTGCCACTACTAGTCTGTCCCCCACCCTATATCACTCCTCTGTCCACGACCAGCTTGTATCACTCTAGCCCCGGACTTAACTTCTCAAGCCTCACTTTCATCATCTTTTAAATTAGACTCTCAGCTAGATGACTTTGAGCATCCCTTGTGGCTCAGATACCCACATACTCCTTGCCCTATTTACACCTCAGAGGCAACCACAATAACTCATACAAAGGTGCTTCCCAACCTGGGACAGCAATACCAGCTGTCAGTGTCATAGTGAGAGCAGCTTCCAGATGTGATCCCTTCCCCGCCAGAAACACCCAGATTCCCTGGGAGGGATGCAGGAAGCCGCTACACTGGAATTGACCTATAACGGCTGGTCAGTCCCCAGGCACCCATGGACCCAACTGTCTCCCTTTTGGCAATGGGTTTGAATGCAAACTTCTGAGACAGGGAACACAGAGCAGAGAATAATGGAAACGACTCAACGGCAAAGCCAAGTTTTCGTGGCTCAAGAATTAACAAGGAATAGAAAACCATAATTTGAAAACATCATATGCACCCCAGTGTTCATTGCAGCACTATTTACAATAGCCAAGACATGGAAGCAACCTAAATGTCCATCAACAGATGAATGGATAAAGAAGATATGGTACATATATACAATGGACTATTACTCAGCCATAAAAAGAGAATGAACTAGGACTTCCCTGGTGGCACAGTGGTTAAGAATCCGCCTGCCAATGCCTGGGACAAGGGTTCGAGCCCTGGTCCGGGAAGATCTCACATGCCTCGGAGCAACTAAGCCCACGAGCCACAACTACTGAACCCACGTGCCACAACTACTGAAGTCCACGTGCCTAAAGCCCGTGCTCTGCAACAAGAGAAGCCACCGCAATGAGAAGCCTGTGCACTGCAACAGAGAGTAGCCCTCGCTAGCCGCCAACTAGAGAAAGCCCGCACACAGCAACAAAGACCCAACACAACCAAAAAAATTTATTTATTTATTTTTTTTATTTTTTGCGGTACGGGTGCCTCTCACTGTGGTGGCCTCTCCCGTTGTGGAGCACAGGCTCCGGATGCACAGGCTCAGCGGCCATGGCTCACGGGCCCAGCCGCTCCGCGGCATGTGGGATCTTCCCGGACCGGGACACGAACCCATGTCCCCTGCATCGGCAGGCGGACTCTCAACCACTGCACCACCAGTGAAGCCCCAAAATTTTTTTTTAAAAAGAGAGAAAATGAAATAATGCCATTTGCAGCAACATGATGGACCTAGAGATGATCATATGAAGTGAAGTAAGTCAGACAAAGACAGATATCATATGATATCACTTATATATGGAATCTAAAAAAAATGCTATAAGCGAACTTATTTACAAAACGGAAACAGACTCACAGACTTAGAAAACAAATTTATGGTTACCAAAGGGGAAAGGTGGGGGGGAGAAATAAATTAGGAGTTTGGGATTAACATATACACACTACTATATAGAAAATAGATAATCAACAGGACCTACTGTATAGCACTGGGAACTCTACTCAATACTCTGTAATAACCTATATGGGAAGAACATCTGAATCTGTATATATACATATATATGACTGAATCACTTTGCTGTACACCTGAAACTAACACAGCATTGTAAATCAACTATCCTCCAATATAAAATAAACAATTTTTTAAAAAGAATGAACAAGGAAATCAGCCCCCCACATTCTAACTTTGTGTTTTTGGCTCATGAAACCTCTACCCAATGTCTAACATTTTTCTTCTGAAATCTCTTTGTGTTCTGGTCCCAAATTACAGCAGCCCACACCTACACGTAAGAGAGAGGAAAAAAGATGTGACAGAATACTGGAATATCATCTTGAGAAATTAAAACAAATAATCTTTGAAGAACCTAAGACAGAACATCTTAACCTGACTACTAGAAGGAAGGTATGAGAGTTCAAATACGTGTAGACAACAGACCTGCTCCATGTCATGCCCCATCTGAACTAGCGAAACAAGCAGGTAAGGGTCAGATACAGCTATTTGTACGTTAGCTCACCTTTGACTTTGGACTTTTAAAAATATACTCTTTCACAATGATAGAACTAGAACTGGGTTTTGTAAATGTGTGATAGTTATCACCGCACCGTTATCTAAGCCACCATGCCTTACACTCAGAGCCACAAATGCCAAGTGTATTGATATTCCCGAGAATTCTCATTGGGCACGAAATGAGTTATTCTTTTATTTAAACATTATGAAGTGTACTGAAATTTTTTTCTCTTAGATTCCTACTGATTCTCACATCGATGAAAGTGAAGATTCTGGCAGCATTTGTGGTAGCGATTTCCATGCTGTACATCTGGAGAATGTAAGTACCAACCAATACATTCCATTCACCAGTGAGAGCCGCCCAGGGCCAGGGCTGGTGGAAGGGCCCCAGGTGCAGGACCCCCTGACCTGAATACACACCTGCCCTGATAGGGAGCCTGGCGCTTCTGGACAGCAGGAGAGATCAAACGTGGTGGGTTTTTTCCCAAGACCTTGGAATTTGGAGATAGGCTATCAGCATAAAAGGAGAAGCGTGACCCAGGCTGCCCTTAGCTTGGCTTGTCCTGAGGTCATTCCAAATATCAGATTATAGTCATCAGAGATGAAATGACCAATGGAAGGGGCCAGAATATTGGAAATCATATTTATATTTGCAAAACATGCCATAAGGTCTTTTTTTGTTTTTTTTTTTTTTTTTTTTTTTTTGCGGTACGCGGGCCTCTCACTGTTGTGGTCTCTCCCATTGCAGAGCACAGGCTCCAGAAGCGCAGGCTCAGCGGCCATGGCTCATGGGCCCAGCCGCTCCGCAGCATGTGGGATCTTCCCAGACTGGGGCACGAACCCGTGTCCCCTGCATCGGCAGGCGGACTCTCAACCACTGCGCCACCAGGGAAGCCCGATAAGGTCTTTTTTTTTTATTAGCAGACCAACAAAAATGTTCCACATTATCCTTGCCCACAGCCAACCACCGCCAACACGCTAGCAATCTCAGAAAACAGCAAAATGTGCTAAGTAACTTTCTTTTAGACCGTGTTAATTTTACTTTCTCAACTTCAGTATCCACAGTATACTATGGAATTTATTTCAACATGAATAACTGTTAAAGATATCCACCGAGAGATTATCTTGGACCTCTTAGTTGAGAATGGTTTTGTTCAAATTTTGGAGGTTCTGTTTGGTACTCAGCCCATAAGGTCTTAATTGTCTTTATCTCAGCAGAGAATGCAAAGCTGTGACAGGGTTTTTCCATGAGGGCTAGGCTGAGGCACCCACTGGGCTGGGAACTCCCCCAGCCCACGCTACACAAGGGAGGGGAGGGGTGTTTTTCCCGCTTCCGGTATCCAGAAGATACATTTTTCCAGAAGGTGTAGCACTGTGTAATTTCAAAGGCTGAAGGGAAAACTTAGGCAGAAAACTAGAGACAACTCTCAGTTATATGCCCTTGATTCTGTTTTACATTCCAAGCTGGGTTTCTTTTGCTGTTTAGAACAGTGACAGTAATGATACAAGCACAGAACAGCTCCTAGATTTGCGCCAGGCACCTATCTTGTTCTTCACTTACTCTTCCTCACGGCCGCCCCATGACATGAATGGGATAGCCCCATCTTACAAGTGAAGAAACTGATTTACAGAGAGATAAAGTAACCTGCTACAGTGACTAATCTAGTAAGAGGTAGACTCTAGATTTTGAAGATGGTATTGAATATTATGTTCCATTATTGGGAGCCAAATAGCTCGATGTGGACATATTTTGAAAAGGACAATGTATGAAAGGAAAGAATTATTACTCTTGGGCCCAGGTCACCTTCCAACAGTGATTCAAGTCAGTGTTGATACTTAAGGGCCAGTTATGTTCAAAGGCACTGTGGTGAGTACTGTCCGCAGTGCTGGGCACACAGTAGGCTGTCTATAAAGAGTGGGTTTTTTAGTGTATTTTATTGAAGTGTAGTAGATTTACAATGTTGTGTTAGTTTCTGATGTACAGCAAAGTGATTCAGTTATACATATATGCATTCTTTTTTAAAATATTCTTTTCCATTATGGTTTATCATAGGATGTTGAATATAGTTCCCTGTGCGATACAGTAGGACCTTGTCGTTTATCCATTCTCTATATAATAGTTTGCATCTGCTAATCCCAAACTCTCAATCCTTCTCTCTCCCACCCCCTCCCCCTTGGCAACCACAAGTATGTTCTCTATGTCTGGGAGTCTGTTTCTGTTTTGTAGATAAGTTCATTTGTGTCATATGTCATATTTTAGACTCTACATATAAGTGATATCATATGTTATTTGTCTTCCTCTATAAAGAGCGTTGAATGAAGGAGTGTGTGGTCTCTCCACTTGAGAAAATGTAGCAAGGCATGGAGGTGTGTGTTGCAATTATGCCCCCAAATGACACGAATGATGAATGTCAGCCAGAGGAATCTGCAAAATGTTGGTGACGGAAGTCACAACTAAGACAGACTTTGAAAGAGGGATGTGGTTTTAATAGAGAGACGTTGGAGGAAAAGGGAATTCCAGGCAAGGGGAACTGTGTCGGGGAAAGCACTTGGTTGAAAGGTTTGGAGGTGAGCCAATAATCTGGCTTTGTGGTGTGTAGGCTGGAGCTCAGGCTGAAAAGGTAGAGCACTGACCACCATGAAAATCAGTCTTGGCCGGATCCTCTATAGAAAGAGAGTGAAAACTTTGGAGCAGGGAGTAACCGCTTCACAGCTGCACTCGGACGCTGCTTCAGCCGTGGTGTGATGGATTCAGAAACAGCAGCCAAGACGTCTCTAGAAAACATCGCTATCATTCCAGAAAAATTAATGAGAGTAGTGACAGTGGGAATGGAGAGAAAGTGCAATCCATATCGGTTGGTATGTCCCCAGAAATGCTTACCACGTTCACTCTTAGCTGAGACCAAGCATTTGGGGGGGGGGGTGTAAATTCACTACCCAAATCATGCAGTACACTACCCAAATCATGCAAAACCAAATCAACGTACATGATCCGAACCCACGTCATCTTCATTCGTAGCAAACACCGCTCTACCTTCAGCTAATAGATTTATTTGTTTAGCTTAGATCTCTATTCTATTTAAACAAAATGAGGTGGCACGTAAAACAAGGGATTTTCTTTATTCCACCAAGTTTACCTTTATTCCTTGCTGAAAATATTTTTAACTGATTTGAAACTGATTTTTTTTGCTCTTTAAATTGTTTTTAAAATATTTAATTATGAAGTATTTCAGAGAAAAGTTTAAAAATACACTTGTTTAACAGACGAAGCCTAAGTGTCCCTAGCAGGATGAATGGATAAAGAAAATGTGATATATACATATGATAGACTATTATATTTAGCCTTAAATAAAGAAGGAAGTCCTGACAGGCGTTAACATGGATCGACCATGAGGACGTTATGCTAAATGAAATAAGCCATTCACAAAAGGACAAATACTGGATGATTCCACTTATATGATGTATGTAAAGTAATCATACTCATAGAAAAAGAAAATAGAATGATGGTTGCCGGGAGCTGGGGGCAGGCAGAATGGGGAATTATTGTTTAATGGGGACAGGGTTTTAGTTTTGCAAGATGAACAATTTCTAGAGAGGTACTTCACAACAATTTGCGTACAATTAATAATCTTAGATTTAATTCTCTCTTCTGACTTTCTTTTTAGTATTATTTGCTATGACATCTAATTTAACCCTATACCAACTTTGTAACCCCCATTTTCAAGTATTTGAAATAAATAAGATAGATTTTAATGCTATCTCAACTTTCAGTCTGTTTTTGTCTCTTGGAGATAAAGTGTAATTGTTAGAAACAGCATACAGTTGAACATTTTAAAAACAATCATCAGTAACCCTTCATAATCTTACAGATAAATTTAATCTATTTGCATTTTATATTACATTTGAACCAGCACTTCCAGTTATTTGGGGCATGTGCTTGGATTTAACAAATAAATTTGTCGTTTTTTAAAGATCATTTTGCATATTTTAATATGTCAGTTTATCTTTTTTGGCATGGTTTTGATTTCCTCTTTTCACTTGCATTGTTTTTGAAATAAACTTTAAACCGTGTCCCTTTGAACAAAATCAGAGGGCAATCTCGGAGAAGTGACCTGCTCGTCCTGGGTTCGCTGTAATCCTCAAGATGAGTGTCTGGGATCCACAGAAGCTAGCTGGGTCTGGTCGGCACGGATCTGGTGGAAACAGCCCTACATCACCAGGTTTCAAAGGCCATCGCAGACTTTCTGTTTGCATGTGGGTGAAAGTTCCCCTGTGGGAGTGAACTTTGAGAAAGTAGAGGTTTTTTCAGCAGCAAGACCCGGACCAGGTGATGGATCAGGGACCTCGGGCAGGAAGCCGTAGTTCCATCCTGGCAAAGGAAACTGCCAGAAAAGACATGGGAGCTGGCCAAACTGAGGTCCACAGCATGGCTCTGTTCAAGCAGATGTCTGGAGTAGAGGCTCAAGAAAAAATTTCATCAAGTACACTGGCCACCCAGCTTGGGAACTACAGGTAATTAGTCTAAATTCACACTTGGAACACTGATCCCAGAGGTGGACCCCAGGCTGCCTCTCCTGGACGTGGTCACGAACAACAAAGGATTTGAGGTCAGGCTGACCTTGAATTAAGTCTCCACGTGCTAACTATGAAATGTGGAATCAGTTATTGATACTTAACCTTACTTTCCTCCATTGTGAATGAAGATAAATGTAGTACACATCTCACATGGCTCTTTTATAGTTGAATAAAAACAGGGGGTTAAAGTTAAGGTAGGTAAAAGTGCATGACACCACAAAGGGCTCAATAAATCCTAGTTAACATTGTTATCAGGATTCATGACCATGGGCGGGAAGGGATTCCAGGCTGGGCTGTCTCTGGTTCTGGGATGGGGAGAACTGATTTTCCACTGACCTGAGTGAGACTGACCAGGGGCAGCCGGAACAGACTCTGTTCTCTTAATCAAAGAGGTTCCTGAAACTTCCTTGCTGAAGGGGTGCCTAACCTCCCACACTGCTGCTTGCCCAGTTCTCTCATGAAATAGGTTCTCGGTTTTCAAAGGGAGAGGGAGAGACACTGCCAGTGAGTGCTTTGCTCAGAAAACCGTGGGGTTTCTTCTCCCACTTTTCCTAAATTCCTCCTGCTTTCACTTAAACCAAAGGATTTTGTTTCCAGAAGCTTTTCACTTTAGCTTTTTCCTCTCTGACTCGATTTCTCAGTCACGTGCCTCACCTGGTCTTTCAAAGAAGATGACGCTGATCTTAGGTCTCTCTGATTTTAAGATGAACAGAAATCAGCAAAAGGAAAAAAGAAGAAAAAAGCACTGCACATCTGTCCGACCCTGCCTTACTCTCACAGCCCAGGGACCGCCCCCAGCTCTGCTGTTTGAATAACCTCTGGGTGTGTGACCCACCCCCCCCCCCTCCCCAGCTTAAGTTTGAACTCCAGAACAAATATTTGTCCTGTTTTGGAACAAAGTTTGAGAGCTCTCTTCTTCTCTTTTCTCTCAATTTTCTTTTTGAAAACCAACTGTACGGCTCTGCTGTGCCTCTGATCGTGGTTCAGGGAGCAGTGGGCTCCTCCCAGACCCGGCACTGGAGAGCTGGGCAGAGCAACCTAGCATGATGAAGGGGCTCGTGTGCTTTCTCGTCTGCTTCCTCCTTTCTGAATCACAGGGCTTTGAAATCCCCACTAACGGACTTTCAGAAGTAAGTACTTCCAGAAGACGTCCTTGCTGTCGGCTCCAAAGGTTAGCTTGGTAAATAACCTGTTACCTGTTGCTATTCAAGGACAGCATTCTGTGTGGAATGGAAATTCATGATAAAATTAATCTGAGTAGATGTGTTCACTATTATAATTACTGGAACCTGTATTTACCCTTTTTTTGATTCAATATTTGTATATATTGGAAAATGATCACCACAATGTCTTTAATATCTCTCACCATACATAGTTACAGTTTTTTTCCCCTTGTGATAAGGATCTTTAACTTTTTATTTTATATGGAGTACAGTTGATTACCAATGTTGTGATAGTTTAGGCATACATCAGGGTGATTCAATTATACATGTATCTATTCTTTTCCAAATTCTTTTCCCATTTAGGTTGTTGTATAATATTGAGCAGAGTTCCCTGTGCTGTACAGTAGGACCTTGTTGGTTATCTGTTTTAAATATAGCCATGTGTCCATGTCAGTCCCAAACTCCCTAACTATCCCTTCCCCCCGGTAACCATAAGTTCTGGAACATATATTTACCCTTTAGAGCATTAACAGCTTTTGCATGAGAACCAAGTTCACAGCCCGACCCCATAGTGTACCGTTTACGAAGTACAGCTGCCCCCTCCTTATCTAAAAAATTGGGGATAATAATTGATCTAACCCAAAGGGTTGTTGTAAGAATTAAGTGACATATGTAAACTACCCAGCACAGTGCAAACCTGGGGAAGAACTTAATAATTATTAGCTCTCATAACTGTTATTATGGAATATCACTATCATTCTTTTACTTAAGAGTATATAGAAAAGTCATTTTCAAAGCACTTTGTTTGTCATACCTAAGTGAAAATGATTTCCAAATTAAGGACACTTAATATTCCTGTTAAAGGGGAAGATTGGGTAAATGGACGGGCAGAGTGTAGGAATTACTCCTGGGGAGCTCAAGGTCTTCACTTCAGACCCTTGATCATCCCCAACGTATTGAAAATCTTGGACTGAAAGTCATACAAGAGCTTTTCTTCTTTTTAATAAATTTATTTATTTATTTGCTTTTGGCTGCGTTGGGTCTTTGTTGCTGCTGCATGCGGGCTTTCTCTAGTTGCGGTGAGCGGGAGCTACTCTTCGTTGCGGTGCGCGGGCTTCTCATTGCGGTGCCTCCTCTTGTTGCAGAGCACGGGCTCTAGGCGTGCGTGCTTCAGTAGTTGTGGCTCGCGGGCTCTAGAGTGCAGGCTCAGTATTTGTGGCTCATGGGCTTTGTTGCTCCGAGGGGTGGGTGGGGTCTTCCCGGACCAGGGTTCGAACCCATGTCCCCTGCATTGGCAGGCGGATTCTTAACCACTGCGCCACCAGGGAAGCCCCAAGAGCTATTTTGATGCCAGAAAAGCAGCATGTATTCTGGGAATATCCTAGAAGGCGCAGCGGCTTGTGCTACTTACAGAGTGGATTACCTACAAAGATGCCAAAGAACAGGATGGCATATTTGCAAGAAAAAAGAAAATCACCCTGTCTGCCTAGAAACTATCATATTTTCTAACACTTTAAAAACTACCAGAGTATGTTGGAAATCTCATTGACGAAGCCAGGAGTTGGAGGCAAGATATCCAAATGTGTTTGTGCTTTTTCAGTCACTTACTGGCATTCCTTTCACATCGCCATTTCTAACTCAATGGATAATGGCCCACATTTACCTAGTAAGACACCTCTGATGCCCCCAAGATCTACCCAGTACTTCTGCCAGGCACCTACCTGATCACTGGGCTACTGTAACTCCTGCTTGGATATCCCATCATCTTCAGGCAAACTCAGAAATGAACTCCTGCTTCCAGCAAATTTGGAGATACTAACTCTCATTTACTCACCTCTGAGAAGTAACTGGCAAACAAATATATTAAAGAAGTCATTGTAGAGACTTCCCCTGGTGGTGCAGTGGTTAAGAATCCGCCTGCCAGTGCAGGGGACACAGGTTCGAGCCCTGGTCCGGGAAGATCCCACATGCCACGGAGCAACTAAACCCGTGCACCACAACTACTGAGCCTGTGCTCTAGAGCCTGCAAGCCACAACTACTGAGCCCATGTGCCACAACTACTGAAGCCCGAGTGCTATAGGGCCCGCATGCTGCAAGTAGTGAGCCCATGTACTACAACTACTGAAGCCTGCATGCCTAGAGCCCGTGCTCTGCAACAAGAGAAGCCACCGCAATGAGAAGCCCGCACACTGCAATGAAGAGTAACCCCTGCTCTCCGCAACTAGAGAGAGAAAAAAAAAAATCATTGTAACAGACACAGAAAACAAACTTAACAGTTCCAAAGGGAAAAGGGGGGAAGGATAAATTAGGGATTTGGGATTAGCAGATACACACTACTATATATAAAATAGATAAATGGCAAGGACCTACTGTATATATAGCTCAGGGAACTCTACTCAATACTCTGTAATAACCTGTATGGGAAAAGATAGTGAAAAAGAATAGATTACATGTATATGTATAGCTGAATCACTTTGCTGTACACCTGAAACATTGTAAATCAACTATACTTCAATTTTAAAAAAAGAAATCATTGTTTGAAAAAATGAGATTGCCCAGAGATATAGAAAACAAGACAAAATAATATATTGAATACAGTACCTTATGCCTATCACCAGCTCCCTGCTTTTTGTTGATAGAAATAAACATCCTAAATTCTTTTTTCAGTTTGCAGAATATGGAGACCTTGTGGAACTGGCCCCAGGCAAATTTCAATTTGTGCCAGAGAACCGGAGGTACCAGGTACAGTAAACCTCAGTTCCTAAAGGGAAAATAAGTGAAAGAGATCATGATTGAAGAAATAAGAAAAGGGTTGAGACGATTTTTGCTACATTTTCTCAAGAGCATGTTTTTTTAGCAGCAAAGAGTCTGCTGGTTTTACACCTGGAGGAAACACTGTCCAGCTGAAATAAAGGGAAGCCTCCTCACGGCTGTCCGTTCATCTTCAAACTGTAATGGTCACCTTGGTCCCTTAGAGAATACATTGCTATGTGTTTTCTTCAAAGTTTAAGATTATGGGATAGTTTTACTGCTTTGTATGGAAGAATTTCCTCTTAGGACACTTCCTATTGGGGCCACACATGGTCTCCTACCTAGTCACGGTCTCTGCTGTCTCGGGCAGTTGCTCAGAGAGCACAGGGGACCTGACCATGCTGGCGGTCTCCTCCCGGATGCCAGCAACAGCACAGACAAAATGCTCTAACTCATGGGGTGAGTTCTCCAGGGGGCCAAGAAAGGTTTGGCTTCTCCCATGTAGAGCCCAGGTGCTAAAAAAGGAGGTGTTTGTGGAAGCAACTCTAAGCTGACCTATGACATCTTTTGTGCGGGTATGAATTTTTGACCTGCTGCAAGTCCAGGCTTTTTGTAGACCGATAGTATTAAAACCCAATAGGCAAGTCCTCATGTCAGGGTCTTCATCTAAAAGGGAAAACGTCATCTTATGGAATTGCATTCAAAAAGTCCAAAAGACCCACAGACATAGAAAACAAACTTAGGATTACCAAAGGGGAAAGGGGGAGAGGGATAAATTAGGAAGTTGATTAACAGATACACACTACTATACATAAAACAGATAACCAGGACATCCCTGGTGGTCCGGTGGTTAGGACTGCACACTTCCACTGCAGGGGGCACAGGTTCGATCCCTGGTTGGGGAACTAAGATCATGCAAGCCGCGTAGCACGGCCAAAAAATAAATAAAATTAAATAGATAACCAACAAGGACTTACTGTATAGCACAGAGAACTATACTCAGTATTTTGTAATAAACTATAAGGGAAAGGTATCTGAAAAAGAATAGTTATATATGTAGGTCTAACCGAATCACTTTGCTGTACACCTGAAACTAACACTAAACTAACACTGCTTCCCTGGTGGCGCAGTGGTTAAGAATCCGCCTGCCAATGCAGGGGACACAGGTTCGAGCCCTGGTCCCAGAAGATCCCACATACCGCGGAGTAGCTAAGCCCATGCGCCAGAGCTGCTGAACCTGAGCTCTAGAGCCCGTGAGCCACAACTACTGAAACCAGCAAGCCACAACTACTGAAGCCCGCGCGCCTAGAGCCAGTGCTCCACAACAAGAGAAGCCACCACAATGAGAAGCCTGTGTGCAGCAACGAAGACCCAATGCAGCCAAAAATAAATAAATAAATAAACTATGCTCCAATTTAAAAAAGTCTAGAAGAAGGCAGTCGTTGGCCTCGCTATGTCACATAATACCCCCTAAAATTTCAACTCACCCCAAATCAGGCAAGCAAAGCTAATGTCCCACACGTTAATTATTACTTTAAAATCCATCTGACATTAAAGGTTCACCCATCACTCTAAAGCCAGTCAGTTTTCCATGCCCACAGGACAGTCATTCATGTGGATACAGTAAGTCCCCTACATATGAGTGAGTTCCGTTCTGAGAGCACGTTCAGCAAGTTTGTTCGCAAGCGTGACAAAGTTAGCCTAGGTACCCAACTAACACAATCGGCTATAAACCTACTGTAATAGGTTCATAATACTTCTCACACAAATAATGCATAAAAAACAAACACAAAAAATAAAACTTTTAAAATAATTTTTTTAAGTTTAATTTTTAAAATTAATTTATTTATTTATTATTTTTGGCGGTGTTGGGTCTTCATTGTGGTGCGTAGGCTTCTCATTGCTGTGACTTCTCTTGTGGAGCACGGGCTCTAGGTGCGCGGGCTTCAGTAGTTGTGGCACATGGGCCCAGTAGTTGTGGCTCGTGGGCTCTAGAGCACAGGCTCAGTAGTTGTGGCACACGGGCTTAGCTGATCCACGGCATGTGGGATCCTCCCAGACCAGGGCTTGAACCCATCTCCCCTGCACTGGCAGGCGGACTCCCAACCACTGCGCCACCAGGAAGTCCCAAGAAAACATGTTTAATCTTACAGTACAGTACCTTGAAAAGTACAGTAGTGCAGTACAACAGCTGGCGTAAAGGGGATGGCATCGAGTGAACAGGAAAGGAGAGTTACTGCCTGGAGGAGGGAGAGGAGGTGGGAGATGGTAGAGCTGAAGGACCGTCAGAAGTAGGAGACGGAGGGCAAGCTGCAATTTCACTCATGCCCGACGTTGATGGAATGCTCGTTCGCATCTTCAAAAGTTCGCAACTTGAAGGTTCGTATGTAGGGGACTTACTGTAATTCTCTAGCATAGCTGTTGAGTACAGAATTTTCCACCATGCTTGACTCAGGGGCTACACCAAGGAGGAAACGCATCCAAGTCTCTGCTCCCATGTAGCTTCATCTAGTGGAAGAGACAGACATGCCTTCCCACTGCCTGACTTTGAAGAAAGACTCTGCTGCTGAGAAAACAATCAGACAAATAGACAGGGTAAAGGTGATCTGTGCTACTCAGCTTAAGTTTGGTTGAACATTTTCATTTGAAAACGTAGGTTTTAGCATTGTATCAAAGGATGGTGGGCATGCAACCAAACAGTGACTGAGACATTTGTTCACAGAAACACACCAGTGGGAAAATAGCATTCAAGAATATTTGGTAATTATGTCTTGGTTCCCGTGAATGAATTATAGCTCAGCACTGAAGGAAAAAATATCTTTTGAGAAAGTATATTTTGAGAAAACAGTTTTTGCCCTCAAGGTAATAAGCAACACGCTTCTGAAGAATGATTATCCAACTTCCTTTCACAGAGGAGTGTTTCTGGAGAATCTGGAGAAATGATGGTAAGTTTACTTTGATTTTGTTAAAAATTGATGTCTGAATGACTTTTCTGTTACCTATTATCAAGAAATCAATACGGGTGCCTCCTTTGTCTTCATCACTGAGAATGTTTACCTGACTTTCGAAATACCCCTTTGCCCAGTTCTGTTTGGAAGTGTGTCTAAAATTCAGCATGAAAGGGTGCAGTTTGTATGCAGCCGGGAGAGCTGTCCCCAGGAGTGAAACTGTCCCTTCTCTTTACTTTCACAAGTTTTGACAACATTGTAGGTGTTTTTGGAATAAAAACTGTGTATTTATTCCAACAGAATAGTTTTGATTTAAAATAGGACACCTAACAGCTTTGGAGGGTAAAGCCGTGAGTGTGGAAAAAGCACTCTTAAACATGAAATGGCCCGATTCCCTGAGATGTTCGGAGTAGAGCTTCCTGTGGCAAGAAAACATCAAGAGGAAGGGGGAACATATGTTTATGTATGACTGATTCACTTTGTTATAAAGCAGAAACTAACACACCATTGTAAAGCAATTATACCCCAATAAAGATGTTAAAAAAAAAAAAAAAAAGAGGAAGGGGTTCCCTGGGCTTCCTGCTCTGAACTGACAGCAACTGTGAGAAGCTCTGGGTTAAGGGGGAAGAAGGACAAACAACGTAGCCTGGGTTTTATCTCAGCTTGAGGTGGGCTGGATGTTAATGTGTTGAAAGGTTTAATCTTGGATGACAAAGTTTAGGCATATGACACCTAGTATTGAAATAAGCAAAACCTTTCGGAGAAAAAAGCAAAACCTAGTCGGTCACATCACTGCCATAATCCTGACTGTTTAGAGTCACCTCCTAAAAGATGTGCGTTTGCAGTACTTTGTCTTTGAGCATACGGATACTGGAACTGCCTTACATCAGTAGAGAAGGATTGGGATTAGGGGTCCTGAGTACTGGACCAGTAACTGCATCAAAACGCCCTCTGCAAGATATTCTGTTCTTTGCTCACATCCATCAGCATTCTCATATTTTGTTTTAATTTGGGAAAGGACAAGAGGACTGCAAGAAGGTGAAATTACAATAGATCAGGTTGAAGAACGTAGGTGGCAGTGTGGGGCTTTGGGGACCACATGTGTCTTCTACCCCACCGTACCCCTGGAAGTGCCCAGGTCCCCTTCCAACGCTGCAGTCCTGCATCCTTCCTTCCCTCTGGCCCTGCATTCGAAGTTATTTCCTGCACTTTCGTAATCCAAACTTGCTTCCCCACAACCATTTTCTCCTCATATTCTAACCTTTAATCATTTTTAATAGACTCATAGCGCTTGAAAGGCATCTCAAGATATCTCAGGCCTTTTGTTATTAAATTTTATTTATTTTAATTTCATATTTCCTCTGACTTTTTTATTTTTATTGATATTTAATTTATGACTTTGCTTTTTTTAATCTTTGATCTGTTTGGTTCTGAAAAGGGCACGTTAAAGTTTACTAATGACAAAAAAAAAAAAAAGAAGCTATCTCAGGCTTCTGCCTGAGGGGTATTCCAAGCAGTTAGGAGAATGCTTAGTAATACCTGAGTTATACGCTTACCGATGCCTTAGAATTGTTTGTAATCAAATGGACCAATGTTAGCATCGAATACGTAGTGAAGTTCTGTGTCATTTTTCTCTGAGTACAGTTGTATTTTCTTGCCAATTACAGGAAGATGTTGATCAAGTGACCCTTTATAGCTATAAAGTCCGGTCTACTATCACTTCCCGAATGGCCAACACTGTCATCCAGGCCAAAGTGGTGAACCACTCCCCACAGCCTCAGGATGTCGTGTTCGATGTGCAGATTCCCAAAGGAGCCTTCATCTCCAACTTCTCCATGTGAGTAACTCCTGTGCAGAACCAGAAACTGGATGTGCTCTGCTCAAAGAGTCGAACCCCGTCACAGTTAGGATGGACCTTAATGGCCACCTAGTCCAGTGGTTCTCGCTTTCAGAGCTGTGGACCCCCTGGACATCAAGAGTCATCTTGGGGTGGGTCCCAGTGTTTTGCTTCTGTTCAGAGTAACAGAATTTGTGACAATTCACTTTTCTTTTCTAATAAATTAAAGCATCCTTAAGCCTATCTCTGTGGTAACAACCTCCCACTTACTTGGGGAGAGAAAAATATATGGAGTTGCCCTGGGTTACAGGAAACCGTATATGAGTGTGTAGGAGGTTGCAGGTCAGCATCATCTATCACATGTTTCTTTACGGGGAAAAAAAAGTGGAGAACCGCGGATTAAATCCAGTCACGTGTCCAGTGCTTGAATTCCTCTGTGTAGCCGCTGACTAGTGAGAATTACCCAGGCTTGGCTTGAATATCTCCTTAATGATAAACTCACTACTTTCCAAGGCAATTCACTCAGTGGTTGGCAGCGCTTAGAATTATTTCTGCCACTTAATTGAAATCCGTTCCATTTCCTACTCAATGACTCTAGTTCTATTCACAAAAGAACTTTTAAAAAATTCCCTACAAAATGCATACTGAAGTGTTCAAGGATGAGATGGTCAGCTATCTGAGATTGGCTTCAGAATAAATGAGGTGGAAGGAGGGGGTATAGACAATGGAGGTTGGCTGAGTATTGATAATGGTGTAACTCAGTGATGGTTTCATGGAGGTGTCTTACATTATTCTATTTTTTTGGATACTTAAAGATTTCCATAATAAAAAAATTTTAAACCACCCAAATGTCTTTCAAATAGTGAAGGCCAGTTATATTGTTCCCACCCTGAGGCTTCATTCATCAAGGGTAAACTTTCCCTGTTCTGCCAATAGAGGAATAAATAAAATAAAAGGTTCAAATACCAAGCACTTTGGCTTCTAAAAATGGCAGAGCCATTTTAATTATATTTTCTAAACAAAACAAAGGTGAGGGGAACAAAAGGCAATTTGTAACTTGGAATTGGACTTATTGGAATTGGAATTCATGGATTTTGAATCCTTCAAATTGTCTGAGAAATTTATTAACAAAAAAAAATTATTTTAGTCAGCCTTTTCTAAAAAGCAAATGTAGAAGGAAAAGATTTTATGTAGTGGTATTATATGACACTGTCTAAAAAATTATATTAAAGCTAGTTTAATAAATTCTTATTTTTAAACTATATGACTAGATATTCCAGGTATCTCATCTTTCTGTTTTCCTTCATTCTTTCCCTTTGTCCCCATCTCATTCCTTAGAAGATTTGAGGTGATGAAAGACAGAATTGTGAAATATGTTTATTTTGATCTCTCTGTACTCCTGGCTGAATGTATAAATCAGAGAAGATAGCTCCTTACATCACCACAATTTAATATGAACCGCACAGACCTCCATCTCCAGTCAAAAAACTTCTCCTGCCTATTTATCAAGGTTCCAAATATTCCACCATTAGAGATTATTTCCTTTTGTCATAAAGACTTTTTGGTCTTCGAACCTTAGCATGATTTGATGGAAATAGTGCTGACCTGGGCACTCGGGGTCCAGTTCTAGCTCTGCCTCTGAGCAAGTGTGTGACCTCAAGCAAGTCGCTTGTCTCCTTGGCTCTTATTTCTCTCACCTACAGAGGTGAACCAAGCGTGCTTGACAAGCATGCTGTTGGCATTTGGGACAGGAAACTCCACCTCACGTTGCAGAATGTCTAGCACTCTTGGGGTCGTCCCATAATGCCAGCAGCCCTTCTCAGTCATCAGAACAGCCAAAAATTTCTCCATGCACTTTAAATACCTCCTTGGGGAGAGATGCTGCCCACTTGAAGCCCAGATGTTCCATTTTGCTTCTAAAATTCTGTCATTTGACTGCTCCAGCTAACCATTATTGGGACGGATTAGGTGACGGCCAGCTAAGAGACAGAGGTGACATGAGCACACAGAGGTCCCCGAGGGAGATGTTGGAGAGATAAACACAAACTGTGCAAAGAGATTGACAGGCACCTTTCTTCATCTTTCCTTGCTCTTTTCCACCCTCACAGGAGAGTGTAATGCCCCCAGGCCACCCCAGATCCTTAACACACGGGAGAATGATCTTATAAACCGAAAGTCAGCCAGATAACTAGTGACTTATCAGTCACCAATCCTAGGCACATTTGTCATTCCAAAGGGATGCACAAGAGAACAACCCTTAATCTGAAGGGTAAAACTGGAAAATGAAGAAACATTTAAAAAAAATTTTTATATTGGAGTATAGTTGATTTACAATGTTGTGTTAGTTTCAGGTGTACTGCTCAGTGATTCAGTTGCACATATACATGCATCTATTCTTTTTCAGATTCTTTTCCCATTTAGGTTATTACAGAATATTGAGTAGAGTTCCCTGTGCTATACAGTAGGTACTTGTTGGTTATCTATTTCTATGCACTAGTGTATATGTGATAATCCCAGTCTCCTAATTTACCTCTCCCCCTTCCACGTTTCCCCTTTGGTAACCATCGGTTTGTTCTTTAAGTTGGTGAGTTTCTTTCTGTTTTGTAAATAAGTTCATTTGTATCATTTTCTTTAGATTCCACATATGAGCGATATCATATGATATTTGTCTTTCTCTGTCCAACTTACTTCACTTAGTATGATCATCTCTAGGTCCACCCATGTTGCTGCAAATGGCATTATTTTATTCTTTTTTATGCTGAGTAGTATTCCATTGTATATATGTACTGCATCTTGTTGATCCATTCCTTTGTCGATGGACACTTAGGTTGCTTCCGTGTCTTGGCCATTGTAAATAGTGCTGCTATGAACGTTAGGAAGAAACATTTTAAAAACTACAATATGCGAGAGGAAGCTTTTAGGATGGGAGCCCACCTCACCTCTCTTAATCACACTAACAGATAAAGGGACTCCTGTGAAATATGCAACGTCTCCATGTTTCCTACAGGTTCAAAATGATAATTAAATAATTCATTAAGTCCACCTGGTTGGGTTGTTGGCTTGTTGTTTGTTTGTTGCGCTAAGACTACTATTTGGACCAACTGTAGGCCCTCTGTCATTTTTTAGGACTGTGGATGGCACGACATTTACTAGTTATGTTAAGGAGAAGACGGTGGGCCGAGCCCTCTACTCGCAGGCCAGAGCAAAAGGCAAAATGGCTGGATTGGTGAGGTAAGGGGGGGGGTCCTCATCCACTGCTGCCCCCACTCAACCCCAAAACCAGCCTCCGAGAAGGCACAGAACCTCATCCTCAGGTGGCAGAGTTAGGTATCTCCGTTCCTGTTTCCCTAAGGCCTCCTGCAACACATGAGTTTTGGATGATCTCACACGTGTTAGCCTTACATAGCTTGCCTTGCATGTAGATGGCTGTCCTGTCACTAAACACTGATTCCCAGCAGAGTACAGAGAGGAACTACAGAAATATTGGTGATCGGGGCTTCCCTGGTGGCGCAGTGGTTGAGAGTCCACCTGCCGATGCAGGGGACGCGGGTTCGTGCCCCGGTCTGGGAGGATCCCACATGCCGCGGAGCAGCTGGGCCCGTGAGCCATGGCCACTGAGCCTGCGCGTCTGGAGCCTGTGCTCCGCAACGGGAGAGGCCACAACAGTGAGAGGCCCGCGTACTGCAAAAAAAAAGAAAGAAAGAAAAATATTGGTGATCTTGTTACAGCACCACATAACACAGAAAGAAAGGTTTTGAATTTGTCTTAATGATCTTCTTGGCCTGTTTTTATGGGGTGGCACCTTTTTCAGCACAGTTACTTAGTTTAGATTCTGTTTATTTTTTTCCCCTTACGGTCTTAAATAAGACACTGGAAATGCCACGCCACCCTCAGAGAGGCAGCCTCTCCCACCAGAAATGTCAGAGGAATGTTCACTGATCCCCACACTGTGTATCTAAGCCGCCCTCAGATCCTGCCATCTTCTTTTCTTCATCTCCTTCTCCTCCTCCAGACGCCCAAATTTCCCCTTAGCTGAAGTTCTTTTCATTTCATTCATGTGTTCATTCATTCAAAAAAATGCACTGAACGTTAACGTTACCCAGCTCTGTCAAAGGTGACAGCAACACTGCAACAAACACCGTCAGGCCAGTGGAGGAGATGGCCACGGAACAGACAGTGTATAGGTGACTATAACATATAGATGACCGTAACATATATAGCATATAGGTGACTATAATATATATATCATATAGGTGACTGTAATACATATAACATACAGGTGACTATAATATATATAACCTATAGGTGACTATAATATATATAACCTATAGGTGACTATAATATATATAACAGATGACTGTAATATATATATAACAGATAGGTGACTGTAATATATATAATATATAGGTGACTATAACATATATACCATATAGGTGCCTACAGTATATATATTATATAGGTAAGTGTAATATATATAATATATAATGGGGTAATATATAATGGTATAATGTGCTAATGTAGAGATGGTACAAAACCCTATGGGAGTTCCAAGTACCAAGTGAACAGTTCTGTCCAGGGGTCCAGATCATCACAGAAGACTCGATGTTTGAGCTGAGCCCAGAGAGATTAATAGAATTCAGCCAGGAGAAAGGACAGGAGAAATTCCAAGCCAGGGAACATATCCAGCATGCCTCCAGGTTAATAAGTGCTTTAAGTATCATTCTGCCGTCTTTACCCATCACTTTGACCACATCATCCATCCATTTATTATTTCTTCATTCCACAAATATTTATTTGCAGCAGAAACTCCTCCAGGTACTGCGGATACAGCAGAGAACACGGAGCTCGCATTGTAGCCTGCCCTCCCCCACCCAGATACATCAGGCGTCTCACCCCACTCTCTACTCCTAAGCTCTGTACCCGGCCGTGCTCATCTTTTTCTTCAGCTGCCCTGTATCCCAAGCTCACTTCTTCATGGTACTTCCCTGATCCCAAACGATCCGATTATGCATGGTCTCACCTTGCTTATTTAGCTGTTTAATTTGTTTTTTAATCACCCATTGTTTCTCCTAATGCTCAAATCTCCCTCATTTGACAATCCTGCTGTTTTCTCTTTAAAACCATAAACACCTCAAGATTAATGATCACGTTGGACTTTTGGTGTGTATGGGACTAAATAAGGCATTAGTGCTGGAAATACACATTCAATTTGATGAAATAATAGATGTCTTCTTTCTGAAGACTTTCAAAAAAAACGAGTCTCAAAAGCAGTAGAGGAAAGGCGTGCTGTCTTTGGAATCATCTAAACTTGGGTTTGAGTTCCTACCGTACAATTGACTCACCGTGTGGTCTGGAGCGATTACTTACCCTTTGTGAGCCTCATCTGTCATCATTTGATAACTGAGGGTATTGGGATCCAGCTTGCAGAGCTGCTATAATAGCAATGATATGTGTGTCCAGTTCCTGGCACATAATAGGTGATCAATAACTAGTAGCTCTTTGCAGATGACACTCAAATCTGTAAGAAGCTCTGGAAGAAAAAGATCAGGTAGGAGAGGAGAAGAAAATTCCAGGCTGGTGGAATGAAATTTATCTAGAAGTTGCAGTTACCTCTACCTACCGTTCATTCTTCTGGACAATAGGCAGGTTGCTAGCCCAGGGAAGCCCGGCTGCCCTCTGTGTAGGTTCTGCCTGTGATGACTCACGTGGGGGGCTCGCACCTGTAGGAGCAGAGCCCTCGATATGGAGAACTTCAAAACCGAAGTGAACATTGCCCCCGGAGCCAAGGTGCAGTTTGAACTTCATTACCAGGAAGTGAAGTGGAGAAAGCTGGGGTCCTACGAGCACAGGCTCCACCTGCAGCCAGGACGACTGGCCAAGCACCTGGAGGTGAGCCCATCCCTCTACGGCTCTGTCCCTCATCTGTGCTTTCTGCCTGTCCCCACTCTTTGTGGTGTTCCATGCCATCGACACTGCAGGTCAGGGTGGCGTGCAGAAAGGATTCTGGGTTTGGAGTCAACCAGGCCTTGCGGATTTCAATGCCAGCTCATTTCCTTATTAGCTGTGTCAGTTTCCTGTGGCCTGTTGTAACAAATGACCACACCCGGGGTGGCAGAGAGCAACAGAAACGTCTTCTCACACAGTTCTGGAGGACGGACGTCTGAAGTCAACTTGTTGGCAGGGCTATGCACCTAAAGGCTGCCAGGGAGAGTCTGTCCTTGCTTCTCCTGGTATCTGGAAGCTGCTGGCATTCCTTGACTTGTGGCCACATCACTCTAATCTCTGCCCCCCTGGTCACGTCACCAGGGTGTGACCTGTTCTGAGTGTCTTCTGAGTGTCTCGAGTCTCCCTCTGCCTTGCTCTCGTAAGAACACTTGTCGTTGACTTTAGGGCCCATTGGGTAGTACAGGATGATCTCATCTCAAGATCCTTTATTGCATCTGCAAAGACCCCTTTTCCAAATCAGATAGTAGTCACAGCTTCCAGGGATTTGATGTAGACATGTCTTGGCGGGGGGCTCCATTTAACCCACTACACTGACCTTCCACATGGGACAAGCTATCCTGAGCCTCAATTTTCTCACCTGTGAAAAGGGTACTACAACGTTCTTAGGTTCCTTGGTTACAAGTGAGATGAGTTTATGGAAGTAGGTGGCAAATAATAGCAGCTCAGTGGAGGTTGAGGTAGTCGTCTTCATCTGCTCCACGTTCCCCGCATTGCACTCCAGCTCCCTTCACCTCGAGAGCAGTGCCTGCGGCAGGGCATTGGCTACCAATTTGAACTCACCTCTGCTGTAATCTTCACCTCTTGCCGTGAGAACTGAACTGCTCTTTTCTTGGCTCGAATCTTATTGACATCACATGACCACTTGTGTAAGAGGCAGAGCAGAACTGGAAGAAACCCAGGGAAGTGCACAGTTCAACCTGCTCTCCATTTGACACATAGGAAGGTGAGGCAGACAGGTTGTAATTTGCCCATTGATGTAGAAGATTCAAGGGGATGAATGAATGGATCATGGTAAAATTCTCATTCCATTCTTATTTCTAAACAAGAATAGAATGGGGATTTCCCTGGTGGTCCAACGGTCAAGACTCTGCGCTCCCAATGCAGGGGGCCCGGGTTCGATCCCTGGTCAGGAAACTAGATCCCACATGCCACAACTAAAAGATCCTGCATGCTGCAACTAAGACCTGGTGCAGGCAAATAAATAAATATTTTTTAAAATAAGTAAGAATGGAATGGAACAGAGTAGACGAAGGGGAATTAAGTCCCAGAGAAATGAAGCAATAGAAGGGGAATACTAGGTTGCCCAAAAGATCTTCAGCCTACATGGTGAGATGCATCGTGTCACACACAATTTAAAGAACTTGCAGAAGTGATGGTGGAGCCGTGCTGGGTCATCGTTGGGAAATCCTGAAGGTGAGAAGAGCAGCAGAGGACTTAGTAAGTGTACTTCTTGCTCAATCTTGAAATATTTTAATGCTTTGAGTAATTTCTTTCCCACCTCTAGGTAGATGTGTGGATTATTGAACCTCAGGGAATGAGATTTCTTCATGTTCTGGACACATTTGATGGGCATTTTGATGGAGTTCCCGTCGTATCTAAAGGACACCAGAAGGTACCACAAGCATTGATGATACAGAGTCTAAGGGGCTGCTGGCTCCTGGGTTCTGCTCTCCTTCTCTGCTCTGGGGGATAGAAAAGCTGTCAGGTGCTGAGCTGAGGGAACTATATAAAGGAACAGTGATCCCTGAGCAAAGTCTAGGGTCTCCCACAGGATATACAGAATAATATTACGGATTGTTTCATTGCATTTTGACCAGAGTCTGTCCCTTTTGGAGGTCCTGTCCCATTTCTCCCAGGTAATTTCACTTGAGCAGTAGCTGAAAGACAGTTTTCACAGGGACTTGAAAACCGCTGGTCCAGTGGTTAAGACTCTGCGCTTCCACTGCAGGGGACGCGGGTTCGATCCCTGGTTGGGGAGCTAAGATCCTGCATGCCGCATGGTGCAGCCAAAAAAAGACAGTTTTCACATAATACGCAGTGGATTTTCATTAATCACAGCAAGAAATATCAGCCTAATCCTCTCTGCCTTAATGGCCAATAGGAACCACCTTCGGAGGGATCGAAGTCCTCTAAGAACCTTTCAGCAGCTCTTTCTAGAGCTGGTAGCTGTTTCTTCCATGGGGGGAAAGGGAGGAATTCTTTGAATCTCTTATAAAGGACTGAAACCAGGCCAGCAGCGCCGCAGGCTGTTAGACGTCCCCTCACATGCTTTGGCACCATCCCTTCCATCAACAACGAGACCACCGATGCTGCCCGGATGCAGAATGGCCCTGGACCTCCACCTGTGTGCACGAGAAGGTGCAGCTGTCAACTCCTCACCTGGAGAGGGAGGGGGGCCAAGACCAGGCTGTGACACTACTGTTCTTTCCAGGCACACGTCACCTTCAAGCCCACGGTAGCACAACAAAGAAAATGTTCCAACTGCTCCGAGACTGCGGTAGATGGTGAGCTCGTGGTGATGTACGATGTGAACAGAGAGGAGAAAGTCGGTGAGCTTCAGGTGGGTGAAAACAGACTCTGGGAGAATGGCCCCGCCAAAGCCGAAGAACTGGTTTCTGTTGAATAACCCCCCCTTCCCCCCCACCCCCGAATAAACCTCGTCAGCCTCTGGGTAGTTCCCAGCTGCCCAGACGAGTGTCAAGGCTGCAGACAGGGGACTAAAAGCATATTTCTCTAAGTGTCGCCGAGCATTTTATGTCAAGATAACTGAATAAAGGTCATTGGGTCTCATGCCTTTGTCCCAGGAAGGTACGTCTAGGCCTCGAATGAAGAACCATAGGAAATCACAAAATGGGAATTTTCGATAACCTTCCACGGCCCTTTGCAATGAGATGATCAAAGAAAGCACAGAGATTACGTTCCCTGTGAGATTTCTTGAGCATTTCCCTTTCCTCTTTTGTCACGTCTTAGATGTGTGTGCATATTTCCCTGTGCTAAAGTAATGAGGCCTTAGTAGCCAAGAGCCTGTGCTTCTCTCCAGGGATGGGGGGGTGTCGGGAAGTGTCCACAGCTACACACCTGACAGCTAGACACTCTAATGTCCTGGGGGAAGCAACCAAAGGGCAGTGGAAAGAGAATGAGGTGAGCCAGTCTTTAGCACCTACAAGAGAAGACAGAGGGGGGGATCAGGAATCCAGCCCCTCCCATTAACTTCTAGAACAACCCAGACTCCCCAGGGTGCACATCAAGGTCCTTCATGGTCTGCCCGGTGGGTTCTCTGCCCTAACTCCTTGAATTCATCGTGCTGAACCACTTATGGAGCCCTAAGTGTGCCAAGGGCCGCACTGTCTGGAAGCCTTTTCCCCGGCCTGGCCCCCACCCCCCAGCTCAGTCCAACCCTGATGCTGGCAGCCTAACTGCAAACTCATGAACCCACGTTCAAGTCCAGCGTAGATGCCCTTTCCCTGGGGAAGACGCCCCCGTCTGACTTAGATGCACCGCCACTGGGGGTGTTCTCGGAGCCTTTTATTTTTCCTGATCACAGACTTAACACCCTGTGCTTCAAATTGCCTCTTTATTTGTCTGGGTCCTTCATTGCCCGCGAGCCTCAGGAGAGCAGGGACTCTTCCTGATTCACTGTCGGTGAGCAGGGTGCCTGGGACGGAGGCTCTCGATGAAGACTGGGTGGGGTGGAAGGAGTGGAGGGAAATAGCCTAGGAGGTGAACTGCTGAGAAGGCTCAGACCTTCGCAGGGAAGGACAGAGTGGGAGCAGGAAGGAGAAAGGAGAAGCAGGGGGACACCAAGCCTCTGTTCTCTCCTATCCCCTGTGACCACCCCTCTCCTCTCTCAGTCCCCAGACCCTCGTCTTCCTACATTCCAAACATTGCTAATGGTTTGGCTCACAAGTGTGTTCTGGTTTCCAGGTATTTAATGGATATTTTGTCCACTTCTTTGCTCCTGAGAACATGGACCCAATTCCCAAAAACATCCTCTTTGTCATCGACGTTAGTGGCTCAATGTGGGGAATAAAAATGAAACAGGTAAGTACCCCTGGTGGGCAGTGGTACCTGGGGCTCCCTACCTTTTCTGATCCTCTCCTGATGATGCAATCGTTCGAGGCCTCTTCCCACAGGGCTTGTCTCAGCTCAGGCTGCTAACAAAGTCACACAGACTGGGTGGCTTCTGAACAGCAGAAATTTATTCAAAACTCACCTTTTTGAAAACTTTCGTGTCAGTATAACCTCTTCTCACTCTGCTCACTCTTCTGCTTCATATCCTTTTGGTTCTTCTGCATATAACACTTTAATACCTTGCCATTGTTCATGAATAACTTTGACATCACTATATGCCTATATTTTCTAATTATGCTGTAATTCCTTGAGGGTGGCCATCCTGTCTCACATCTTCCAGTTCAGAGTTCAACATAGGCTTATTCAGTGTTAATGGTATAGATGCAATTCTAAACAAACAAGGAAATTTCTTATTTTACTCATCAATCTATCCATTCAACCAATTTGAACCACCGACTAACCATTCATTCATTCAACAACCATTTCTGACCACCCAAGTGTTCACTACTGTTCTAGGATCCAAAAGACAGAGAAGACATGGCCCTGCCCACTGTGCTTCTACCCCGATACCCAGGTCTCAACAGTGGTGTTTCTGACGGTTTGGGCTGATCCTTTGTTGTGGGGACCACGCTATATGTTGTAGGATGTTTAGTAGCATCCCTGGCTTCTATCCACTAGATGCCAGTGGCACCCACCCTTCCAGTCATGACAATCGAAAATGTCTTCAGACATTGTCAAATATCCCCTGGGGAGAAAATTACCCTCAGTTGAGAACCACTGCTCTAATACAAGAGTGTTTTCACCCCTCCCTCCCTCCCTCCCTCCCTCCTCCCCCCACTTCCTTCCTTCCCTCACTTAACAAGTATCTGTTAAGCACCCACTATGTGTCGGGCACTTAGTTCATCACCGAAGTCTGAGATGACTATTACACACCCAAGCGAACATGTTAAGCAGGCTGTTGGCTCTACAGATCTGGTGCTCAGAGGTGAGATATTAAGATAGACACTTAGGAGCCACCAGTATGTAGAAGGTATTCACAGCCATGAGACCAGGTGAGAACACCAAGGAGTAAGTGTAGATAAGAGAAGAAAACCAAGAGTCAAACTTACACTATTCCAATAATTAGAATAATCTGGGGAGAAGACGAGGAACCAGCAAAGAAGACTAAGAAAAAGTAGCCAATGAAAGAAGAAGAAAACCAAGAGTGTCCAAGGCTCTGGAAGAAGACGAGGAGGTTATATGAGGAGAGAGATGTGACCAGTTGGTCCAAATGCTGCTCAGATTGAGTCTGATAGGATGAGAATAGTCCACCGGATTTCACAGCAACCTTGACGAGCGACGTTTCAGTGGAGGGATGATGGTGAAAACCTGAATGGAATGTATGTCAGAAGAAGATTTGGAGACAGTATTTTAGACAGTTCTTTCAAGGAATTTTATTGCAAAGGGAAACTGAGAAATGGGGCAAGTGGGTACATTATGAGTTTTTTTAAGGAATGAGAAATGATAGCATGTTACTCTGTTTATGGAAATGTACCAACAGAGGGAAATTCAAGATGCAGGAGAGGCAAAGGGCAGTTGCTAGAGCCATGTCCTTCAGTAGACGAGAGAGAATGCCATCTAGGTCACATGTGGATGGATTTGCATTAGGCGGAAATACAACTACCGGTTCTTCTACATTACCAGGTGGGAAGGAAAAGTTTATGGGTACAAGTACTGGCAGGTGGGATTTTATGGTGGTGGGAGTTGTGGGAGTTTTCTTCTGATTGCTTGCATTTCTCAGTGAAGTAGGAATCCAGGTCATCAGCTGAGACAGGAGAGGGGAGTGTTGGTGGTTTGAAGGGGAAGGAGATGGGAAGCAATAATTACGTGGTAGTGGATGAGAAGGCTGAGTAGATGCGCTTGAGAAATACATTTGATTCTCAGACACCACAAAGGGGCCACCTGAGGCTCATAATCCTCAACTTAAAGTCAAGCTGGTGAGACTGGTCATGCATGACAAAATAAGACAGTAAAAGTTTAAGTATCGAAATACAGACAATACATGTTCAGAATACAGGAGAGGTAGATCTGTGTTGACTCAAGTGGATTTATATGGTTTTCTGGAAAAATTATATCTTGAGCCACTACTTGCAAGATGACTAGGATGAATTATTGGTCTTCCTCGTTTCATCTTAGGCTTAGAGCTTATGTATTAAGACCCTTCTCTATTCTCTCTCAAAACAGACAGTGGAAGCGATGAAGACCATATTGGATGATCTACGCGCTGAAGACCATTTCTCCATGGTTGATTTCAACCACAATGTTCGAACCTGGAGAAACGATTTAGTCTCAGCTACTAAAACACAGATTGCAGATGCCAAGAATTACATTCACAAAATCCAGCCCAGTGGAGGTAAGTAGGTTTAGCCCACAGCCCAGTGAGAAACTCCCATAGGATTCAAATCTTGGTTCACTTAAGAAATATGATTCCCTACCCCAGTGGTCTTTGCCCAGTCTGCAGTGGTCTGCTTTAAATAATACATTTATTATTAAACAATGAATACTATGGTCATGGTGAAAGCATAATCCATACCCCATCCCACACACCTCAGAAAAGGGTGTCAGTAAGTGAGACTAGCCTTCTTATGACTCACATAGCAAGAGAAAGACAAATACCATGTAATATCACTAAGATATGACACAAATGAACTTATCTATGAAACAGAAACAGACTCAGGACGTGGGGGAGGGATGGACTGGGAGTTTGGGATTAGCAGATACAAACTAGTATATACAGGATGGATAAACAACAAGGGCCTACTGTATAGCACAGGGAACTATATTCAATATCCTGAGATAAACCATCATGGAAAAGAATATGAAAAAGGAATGTATATATATGTATAACTGAATCACTTTGCTGTAAAGCAGAAATTAACACAACATTGTAAATCAACTAAACTTCAATTAAAAAAAATCACATATCATAACATACTTGTTTACAGGACAGTGTCCAAGTATGTCAGCAAGGCTGAATTAGGTAACTTCAGTTTGGTGGTTAACAAAATGACTGGTGCTTTGAAAGGGTTAATTCATCTCTAAGGGAACCATTGACTACAAAGTGAGTATTTTATTCCACTGGGGGATCTGGACCAGCCTGGTCAAAATTTAGAAAGCAATCGAATGATTTGGGTACTGAATAAACTATACATGAGTCATCACCAAACAGATGAACCTGAACCCAAGACGTGATTGTTTCTGTGGAAAGTAAGAGTATGTAACAGAACAGCACATTCTACGGCTTTCACAGGGACGAATATCAACGAAGCACTGCTGCGGGCCATCTTTATTTTGAATGAAGCCAATAACTTGGGACTGTTGGACCCCAACGCGGTCTCGCTGATCATTTTGGTGTCTGACGGCGATCCGACAGTAGGCGAGTATCATTTACATTTTTAGTGATAAATATTTTTACTCTTGTTGCTTGGGAACGTGATTTGCTCAAAATGGGAACTCAAATGCATTTGCCTGAGTGTCTAAGCCATTTTAAAGCCGTGCTTCCTAAAAGAAGGGTTCTTTTGACCCTGAAGCATTCACTCCACTTAAAGCAGTCCCCGGACGTTTGCGGGGAGGACGCTCTTGAATGCCTCAGTTTCACCTCCACAGCCTGGGGAAACTTGAATTTGAGTCACATGCTGTGAGGATTGCTGAGACATACTAGTGCAGTGTGTTTATTTCCTCAGCATAAGGTGTGCGAGGTGGTGTGTGGGGAGTGTGTGATGAGGATGTATCCTCTGAGTCTGCAGTGACCTGTTCTCCCACTGTTCTCCAAATTTCCCCCATGTACTCACTGCACCTGGACAGGTTACTTCTCTCTGATGCATCCTGTGTGTTTTCTTATCCACACAATGGCTCGCCGTCTCCCTGCTTCTATTACATACACTGTTATTTGCATTTGCTTCATTTGCATCTTTACACGGACAAGCACCAGTGAGAGTGAATGCTAGATTGCGCTGCAGTCCATCTTGTAGACAAGGATGTACCTAACTGTGCGTGACACAGCTCAGTGGAAGGAGAACCAGTGATGCGATCCTGACAAGGTACCAGAGTTCTAGAAAGACAGAGAGCGAGGCAGAGTGGCTGTTGTTGTGTATTTGTTGTAGATTCAGTGCTTGGATCAGATGACTTTTAAAATTCAATTTTAGAATAAAATCTTAAGGAAATAAGCTTAAAAGATTGTCAGTTTCTTACTCCTGACCCTCAACCATCCAGTTCCTGTCCCGGGAGACAGTCACTGGTTACCAGTTTCTTACGTGTCTTTCCAGAGATATTCTGTGTGTATCTGTATACTGTATATACATATACACACAAATATATGAAAATATATACGCACGTATACATACATGTATACAAATGCATTCTGCATATGCTGACCTTCACCTTGCTTTTCTCCCCTTTAAAAATGTGCCTTTGAGATCGTTCAATATAAACACATAAAGAGTTGCCGTGTTCTTTTTTATAACTGCATAGTATTTCAGTTTGAATATACCATAATTTAACCCATCTCCTTTATCGGTGTACATTTAAGTTGTTTCTAATGTGTTGCTATTCCCAATAACGTTGCTATATACCACTGTCCGTCCTTCATTTCAACATGTATGAGGGCATCTCTAGGGGACATTCCTAGAAGTTGAGTGACTGAGTCAAAGCATAGGTGCATTTTGAATTGGGACAAATTTTGCTAAACTGCCCTCCATGCGTTTTCCTAAATCTTGATAGCATTGGCTTCTCACTCCTTTCCTTCCTGTCATCATCTTTAGGGGAATTGAAATTGTCAAAAATTCAGAAAAACGTGAAGCAGAACATACGAGAAAACATCTCCTTGTTCAGTTTGGGGATAGGATTTGATGTTGACTATGATTTTTTGAAGAGACTCTCCAACGAAAACCGTGGGATCGCGCAAAGGATTTATGGAAACCAGGACACTTCTGCCCAACTCAAGGTAACTTTTTTTTCTGTTCTTTTTTTTTTTTCTTCACTTAAAATCATTCAACTAGCAATATCGGATGCCTAAAAGAAGATGGCTGAATTTAAGTAAAAATTGTCATTATGTCAGTTATATTAGGTCACAAGAATCGGGGAAGTGTTCTATTCCTTTCTCATGCACCCCACCCCCACTTGTACACCTGCAGTAACAGTGAGATGAGAGGCGGTAAGGTGATGGATACTAAGTTCCCTACTCCCTGAACAGGTCTTGGGAGACACCATCACAGCTTCTTGTGTCTCTACAGTCCTGCTAAGCCATCGGTCCTCCTAATCGTCATGGGCACTGTTCTCCCTTTAAAGTACATTGGCATCTTGGAAATCAACTTCTATAATGCAACACAAGTCAAACTATAGCCTGTACATTTCCTTAAATATAAAGGATATCAATTACTTGTTTATTTTGACTAAATGGACAAGAAAAAATGAAGGAGAAGAAGAATATACTTTACTCCACCCTCTGTCAGTACCAGGTACCATCTATCGATAGCAGGCACCATATTTAAACCTGGGGACAGGTAAGAGACAGGTTCTAATTTGGGGATATCCACCCAGCTGACTTATTATGAGAGTCCATGAGCTTTTCATGCTCGTCACAACAGAAAGAAAATATGCTGGGCTCTTAAGAGTAATATTCTTAACAAAGTCTTGATCGTCTCTGTTTCAGTTCATTGAATAACTATGAGAATTTTCCATAGCTTTCCACAGAGATCCTGGGAGAATAAATTGAGCGATGTCTGCTAAGCCCTTGAAGAATCTCAGAGAAAAATGCTTTAGATCTATAAAGTGATATGAAAATAATGATTTCTCTGTTTTTTTCTATGAATTGTAGAAATTCTACAACCAGGTCTCGACTCCCTTGCTCCGGAACGTTCAGTTCAACTATCCCCAAACACCAGTAACAGATGTCACTCAAAACAGTTTCCATAACTATTTTGGAGGCTCAGAGATCGTGGTGGCAGGAAAAGTTGACCCTGATAAATTGGAGCAGTTACAGGGTATTATCACTGCAACTTCGGTACTTCTACTTATCTGCTTATTCTAAAAATACTAATTGTCCCCTTAGTATACAAGAGACATCTTGTATATTAACAGGCTGATACTCTGAATTCCAAGAATCATGTGAGTATAATAAAAGCAAAAAGCGAAAGGGAAGGCCTGAGAATATCTGTGCCATCTTCCCAACTATTGTGTAAATCCTGACCTTTTCCATCCCAAACTCTAGAGGTTGGCTCTTACTTCCTCTTGTGTATTCTTTTGGGTTATTTTGCATTCCCCTTCCAGTTGCCTGCTACCCTGATTCACTCACAGTAGATCCTTTGGAAAATGTGAATTGATTAACTACAATTCTGCCCCACTGGTGTCTTTCAACTGAACCTTCCACTGTCCAGGCTAATGCAGAGTTAGTCTTGGAAACCCTGGCCGAGATGGATGGCTTGGAGGATTTTCTATCCAAAGACAAGCATGCAGATCCTGATTTCACCAAGAAATTGTGGGCCTATCTGACTATCAACCAACTTCTGGCTGAACGGTAAGAAGACCGTACACCACAGGGATTTGCAAAAGCAAAAGACTTGCCTTGGATACTTGACATAATAGACAAAAAAAAAGAGTTTGGAACCAAGAAAGGCAGCAAATTATTACAGGGTTTGGAGTATTCATTTCCACTGGTTTCAGGCAGTTTTAACTCAAGCTGGGTTCACTCGTTTTTCTTTTTTCTTGACATATAACATGCATACAATAAAGCATGTGAAGTGCATTCATTTTAAATGTACAGTTTAATGAATTTTTATGCACATCACCCACGTAATCAGCACCCGATCCAGACACGGAACAGTTCTTCCATTTCTGAAGCTTCCTTCATTCTCCTTTCCACTCAACACCCACCTCCCATCTCGAGTAGAAATCACTATTTTGACATCTGTCGCTATCAATTAGTTTTGTCTATGATGAAATTTCATATAATGATACAAACTGTATTTTTTGTTTCTGGCTTCTTTCACTCAGTGTGATGCCCGTGAGATTCATCCATCTCATTGCTATGGGTATCAGGAATTCATTTGCATTTACTCCTGAAAATAGATTATTGTCCAAAGAGAAATTTATGATTATGCAATTCTGATATCACGTAAGTAAGGGCTTCCTATAGGTACCTGTTTCATCTCTGGCTTCTCAGCTGACTGGTATTTAAATGCTCCAATATAAAAACTATATTTCTAGAGTAATGTATGGTTCTTTGATCACGTGTATCAGAATTACAGGGGGGTGTTTGGATAAGAAAATTACTGTTCCCCAGCCCGCCTCCACCTATTTGATCAGATTCTTAGGAAGAGGGAGCAGGGTGGTGTGAACGGGGCTGGGAAAAATGAAATACGGCTGTATAACTGTGCTCAGAGAGAAAATCCTTAATGTCAGTAAGATTATAAAACAGACACAAGATTGTAAGCTGTGGCTTTAAAGTAAGTGAGAACTGTCCCTGCATCTTTACAGAGGCAACTGGGTGCATGTAAAGGTGTATAGCAAATTGCTGCAGACGTTAAATATTGATTTTTAAAAAACGATCCCTGTAAAGTGGATCAGTGGTTGCCAGGGAGCAGTGGGTGGAAAGGATGAACAGGCAGAGCACAGGGGACTTTTTAGGGAGGTGAAACTACTCTGTATGACACTATAATGACGGATACCTGTCATTATACATTTGTCCAAACCCATAGCATGTACAACACAAAAGTGAACCCTGGGTGATGATGACGTGTAGATGTAGATGTATCGATTGTAACAGATGTACCGCTTCTAGTGGGAGATGTTGATAATGGGGGAGGTTGCGGGTGGGGAAGGGGCAGGGAGTATATGGAAAAGCTCTACTTTCTGCTCAGTTTTGCTGTGAACCTAAAACTGCTCTCAAAAATAACTTATTTAGACTTGTTTCCAAGAGGGAGGGGGTCGGGGGAGGGGTGGAGTGGGAGGTTGGGGTGAGCAGATGTAAGCTATTACATCTGCTAAACAACAAGGTCCTACTGTGTAGCACAGGGAACTATATTCAGTATCCTGGGATAAACCATAATGGAAAATAATATGAAAAAGAATGTATATATATATATATATATATATATATATATGACTGAAGCACTTTGCTATACAGCAGTAATTAACACAGAGAACACTGTAAATCAACTATACTTCAGTTAAGAAAAATAATAATCTGTTTAAAAATTCCTTAGGACTGCATGGATAGACAAAATACTAAGCTTCATGAAGCCAGTTAATTCTGTTTTACCTCATGGTCCCCAGGGTCCCAGCTGGACCCAGAAGTGGTGGAGTTAAATCTAGTGATGCTGTCCAATGTCTCTGTTTCCTGAGTACAGGAGCCTGGCTCCTACAGCTGCTGTGAAAAGGAAAATTACAAAAACAATCCTGCAGATGTCTCTGGATCACCATATAGTGACCCCTCTCACATCCTTGGTGATTGAGAATGATGCCGGGGATGAACGCATGCTGGCAGACTCCCCTCCACAAGACCATTCTTGTTGTTCAGGTGAGTCTGCCTACCTGGTGAAGAAATTTTTCATAAGATGTTACGGAAAAACCCAAACGAACTTTTTGGCCAACCCGATATTTTTTTATAAGCCTAAGTCCTGATAAGCCTTGTTGACATAGATAAAAGTAAACAGGAATGGAAAGAACTTGGTTACAGCAGTGGCAGTCACTTATCTGAACTTCTTTGAAGTCATATACAAAACTCATATAGAATCTAGTACTCAAAAAAGTATTTTTAATGGTCTATCAGATGACATGTCAGGCCCTTCTCCAATCCTGTTGAAAGCAAAGAATTGAAAACTGTCTCACTTACAAATAGATTTGTTTCCTAGACATTGGAGTTATTCCATTTTGGGGCACTACACCGATTTTCAAATGGACACTTAGTTCCTGGGAGGTTTTTGGTGAGGCAGGCAGGAAAAAGGTGTGCCTTCCATTTCTAAACTAGGAGAAAGGGTTTTCTTGGGAAAAATATATATGGAAGCTAAGAAGCTCAAAATTGCCGTAAAAGCTATCCATGTTCTCTGTGTCTCGTGGAATGTCCCAAGGTACACCCAAGGGCACGTGTGCCCACATTTAGAAGAGCTTGGTTTACTCATCTCTTCCTTCCTCCCTTTCTTAGGGACTGGTCCTATTATAAAAATCTTGAGAATGACCAGCATTCACTGGAGGGATCGTTTTCTGCATTTTTAATTCTGTCCAAGTGAGATGCCAACTTTATGACAGTGGTCCAGGCTTCAAGAAACTCTTACTTCTGACTTCCAGTTACAATAGCCTGGAGCCTCACAGCTAAATTTATGCAGGGAGAAACTCAGGCTAGATGACCTGGCATTTATAGGTGATTTTATATCCCCTGAATAAAATGCCTAGGTGAACTGGCATTTTTTTCTCAGAGACAAGGAGCTGACTGCATATCAGAAAGCCAAATGAATTTTTTTTTTTTTGCGGTACGCGGGCCTCTCACTGTTGTGGCCTGTCCCGTTGCAGAGCACAGGCTCTGGACGCGCAGGTTCAGTGGCCATGGCTCACGGGCCCAGCCGCTCCACGGCATGTGGGATCTTCCCGGACCGTGGCACAAACCCGTGTCCCCTGCATCAGCAGGCGGACTCTCAACCACTGCGCCACCAGGGAAGCCCCCAAATGAATTTTTTGCAACCAGTAGGGGATATTGGTTGGTTGGGAAACTAAATCGTTCAGTTGATTGTTTTGTTTTGTTTTCTTTTTTATTGAAGTATAGTTGATTTACAATATGGTGTTAGTTTCAGGTGTATGGCAAAATGATTCCATTTTATATATATATGTACTTTCAGATTATTTTCCATTATAGGTTATTATAAGATATTGAATATCGTGTTATACAGTAAATCCTTATTGCTTTCTGATTGTCACTTGGTGAGTAGATAGGAATAGATCCGAGAAGATGCCATCCAGAGTCTGGCTGGACCTCATCTCCCCAGTTTATGGTGAAGGCACAAGGTCATTCCCCAACCTCCGAGGGCTGGTTCCTTCTACTACAGACCCTAGCCCAGGACCCAGACTCTGCAGAGAAGCCTCCAGCAGGCCCTCACAGCATGATGACAGAAGGAGCTGGAAGATAGAGAACTCAGGAATAAAAACAATGGGAGAAAACCTTAGCTGAAAACCTCTGGGGTCTGTCTGCATAAAACAGATTCTTGATATTGTAAGCAATGTCCATGGAAAAGTAAACCTGGAAACTAATGGATACAGTTTTTTCTATGCAGGTGCCCTGTATTATGGCAACAGAGTTGCTCCAAATTCATTCCCACCTTGGGTGAACCCTTCACCGACACCAATGGTCCCAATGCCCGCGGTTGGTGCTCCAGTGCTTGAGACAACCCCTCCTCCACACGTGATGAGAGGTAAGGGAACTTCCACAATGCTTCCACATCCCAGATCTCAATTGGACCATAATGCCATGGAGCATTGGTATACGTTTAAAAAATCCTGGTAAAACTGGAAGCCTTCTATTGGCATTGTTGCCTTCCATGGAAAGAAGATGGTCCCATGTATTAGTCAGCTTGGGCCACCAAAACAAAATACCATAGACTGGGTGGTTTAAGCAACAGAAGTTTATTTCTCCCAGTTCTGGAGGCTGAGAAGTCCAAGATCAAGGTGCCAGCCAGGTACATTTCATTTTCTTCGTTTGTAGGGAGCACCTGTCTTCCTGTGTGTTCACATGGCCCCTTTGTGTATGCACTGGAGAGAGAGATAGAGGGCAGGCTCTCCAGTGTGTCTCTTTTATAAGGGCACAAACCCCATCATAAGGGTCCCTCCCTCATGACCTTGTCTAACCTTCATCAGCTCCCAAGGCCCCACCTCTAAACACCATCATGTTGGTGGTTACAGCTTCAACATATGAATTTGGGGGGACAACGCATTCCATAGCACCCTATTTCCAACTGTACAAGGCAAACCTTCTGGGATGGAAGAGATGCACCTCTCGTGTGGGGAGGGCCAGTGGGTATCAATGGAAAGGACATCTTCTTTGGAGATTGTTCATGACACTCATTTGAACTTAAGTTACTTAACATTTCTGCACTTCACTTCCTTCATTTTGAAAACAGGCTTCATGATACTTGTGTAGCTGTAAGTACGTAAGTATCATGATGTAAGCTACTTACATAGCTGTCGATTAAATATGTAACCATCTTTAAAGAGCTGGCATGTTATAGTCACTCAATAAATAGGTGTTCTGTTTGTTTTTGGCCACACCATGCAGCATGTGGGATCTTAGTTCCCCTGACCAGGGATCAGACCTGTGCCCCCTCCAGTGAAATCACAGAGTCTTAACCACTGGGCCACCAGGAAAGTCCCTAAACAGGTGTTATTATCAATTTTATAATAAAAAATACTTGAATGTTGTTTCCTATATAACTGCATTATCATACATTATTTTGTGAGGTTGTTTGTTAATTTGCTTACTTGATTTTAATCAACAGCATATTTGAAAATCCTAGTTTTGCTCAGCATTTAAAAATCTTTCTACCAGTGGTTTCAGTGGCAGGCATGGGTAGCAGATGCAATCGTGTGAAAGCCAGGAAAACGAATTTCGTCGCGAGGGTCCTGGCAGCTGCATCTGGCTTCCTTGTGCAGATTCTTTCTTTGCCTTCTGGTCATCAACCTCTGCAGGGTCTTATTTCTCAACCAGAGAGAGGGGCTGCCTGGGGGAAATAGGAAACTATCTTCTCTCCTGTTCCTGGTCTGCACTGTGCCTTTCAGTGAAAGGGATTTCCACTGCCTACCCATTGGCTGGTCCCATGTAGAAAGCTTGGGTCCCTTTTCTGCCTTTTACTTAGGAGTAAATTTCAACATTCAAAGAAGGAGCACATCCCTCTCCCTCTTGGAAGGTCCAAAGTACCAGCTTAACTCGGGTGGTTTGCAGTTTAAATATCAGAGTAGCTTCTGGTATAGCTTCTTAGAAATGTGCTGCTTTTCTAGACTGCTTGGAATGTAAGACTCTTCTATCCAGAAATCCTCAGAACTGATTTCTCAGGACTGTACACC
The DNA here is from genome assembly GCF_964270905.1 of Leucopleurus acutus. Classification (NCBI taxonomy): domain Eukaryota; kingdom Metazoa; phylum Chordata; class Mammalia; order Artiodactyla; family Delphinidae; genus Leucopleurus; species Leucopleurus acutus. The sequence continues at coordinate 180,036,496 of NC_139142.1, forward strand.
TACCACTCACCTGACATAGAATTATAACAGAGAGAACACAGCGAGGACTCTGAATGGATATTTATGGTATCTTTAAATATCTTTAATAAGTATCTTGATAGAGATTTTAAAACATCCCACCTCTACGACTTGGCTCTGAAATTGTTATTTGGGGGCCCAAGGTGATCTTCTTCTTCACGCTTTCATTGGTGGCGATGCTTCAGACAGAGGTCCCTCCACTCCCCTCCCACATCGCCTCCAACTATGGAGCTTTGGTGAAGGGCGCTGCATGTGACTCTCAGAAGTGACAGCCTCGTCAAGTGGCACATGAGGAGGGAATCTATGTGTCCAAGGTTGCTGTGCTTGCACAACAGCCATTTTTACTACGTGTTTCCAACGAGTGGCTTCTGAGAGCGAGATCTGATTGCAGGGACAAGTTCATGAGTCACTTAAACTGTTCCTTTGCAAAACAAAACTTTCATAGAAACATGTAGAGCCCGAGCCAATTTATTTTGAAGTGTTCTTCTCAGTAAGAACGCAGTGATTGCTCCGAGTTTCTTGTCTCTGCTGTATGAGGCAACCAAAAGGACAAGGTCTTGAGAGTCAGACAGTTCTGGGGTCAAACTCTGCCCCCATGACCTTGGCCTGGACACTGAAACATCTATAGGTCTCAGCCCACCTTCAAAATGGGGATGATAATAACCTGCAAGGTGGTTCTAAAGTAGGTTCCTGGTTCCTAGGAGAAGCTCGGTAAATGCTGGCTAGTCTTACACCCATTAACCCCAGGTCCTCCATCTCCCCCAACCTGATCAGAATGGAAGGCTGCACGGACTAACTTCAGTATGATCTTTTGTTTCTGGTAGACGTCTATCCACTCATTAGGGCAGTACTGATTCGCTGCTGCTCACCAAAAGGTCTGATGGATGGGATCTAGGTTCATCAAAATGGCAAAACCCATGATTATCTTTAATGAAAGCAATTTCCTTCAAGCCAGGTTATCTCAAAACACCCTATTTGTGTAGAGGAAAGAAGAGGCTATCATAATAAAATGATTTTTTGATTAAAAAAACAAAGAGCTGGGAAGCTTTGTTGCGTGTTTTAATGATGCCCTCTCATGCCCAGCTCCTACACAAAATCAATTAACCAAGTATTTATTGACTACAGAGCATGAGCTTGGTGGTGTGAGGGGTGCAAAGAAGTACAAGATTTTGTTCCAGTTCTGGATGAGTTTATCCTCCATTTCGAGTTCCCAAACACACACTTGAAGGAGCATATCAGGATGGTTGGGAGAATGGGCACGTAATCAGACAGCGTGGCTTTGCGTCATAACTTTGCCACTTATTAACGCTGTGATGTGACCTCGGGCAGGTCACCTGTCCTCTGCAGGACTGCGGTGAGAATTAGTTAATATTTGCAAAGAGCTTTGTGATAGCATCTAGAAAACAGCAACCTCTCAGACGTTTGTTAAAGCACGGTAAGGAACAATTTATTCATGATGGGTGTAGGGACCACTGCATTGGGGTATTGCAGTGCAGGAGGCAGATTAGATTCAACTCTGAACACACCATGGGAAAGTGGGAATTTACAGACAAAAACCAGGCTGAGGTCAGTAAATGGAATATTACTAAGAGGAAACATCAGTGGAAAGGGGGGGTTCTGGTTAAACTAACCTAACAGGATTCTTGCTGAAGGCAGGCCAGGTAATCAGACCTCACTTGAGGATGGTGGGGGGAGGAGGAACCTGAATAGATATCAAGGGTGATCAGATTTGGAGGGTGGGGGATTCTAGCTAAACCTACTTAGTAGGATTTTTGCTAAAGTTAGACAATGCAGAGAGGAACATGGAAGTCCAAAAGTTGAGGTCAAACTTGAAGAGTTCAGGGAAGCCTGAGTAGAGTTAGTCCCAGGAGAGAGTCTTTGTCACTCCTTCATTAAATTGTTTCTCTCTTGAAGGTAAAGACCATGACTTATTCATAGCTACACCAAGCGTTGCACAATGCAGAGTTTTGCACATGGTTTGGTTTTTTTTCTTACCAAATATTTGTTGAATGGGTAAACAAACAAACAAAAAAGATCAGCCAGAATAATGGTGTCTAGTAACAAAGGAGTACTTTCTTGGGAATAGCTTGATCCTTCATTGCTCTTGGAATTGATCAATATTAATCTGTATGCCAAAAAGTAATATTATGTCTTTTTTATTTTCATGCACTGTGTATGACTACTTAAAAATACAGGTATTTTACAGGTATTTTACCTATACACACAGTCACTGTATATACACATATGTAGTGCATTTGTAGTATATATTATACATATAGTGTGTATGCTTGTGTTTCTTATTCCTAATGTCTTTCTTATTCATTTTTTTCTCTCCAGCCTAGAATATATGTGATAGCTACAAAACGAGTATACATTATATTTGTAAGATAACCTAGAACTCTGATGGCAGCTCCATGAGGAAGGGACAGCGCTTGGACCACTGGGTCCCTGGTGCCTAGAACAGTACCTAGCGTATAGTAGGAGCACAATAAACATTTGTTGTTGTGAAATTAAAGATGTTCAGGAATAAAATACTGTTCAAATTAATTTTCCTTTCTATGATTTTGTTTGTTTTCATTTTCTTTGTATATTTTCCAGTTGAAAATGACCCACACTTCGTCATCTACCTACCAAAAAGCCAAAAGAATATTTGTTTCAATATTGACTCAGAACCTGGAAAAATCCTCAACCTTGTTTCTGATCCAGAATTAGGTAAAATAAAAAGATATTATATTAGAATTAGACTACTAGATCATGGTCATTCTTTACTGTCACTACCTGGGATTTCTTTCTTTCCTACCTTAATAAAATCTTATATATATATATTTCAAACTACTCTTTTCAAACTCTGATAGTGACAAATGAATTATAAATATATTCCTAACTATTTGAACTATTCTAGATAAAATACTCTGAGTATGAACTAGCAGAACTTGTGATATGATTAATTTAAACCATAAGAAAATAGTTATAAAATGAGAATTATAGAGGAAAAAAATATTTTGTAAATCCTGAAGCTAAATAAAAAAATAATTTTCCCATTCTGTCAAGTTTTATAAATTTGAATTATGGTGCCCACATGTGCAAAAAGAAAGAAAGAAAGAAAGAAAAAGAGCACACAAGAAAGAAAAAAACATTTTTTTCCTTGCAGGGATTTTGGTCAATGGACAGCTCATCGGTGCCAAGAAGCCCAAGAATGAAAAACTAAGCACCTATTTTGGGAAACTGGGATTTTATTTCCAACGTGAGGACATGAAAATAGAAATCAGCACCGAGACCATCTCCCTGAGCGGGGGCTCTCGAACATCTGTCTTGTCCTGGTCCGACACGGCCCACATCCTTAACCAGAGGCAAGTACAGTTACATCCGAATTAGGGCGTATCCTTGACACGTGACTACATCAACAAATCCAGACGTGCGTGACACAAACATAAAACTCAAAATCATCATTTTAAATGTGAAGAAGTCAAGGTTCAGAAAAAACTTTGTTACTTCCTGCCCTGCTCCTGGCAGTAGAGTCTATGTGTTTTGGACACAGTGTGTCTCAGTGCTAGCCTGGCGCCTGGCATACAGTAAGCACTCAATAAGTACATGTTGGACGTGTGAATGAATCCATCAACTGAAATCCAGCCCAGTGTGTCAGAGTGCTCAGAAACACTATGATTTTGTCCTATGAGTAATATCTTCCCATTAGTATCTGTTCATTGTTGATATGGAAACGTATACATTGACAGAATTTCAGCGCTGGGAGATAAATCAACGTTCTGTGGCCAAAATGTCGTAAAGCTCTTAAAAAACTGGGGGGATTGTACGGGGCAGAGTGAAGTCATATTAGGGGTGGGAGAGGAATGACATTCTAAAATGAGTCTGTTCCAGAATCGTTAACTCCTTTTTGACTTCCCACCAGGGTGCTTGTCTCGGTGAAGAAAGAGAAAACTGTGACTATCACCCTGGATAAAGAGATGTCCTTCTCTGTTTTACTTCATCGCGTTTGGAAGAAGCATCCGATCAATGTCGACTATTTGGGGATCTATATCCCCCCCACAAACAAGTTTTCTCTTAATGTACACGGGTTGATAGGTAAAGTGTCCGTGGACCATCTGGCAGGTGTGGGACTGACCACCCTAGGTCTTGAGCAACTTTGGCTCAAGGTTAGAACATTTGGTTAGAATGTGGGAAAGTGACAGGTATGGACTCAATGGTTCAGGGAGGACCCACACCCTGGTCTTAATTTATGAAGGTGCCTGAGTGACACACAAAGAGGTCAGTGTCATTGACAGAGTGTAACATTTACCGTTGCTCGCAGTTTCCATAGAAACATGAGACACATCTCACCATGCAGGGCCACGGGGAGGCCAGGTTTGGGTCAGGAACCAGAAGAAGGAGCAAGAGATAGGTCCAGGCCAGAGCCTTTACTGGGGTTTCTGTGGCAAAGACAGGACAGAGCAGGGTAGTTTGGGGTTGGCTGGCTTAATAATTTCAGTGGGCACTGGGCTACAGGGTGGTCTTTCCTTGCCTGGCACCTGGCCCTGGAATGATTCCTTCTGGGGCTCCCAGGCCAGAGACAGGAGGCCCGGCTCTGGCTTGGTCCGTTTGCAGATCCCCGCCATGCTCCCGGCTGAGTCCTTTGCTCTCTTTCAGAATTGGCTTTCCCAGGGAGGGGCAGTCTCCCCCCAGCCAGACGGAGTTTTTAAGATGTCAAAACATCATAATATACAGAGAATTAAAAACAAGATTCCTACAACCCAACACAGCAGTGCTGGGCGACTCGCAATGCTATAGCTGGGACTATTTGCTGCTCCAGACAAAGTTTCCCAGGGCTGGGATTTCATCACATACTGGGCAAATTAAGAGAAGGGATGGATACACTGTACGTTTTATGCTGAAGATTTTTTTCTCACTGAAGAGAAGTGAACTGGTTTAGGAAGTCTGTGATAACAAGCAGGGCGTCCAGGTCAACCTTCCCTACGTTTTAAAGAACGGTGGCGATTTAAGCATACTGTATAGTGTCACAAACCAAACGTGTTTCTAGATTTGAGCTGTACTCTCAGGTGCTGACCTTTACCCCCACCATCAGAGTGTTTGATTTTACTTGGGGTCCAGCTGATCAGACTCATATGTCAAACATATGAGTGAGACAATCAAATGAGTGAGTCAATCATATGTCAGACATATGAGTGAGCAGCATGGATTTGCCCTCAGGAAGAACCCACCCCCATCTGCATCCTTTTCCTCTCAGTACATCTGTCTACCCCAGAAAGTCTAGATGGGGGAACCAAAATGCAGCTTGGATCACATGACCAGCCTGTCCTTTTGTCTTCCCTTGAGTTACATGTAAATAAACGTCTGGACTTTGTTTCATAGGCCAGTTCATGTATGAGCCAAAGATACATATCTTCAATGAGCGACCAGGAAAGGACCCTGAGAAGCCAGAGGCAAACATGGACGTGAAGGGACAAAAGCTGATTGTCACCAGGTATGTCTCGGATGCATATGCTACGGGAACAAAAAGGGCTCCTGTTAGGACTGGACTCACGGCCAAATAGAAGAACAAGAAAAGCCATTTCTAGCTTTACCTGTGTAACACTAAACAATTCACCAGGAAGAGACACATACATGGCATTGGCGTAAGGACACTGCACGGAGTCCATCCGAAATGCAAAAAATGACCAGGTACATAAGTACGTACCATCAAATGCCAAGATTAATTAATCTACTCTTCTCACCTTCGTACATTAGAAGCCATACGGGCACAAGCTGGATAACTGAAAAAGCAGATCAAAGGAAGAAATCATAAAAACACCTACTCGCCTTAGTGCTAGCGAAAGAATGTGTAGATTTTTACTTACGCCTAGAGCTTTCTTTTTGAGTACTTATCCACTGAATGCATGTTTGTGTTTGAATCTACTGAATACATCTTGGTGTAGCTTTTCTTACACAAACCGTATCCATATGCTTCATTTTGAAGTGAGAACATAGATACCTGTAAAGCGTCCTGAGTTTAAACTTTTTATACGTCTTTTTCATTTTTCCTAGTCTTTTACAGTTGTCTCACCCAGGCCTAATCTGGTATCATATTAAAGAATTCGGGGCCTTTTTAGAGTTTTTACAAAGCAGCCAACTTTGCTCGATGAGAAATGACTCTTTTGGCACACGAATGTCATTGGCTTCCATGTACTTCATTAAACCATAAAATTACAACAATTAAGCTATAAAATTACAACAATCATTAAGCCATAAAATTACAACAGTAAAATAAAGTTACCACAGAAATAGATTTGTGAACTGCAACAATGGGCTCTTAGTACACTACTCAACTAGTATGGGTTCACCAGAGATCAGTGAGTTACCACTGGGTGTCAGTAAGTGTGTTTCATAGAGGCAACGCTGAGCACAGTTGATCACAGTAATAACAAGTTATCTGAGATTGGTAAACACATCTACTCTATGCTAATGACCAAAGGTAAAGGCTGGGCCCCATTTTCTTCTACTGCCAGCACCTCGTGACGCACAGCGGAAACTAACTCGACCCGTGGGCCACGCGCAAAGTTGTATGTTTTAAAGCTCATTAATGGCAATATACTGTATAACTTCTTTACCCTTGAAACGAAAACCATGAATGTCTCAGGAACAGCCGGCGTCGCTCCTAAGTAGAACAGTCACCCCTGCAGTCAAGCTGAGAGGCACCTCAGATTCATCCTGCAGGGAACCTGTGAGCTGGAGCTTCGTTTCCACCTTCTTTCCATTTGAACGTTATTTCCGCCCCACAGCCTCCCTGCAGTAGCCTCAGCTCCCCAGAGCACGATGGTTGGATCCTCTTCCAGCCTCACCAGATAAACACAAGACACCCAGGAAATTGTGAATTTCATATATTTGGGACATACTTCTGCTGAAACATGAGTGGTGTTTATCTGAAATTCAAATTTAACTGGCATCCTGCATTGTTATTTGCTAAATCTGGCAGCTTCTTCCTTGCTCTGGGCTAATTTGGAGACTATACCAGCCCTAGGCAACCTTGAGGACATAGCCTCCAGCCAGTTCCCACTGCCCCCTTGTCCCTTTCCCCATGTCCAGAAAGAGGACTGCCTCTGACTACATGGGCCTCCCCTCCAAGGCAGCAGGGAAAAAATAAAAAAGGAAAGTTAATTTGCACTCTTTACCTTCCTGGAAAAGTCCATATTGGTCAATCTCTAGACAGGTTATTTGAATTTCTAAGGACACACTGCTTATTGTCTGTCTTTCTAAACCAAGCCCCTGACTCTGGTGCTTTGTATGACTTGGGGAAGACTTGGGGAACGGGGATGGGGCACAGGGGTGTTAGCAGATACGGTGCTAGAAGGGGGCAGAAAACAGAGAAGGAGAGTGTGTCTTCTTTCTAGATACACAGGCTGGCCCCGCCCTGGTCTGTGTCCTAACCACGCCCACTGTTCTCCTTGCAGAGGCCTGCAGAAGGACTACCGGACAGACAGAGTGTTTGGGACCAACGTTCCTTGTTGGTTTGTGCACAACAGTGGGAAAGGCTTCATCGACGGACATTACAAGGACTACTTTGTGCCTCAGCTCTACAGCTTTCTCAAATGGCCTTGAAAAGTTTATAGTTGGGGAAATTCTATGTATAAATATACATTTTTTTCCCTGCCACCTTTGTAGTCATTCTTGAGTTTGAATAATTAAAAACTAACCAGATATCATGGTGGTTTATAAAACCTGTTAACACACCTGAAGAAGATAAATACTTTGCAAAGAAGTTTTAGGATGTTGTTGGCGTTTTCAGACGGGAAGGTGTGTTAATCGAGGTCGTGCAGAGGAGGGCTGCATTGGTGAGTCAAGCTGCCGTCCAGACGGAGTCCTGGGTTTGGCATTTACTGTAAGGACTTCACTGTTTTTAGTGTCAGGTCCTCAACCTTGCAACTGAATACATTATTAGGTTGTCAGTTACATGGGAAATTCAACTATGAGGTTATTTGGTGAACTTGGAGTAAGAACAGGGGAAGTCACGGATCTTAATTGTTTTGTAGTTATATATATATATATATATGAATATAAAGCCCTGTCACCCTCTGTAGGGATAACCTTGCCAAGGTACCTAAGATGCCCATGATGCTTTGCCAAAATTCCTTCCTTAGTGTTGGCCTCAGAGACCCTTTTTAGTCCAAGAAGCCTGTATTAGTCAGGATTCTCCTGAGAAAGAGAACTAGTAGGATAGCCATGTCATATATACACACATATATAAACATACACACATATACAGTTGGCCCTTGAACAATGTGGGGCTTAGGGCTGCCAAAATCCCACAGTTGAAAACCAACAAACTTTTATCTCTGTCTCAAAGACAAAGGAATTGATAGATGACTCACCCAAGGGCAGGAAACAAACAGTATAGAACAGATCAGGACTCAAACCCTAGTTTTTTGTTTTTTTATAAATTTATTTTTATTTATATTATTTATTTTTGGCAGTGTTGGGTCTTTGTTGCTGTGCATGGGCTTTCTCTAGTTGCGGCAAGCAGGGACTACTCTTTGTTGCGGTGCGTGGACTTCTCATTATGGTGGCTTCTCTTGTTGCAGAGCACAGGCTCTAGGCGCGTGGGCTTCAGCAGTTGTGGCATGTGGGCTCAGTAGTTGTGGCTCATAGGCCCTAGAGTGCAGGCTCAGTAATTTTGGTGCATGGGCTTAGTTGCTCCGTGGCATGTGGGATCTTCCCGGACCAGGGCTCGGACCTGTGTCCCCCTGCATTGGCATGTGGATTCTTAACCACTGAACCACCAGGGAAGTCCTCAAATCCTAGTTTTTTGATTCCACATACTGTGATCTCTAATTAAACACAAACTTTTCCCCATACTTAGTTAATTTTAAAGATCTGTAAAATGAAACAACAGGTGCTATATTTGTTTTTTAAAAACCCCAGGGGTTTCCCTTGTGGCGCAGTGGTTGAGAGTCTGCCTGCTGATGCAGGGTACACGGGTTCGTGCCCCGCTCTGGGAAGATCCCACATACCGCGGAGCGGCTGGGCCCGTGAGCCATGGCCGCTGAGCCTGCGCGTCTGGAGCCTGTATTCCGCAATGGGAGAGGCCACAACAGTGAGAGGCCTGCGTACCGCAAAAAAAATAAAATAAAAAAATCCATATACAAGTGGTCCCATGCAGTTCAAACCCATGTTGTTCAGAGGTCAATGGTATATATATATATATATATATATATATATATATATATATATATGAATGAAGAGATCTATTATAAGGAATTGCCTTACATGATTATGGAGGCTGGTGCAAGTCTGATCCATTATCATTCTGTGCTTTCCTTTGTTTATAACTTTCCTTTAAATCTATTCTGAAAATGGATGTATGTTCAAAGGCCAAAAAAAAATTGCACTTAAAAAAAATTTTTAAGGTACATTTTTATGAAGCTTTCTCTCCATAATTTGGTTAAAACCAATTTTCATTTTAGAAAGTAGACAAAACTACCTCTTTTTGGACATACCCAACCAATATTTGTGAAAGCAAGTGATCATCTTTTGACATAATTGCAAAATATTAAACGTGATTATTTTTATAATTTCCAAGATAACCTCAGTGCTGAAGAGGTAAATAGCATTGCCTTTTAGTTTCATTCCTCTATAAAAATTGGTCACCTATGGCACCTATGTTTTTTTTAAAAATCTATTACATCTTTTCTATCCCTATTTCAAAAATACTAATCTTAAAATGCTAATATTCAACACAAACTTCAAAAGTGGGTTCTTATACTGGTTACTTTGTAAAAAATTTTGACCTTGAAACAGCTACCTTTAGCTATATAAGGTTAGATCTATTCCTAGTATTTTACATGTGCTCAGTAGTTTTAAAAATGATGATGAAAATCTTGGGGTATAAATTTACATGCAGAGTACTGAGCAACATGGTCCTAGCAAAAGAAACTAGATTTAAAATCAAACCCATGTTATTCAAATTATCAAAACTTTTATTAATAGCTGGTGTTTTAAAATTCATTTCCTGTAAAAAATAACCTTATTAATACTGTTCACATGTGTCCCTCTTGAGACCAGAAAATTGCCTTCTCTATATAATTAATTTTGAATTATAAGGGAATAATCAATTTTGAATTTCAAATGAAGAAACCAAATTAATGGGAATCATTGGAAAAGAAGAAACTATTCCACTGTCTGCCTCTTGGTTAGTTCTGAAAGTATTATGCTCTCAGTGATGAAGAAAAACAAGTTGACAATTATCTATGCTTATTCGTTGAACACCTTGGAACCCATTGGTAATTGATCAATATTTAATTTTGTATAAAGCTGGGGTATTACAGGGCTGGTATTTGTCAAATATATTCCTCTTTAGGACAAAAGTAGCCTATCTTCAAAGCTTTCTGTAAGTATCAATCTAAACAGTTCCCATTAAACCAATTAGATATGTATGTCTTATTGTCAGAACTGTCAGGAAAATAAGAGCCTTTGTTTGAGAAACAAGACTGCGGTCAGGTCATACTTCTGTCATAAGTTTGTTTGTTTGTGTTTTTTTTTTTTTTTTTTTTGCGTTACGCGGGCCTCTCACTGTTGTGGCCTCTCCCGTTGCGGAGCACAGGCTCCGGACGCGCAGGCTCAGCGGCCATGGCTCACGGGCCCAGCCGCTCCGCGACATGCGGGATCCTCCCGGACCGGGGCACGAACCCGCATCCCCTGCATCGGCAGGCGGACTCCCAACCACTGCGCCACCAGGGAAGCCCTGTTTGTGTTTTTAAATATCTGAAAATTAAACAAGGCTTCTTAGAGTTGGAAAATTGGCAATCCAAAGAAATAAGTAAAAAAAAAAAAGGGAATTAGAGAGTGTCTCTATGTGTAGTAAAAATGAACTATGAATCAGTAGTTATTTTAGTACCTAATGGTATGAGGTCTTATGCAAGTCATTCTACTTGCTTTAAAGGATCACTTAATACCATAAGGAGGAACATCTTCTCTTCAGACTTATCCCAATCGAAAGAGCTGTAAGTGACTCCAAAGACCCAGTAAGATGAAAGTAGAAATTACCTGGCTGCCTAGATACATAAAAATGCTTATATGCTGTAATAATTTAGTAGTCTTATTCCTTTCTTAACACTTTTTCAGGGAATTCCCTGGCAGTCCAGTGGTTAGGGCTCAGCAGCCGTGGTCCGGGTTCAAACCCTGGTCAGGAAAGTAAGATCCCGCAAGCGGCAAGCATGAGGCATGGCCAAAAAACCAAACAAACAAACGAAACAAAACGAAACACTTTTTCACACTGGCAAAGTCTACATGGGTGACTTTTTCTGAAATATCCATGTGAGAGAAGGAAAATCAAGGACACTTCCTTTTAATGGTAGTGATTCAATTACCCAGTTCGCGTTTCTGGGGCCACTTCAGTCTACCTAATGACGAACTTACAGCGAAGGCTGAGCCATATTCTAATCCTGTGGTCCCATTTCACCAGAGTAGGAACTGAGGTATATATGGTTCCTACTTACGTTACGGGTAACAGTAACGGTCTCTCACTGCGGTATGTCAAAGTCAGGGCGGGTTTTTTTTTTTGGCTGCACCAGGTCTTAGTTGCGGCATGTGGGATCTAATTCCCTGACCAGGGATGGAACCCAGGCCCCCTGCCTTGGGAGTGCAGAGACTTAACCACTGGACAGCCAGGGAAGTCCCAGGGCGGGTTTTTAAGTAGCTACTCCAAATTAGCTAATTTCTCTTTATCGGCCAATCATTTCATTTGAATATCAATTCACTAAACATTGTCAATTCCTACACGACACCCATCTTGGGCCTACACCTGCTTCTCACCCTTTTATCTCCAGCACCTCCTGCGATCATTTACTTAGGGGAGTCGCTTTAGTAAATGTTTGTTGAATAAATTCACTCAAACGCGTCAGCAAAAACTGATAGGCAGTTAGAAGTACACAAGGGTAAAAAGAGCAAATAAGGCAATGGGATCTGACGGCATTCCTAATGAAGAACACTCAAGGAATTTGGTTTCCTAAGATATCAATGCCAATAATTTGATATGACCTCAAGCAAGCTGGTGAAAAAGAACAGCTTTCCAAGAACTGAGAAGCCACAGACAGAGAGAAAATATTTACAAAAGATATTATCTAAGACGATCATCCAAAATATACAAAGAACTCTTAAAACTCAACAGTAAGGAAGTGAATGACCCAATTTAAAAACGGCAAAAGACTTGAATGGACACGATATACAGATGGCAAATAAACATATGGAAAGATGCCCAACATCATATGTCATTAGGGATTGCAAATTAAGACAATGAGATACTACTACACACCTATTACAATGCCAACATCAAGACAACACTAAATGCTGGCAAGGAGGTGGAGCAACAGGAACTCTCATTCATTGCTTGCAGGACTACAGAACAGAACAGCCACTTCGGAAGTCAATCTTACCATTCAATCCAGGAACCACGCTCCTTGGTATTTCCCCAAATGAGTTGAAAACTTATGCCTGCACAAAAATCTACACACGTAGGTTTATAGCAGCTTCATTCATAGTTGACAAAACTTGGAAGCAACGAAGATGTCCCTCAGTAGGTGAATGGATAAATACACTGTGGTATATACAGATAAGGTGGTATTACTCAGCACTTAAAAAAAAAAGAGTCATCAAGCCACGAGAAGACGCGTGGAGGAAACAAATGCATACTACCCAGTAAAAGAAGCCAGTCTGAAAAGGCTACATACTGTATGAGTCCAACTACCAGACATTCTGGGGAAGGCAAAACTATGTAGACAGTAAAAAGATCACTGGTTGATGGAGGCAGGCAGGGGAGGGGGGATGAGCAAGTGGATGTTTAGACTGAGGAACCTATTTTGCATGATACCATAATGGTGAATGTATTTCATTATAAATTAGTCCAAGCCCATAGAATGTACAATCCCAAGAGTGAACCCTGACGTCAGTTACGGATGCTTGGTGAGGATGACGTGTCCATGCAGGGTCATCAGTTATAACAGATGCACCATCTGGTGGGGGTGCTGATGGTAGGGAGGCTGTGGCTCGGAGGGCAGGGGGCACGTGGGAAATCTCTACACATTCTGCTTAATTTTGCTGTGAACTTAAAATTGCTCTAAAAAATAAAGTCTATTTTTTTTTTTTTTAAAAAAAGAATGCTTACGATGCTTTAAAAAGAAAAAAATAGTCAGGGAATTCCCTGGCGGTCCAGTGGTTAGGACTCTGCGCTTCTACTGCAGAGGGCCCGGGTTCAATCCCTGGTTGGGGAACTAAGATTCTGCAAGCCATGTGGCTCGGCCAAAAAAATAAAGAAAGAAAAGAAAATAGAGAAGAAAGTCTACATAAGACTTGATTTTAGGTGTCTGCAGTCACTCTGCTTAACATAACCATATTGGCCTCTAAAAACTTACAGGAAAAAAGGTTCTACAGTCTAGCATCATATTTTTGTGCTTCAGACTTTTTTCAATTAAGTTGACCTTCAATAATGCTACTTTATTTTATCGTGCGACAATTTCAGGAAGATGCTGGAGAAAAGAATTAAACGTGGGCAGCAGGGATGAAACATGGTTTTCTAAGAAGAAAACCACTGAGTTGATTCCAAACTTACAGATTTGGGGGAGGCCTATGAAATTTGTCATGTTTTATTTATCCACTATAATCAGGGAGAACCATTCCCCTTATGGAAATTCCTCAGGTCACAAACGCTCGCTCCCATTTACTGACACTATGCTCACTTCCGTTTATCAAACACCTACTAAGTGCTGGGCTTTACGTCTGACACTCCATATGCATTTTCTGTAGTTCTCACAACAACCCTGCCGGGACACACTATTTTTGACAATTTATACATTAAAAGCATTGAAATTCGAGAAAATTAACTTTCCTGAGATGACTTAGCTAGTGAATAGAACAGCCAAAATTCAACCTAAAGTCTGCCCAACTCCAAAACCCAGCTCCTTTCCCCAGTACGATGCTGTCCAGCTATTTCGGAAACGCTTTAATTCATCCCGTAACATTTTCTGTAAAGCTACTGACATCATCCTATTACTATTTCTTTCGCTGTCTCCTCTGTCTCTGTTCACCAGCAAATATTCTCCCACCTTCTGATAATAGATTTATCACCCCTCCCCTAAGGGTGGGGTTCCAGAGGGATGGCCCATGGGTTGGAATACAATCCAAGTCTGGCCAGTCGGTAGTATTCCAATCCTTTTACTTGGAATGATCTGTCCCGGTGTGGATCCGTAAGACTCAATCCCAGGTTTTTTGCTGGAACTGTGACAGAAGGGTAAGATGTAAACCTGGAGGCTGGAGATGCTGGCAGTCATCTTGCTGTTTTGAAAAGTACCTTGAATGAACCCAACACAGAAGCCAGAGATGACAGGGACCCAGCCCTGAATCTGGACTGCTTGCACCCTGAATCTCACTTGAATCGAGGGTCTGCTCCTTCGCAGTTATATGAACTATAAACTTCCTTTATTTTTTTTCCCATAAGCAACTGTGAGGTGGGTTTCCTGTCTTTTGTATCCCTTCATAATATGCTGCCCTACTTATTTAAAAATGGACAGCTCACCATTGCTGGTGGGATTGTAAAATGGTGTAGCCACTTTGGAACACGGCCTGGCAGCTCTTCAAATGTTCAACATGGTATAACATGAGTGAGTTACAGTCTGACTGACTCCAATCCTAGGATCTGAAAACGTACGTTCACACAAAATCTTGTAAACGAATGTTCACAGCAGCATTATTCATAATTGCCTCAAAGCGGAAACAACCCAAATCCAGCAACTGATGAATAGTTTTTTAAAAATGCGGTATACCCATATGATGGATAATTGTTCAATGAAAAGGAATGAGATAGTGATCCGTGCTACAATGTGGATAACCCTTGAAAACATTATGCTGTGTGAAAGAAGCTGGTCATAAAAGACCGCATATCGTATGATTCCATTTATATGAAATGTCCAAAACAGGCAAATACACAGAGATGGAAAGTAGATTAGTAGTTGCCAGGGGCTGGGGAGAGAGGGGAGGTTAGGAGTGACTATGGATACAGGGTTACTTTCGGGGGTGATGAAAATGTTTCAAATTAGATAGTGGTGGTGCTTGCACAACTTTGTAAATATTCTAAATACCACTGAAATGTCCACTTTAAATGGGTGAAATTGTATGGTGTGTGTGAATTATATCTCAATAAAGCTGCTATTCTATTTATAGTTTGACTCTTTAAAATGTAATTATATTTACAGTTCAATTTTACTACTTTACTGATGAAAATAGAAATTTAGAGTATATGAAGGATTTCCTCTAACTATATGATTCTAAATTGTCCTATATAAAACACTTTACAATAATGTTCTTTTAATGAAGATAAAAAATCATCAAGGAAATATTACAAAGGAAATAAAAATAACAAAGACAAAATTACACAATTTTGATACTTCATGAGACATAACTAGATTTTTCTGTAAGTTTAGCTAAGCAACTATACAGTAATATTTAAATAAATCCATTTGTTTTATACAAAAGAAACACCCTAACACAGTAGAGTCTTGTAATGCCTTTGTGAACACCAATTTGATGCTTTAAGATTTTAATGTGCTGTTAACAAGTTATCAAACTCAGGCAAGTTTAGAAATGTCTTCGTATTGAATTCCTTCAACTCTGCGTCCTTTTAAAGGGCCCTACAAATTAAAATAATTGAAGAAGAGGTTAAGAACACACATGTACTTATAAGACAAGAAAAGGACACACACTTCTGGACCCAAATTTGCCTTTTTCACATCCCTAAGATACCACTAAGGTACCTAACAGCTCTACACATCTGTGAATTTTACAAGTATTCTACAGCATTCTACGGCAACCTCATCAAGAACTGGCCGTATTTTCTTCAGTGCTATGTGGCATGTGTTACCTCTAGACCCTGTGGCAGAGACTGGCTAGCTGGTCAGTATCTCCTCTGCTTCCTGGAGCAAGTCACACTTCCTGGCTCCTCCTGTGCTCAGGTATGCCATGAGATGGAGCTCTGGCCCAAGGAAGGGAACAGAAGTGACGCGGGCCACTTCCAGGCCCAGGCCATGCTCCCCTCCACAGGCAACCCGTCACGCTCCCCGCGGCCTGCCTGAAGCACACGGACACGGCAGCTGTCAAAACCCCGGTTGAAGGTGGTAGAGCCACAAGTTAGAAGGACCCTGGGCTCACAAATCACCCCTAAGAAAAGAGCCATTCCCGGATTCAGAAGACCTGTTCTGGACTTCAAAATGAGAAGTTCATGTCTATCATGTTTGTGCCATTATCAGTTGGGTTTTTTTTTTTAAATAACAAATATTATTTTAAGCAATACAAATCCTCATACTCAAAGATATTTGTCTAGTTTAGCTGTGACAGGCTGGTCTTATTACAGAAAATGAGACCAACCTGAAATATATTTTCTTGTTCCCTTCATAGCCAACAAAAAGGGAAAGGGGAAAGAAAACTGGATTAATGAAAGATGATACCTGTCATAAAAGCTGATACAGCCTGGGAACACAGAGGCTAAGAATATGGGCTCTGGACCCAGACTGCCCAAGTTCAAACCCCACCCTCAGCAGGTGACATAACCCCTCAGTGCCCCATTATCCCCTAGTGGGGAACAGTAACAGTACCCTACATTACTGGCTTGTTGAGAAATATAAATGAGTTAGCACATATAAAGTGTTCAGAATAACATCTGGAACATAATATGCATATGAGCTCAATAATTCTTTTTTTTTTTTTTTTTTTTTTTTTTGCGGTACGCGGGCCTCTCACTGTTGTGGCCTCTCCCGTTGTGGAGCACACGCTCCAGACGCGCAGGCTCAGCGGCCATGGCTCACGGGCCCAGCCGCTCTGTGGCATGTGGGAGCCTCCCGGACCGGGGCACAAACCCATGTCCCCTGCATCAGCAGGAGGACTCTCAACCACTGCGCCACCAGGGAAGCCCAAGCTCAATAATTCTTAACTCTTATTATTAAATCTTTCAGTTAAAATTTAAAAGTTGGTCCTCTCTACTGCAAAATATAAAATGATGATGATGACTCTAACCCTGGGCTGAGATTTTAACATTTTTTACCTTCCTTTAAAAAATGCTTTTAAAATGTCTTTCTTTTAATGTACTATAATGATTACATATAAAGGAAATAAGTTCCCAGATAAAGCATGACCCAGTTTGACATCATCAGGTTTAAAGGTCGAAGGTCACTCACACTTCTGTGATAAGAAGGCCAAGCAAGGGATAAAGAAGGGGGCCAGACTTAGGTTAACTAGGCAAATATCTAAAAAGTTGGGGCTGGTTTTGAACAATTTGTGAGCTATTTAAAAAATCTGCTTAATAAATGTGTAAATTCCAAATCTTATGATACTGATACTAAAATTTAACATGCCAGAAATAATAAAAATAGGAGAAACCACTCGAAAAGTT
Source organism: Leucopleurus acutus (assembly GCF_964270905.1). Lineage (NCBI taxonomy): Eukaryota > Metazoa > Chordata > Mammalia > Artiodactyla > Delphinidae > Leucopleurus > Leucopleurus acutus. Next base: position 180,053,930 of record NC_139142.1, read on the forward strand.
CATGTTTTTCAGGGCATTGACTTGGAGAAAACATGTGGACGTAGAGACAAGCTGACCGACATGCACAAACCAGCACAGATATTTTTAATGGAGGCAGGCTGCAAAAGAAGAAGAAAAAACCAAAAAATCTGCATGTGGGTTTCCTCTCCCAAGAGTACACGCTGCTTTGCAATCAACCAGAAAGGCTTTCCCTGCGGATCACCTCCGAGGTTCTATCTCCGTCTGGCTCTGAGAGCGATGAAAGCATTAGAGGGGAAGATGGAGCTGTGGGTTCACAGCAAGGCCGGGAAGAAAGCAGCTCTCGAAAATCATACAGACTGGAAACCAAAGGTGTGGACAGAACCTAGAATATCCTCAACAGTACTGAGTCTTTCTGTTTCCCTTAGATGAAAACGTGAAGCGGGGTCTAAGTTGGATAGTATTAGGAAACTAGAAAGTGGAGGAGATTCAACCTGCCAAGGAAATACGAGAGTTTCCACAATCTTATGCTGATTGAATCAGAAAAAAAAAACTGATTTAAAAAAGAACTTCAATCTGTTCATGTAGTCAGATTAATAAATTCCCTACTGACAGGTGACATTCCCTGTTCCTTCTTTTCCCCTTAGAGTTTATGTTCATTGGTGATTAGGTTAGTATTTTCAAGGACAGGGAAAAAATGCTTAATTTACTGAAATGTGATTTCTTTCAAATTAGAACCTAAATGGTTTTTCTAGAAAGCTTTCCTGAGACACATGTTCTCAAACCAGTTCATAGCTGGGCTCAGGGGACCTGAGAACTCCTTAAAGGGAACACATAAAATTTGGCAGTTTATGTGCAGTTTCTTGCAGAGAGCCCAAAACTTTCATCAAACTCTTCAGGAAGTTGATTATTCCCCCAAACACTAAAACTTCCTGTAGTGGAGATGAAAAAGCTTCTCGTTTAGAGATAAAGATACACGGTGCGGTAGCGCAGGGATCTAAAAAGAATTAGGCAGTTAGGAAAAAACATGTTTCAGACCCTTCCTTCTGAAGACAGCTCAGGTCTCACTCAGCCTCATGCGCAGACCTGTCAGTGGACCATCAGTTCTAAATCAACGAACAATTTTACTTAAATGTCAGATTTCTTAAAATCTATTTATTGATCTCTTCTACCTTAAATCCTTTATGAAAGAAAGAAGGACATTAAAAAATATTATTGATCTCTGTGCCTTTTCCCCCATTAACTCTGATTATATATTCCCCACTAATCACACTACGGCAGATTGAGTTTTATGTTAGATGTGGGGGGAAAAAACTGGGATACAAAACTATGTGTAATATATACAATGTTATAAAATAGAAAGACTGAAAAAAAACAGACCAAAATATTAATGGAGGTTATCATTTGCCTGGAGGTTTATGGGCAATTTTAAAAATTATTTATATTAAATTGTATTTTTCAGCTTTTATCTAAGAGTGCTGCTAGAGACTGAATGTTTGTGTCCCTGTCAAAATTCATTCAGTACATTCAAAATGTGATGGTATTAGGAAGTGGGGTCTTTGGGAAGTGATTAGGTCATGAGGGCAGAGCCCCTGAGAATGCATTAGTGCCCTTAAAAAGGGATCCCAGAGAGCTCCCTTTCCCCTCCCACCATGTGAGGACACATTAACCAGGAAACAGGCCTTCAGCAGACATCGAATCTGCCTGTGCCTTGATCTTGGACTTCCAGCCTCCACAAACGTGAGAAATAGATTTCTGTTGTTTCTAAAGCCACCCCAGTCTACGGTATTTTGTTATAGCAGCCTGAACAGATTAAGACACATAAGGAATTTCTTTTGTAATCAGAAAATAAAATGCTTTAGTAATGTCAGTCATTAGAGAAAATAAGCTTATAGATTTCCAAATAGGAGAGAAGGCAAACAGAAAACCCAAACTTAAAACACCAATCCGATGAAAAAAAACCATAGCACATTTTAAAAGCATTTTGAAATTTCCGTCTTTGTGTAAACTATACTTACGGTTTCAATGACTATAGTAGCTGAAAAAGTCTTCTCATTGATGGATTCTAGGGTACCTTCATTTCCTCTGTAGCCTCCATTTAAAACGAGAATTCTTTTTCCTGTAACAGAAAAGGGTTAACACTTAATACAAAGAAAATGGCCACTTTCTTCTACTTTCTTACAGCCAAATGCAATTACACTGAATCAACATAGTAGAAAACAAAACTCTTCTCTTAGATGTTCTTAACCACTTAATATCTGTATGATGCTACAGTACAGTCTGTAGATACTTTGATTACTGTAACATTACAAGACTCCTCATTTTTTCTACTTATTTGTCAAGGGATGTTTTAATTTTATACCAAGGAGTATAAGGTTCTTGGAAGAGATGTCCAGAGCCCAGAAGTAATCAGAAAAAATTCAGCTTACTTTTAATTTCTCTCTTTTTAAGATCATAAGATGGTTGCTAGTTTCATAAAAGCGTAAATATATGCCTGCTGTTTGGTTGAGCCATTCTATCTCTAAGAATTTTCTCAACAGAAATCATATATCCATACAAAGATCTGTATGTGAATGCTCATATAGCTGGTTTGTTTGTAATGGCCAAGAGCTGTAAACAACCCCAATGTCCATCAGTAGGTGACTGGATAAAGAATCTGGCACATCCACATAATGAAATACTTGGCAATAAAAAGGAATCAAGTATAGATGCACACAACAACGTGAATGAATCCACAATGATGTACTTAGTGAAAGAAGCCAGACAGAAACACAGGACACGTGGTATGATTTTATTTATATAAAATTGTAGAAAACTATGAGCTAATCTATAGTCACAGAAGGCAGACTGGTGGTTGCGTGGGGGACGGGGGAGACAGCAGGGAGCGAAGGACTATAAAGGAAACGGAGGAAACTTTGCGGGGTGATGGACACATTTGCTAACTTGATTGTAAGGGTGGTTTTCACGGGAGTATGCATGTGTTGAAAACAACAAATTGTATACTTTATACAGTTTATGTTTTTATGCAGTTTATGTTAATTACATCTTACTGAAGCTGAAAAAAAAGTCCAAAATTTCTAATCCATAAAATGAATTTTATTTTATGGAGAAAGAATATAGGATCTGATAAACAGAAGTTTTAGAGACTAACATTATCACTGTGCCAGCAATGATACCACCATGAAGAGTCTGGGTCAGAGGCAAACAACCTAACTACAGAAGCATTTATACTAGATATGCGTAAGACAATTAAGGAAAAGAAAATGCAAAATAATACTGACTTTTACTTTACCATCTCAAATAGCTAAACAAGTATATTAATAATAATCCTAATATGATTGATTTTATCCAGATATGTCTGTGATTTGCTTCTGGAAAGAAAACAAAGATTCTAGAAAGGGAAAATTTATTTATGCCACAAAATAGCTTTCTCAGAGGACTGGTAAACTGCCACCTCACCAAGTCAAACTGGGATCAGTTATATTGGCAGGTATATGTTTCTAAAAAGGAAACTCATACCCAGAACTATCAAGTAACGTCAAAAACTAAGGTTTTAAAGAATGGAATCACTTATTTCGATGGTATATTAAATGGTCTGCAAAAAGATTTACCTGGTGCTGGAATTACTGTTTCTAAATGAGTCTGGTCAAGTTTCAGCTTGTCTCCAGAATCAATCATCTTCACCACAGCGGTGTAATTGTCAATTACTTCCTGCCATGTAAAACCAACACTTTTATAACAGAAGAGACATGTGAACACAAAGTCCAAAGGACAGAAATAAATGTAAACAATGAAATTCTAACCAAAAGGTAAGAGTAACTTGTTTTAAGAGTAACTCCTTGTATCAATGGAGCTTATTTTCTAGATGCCATATATGACCTCAGGCTATGGTTCTTAAAGAATTCAACTCAAAGCTTAGTTAAGGTTTTCATCTGGAAAGAAAAGGCTGGTGACCTTAGAATAAGACTTTAAGAAATACAATGAGAGGGATAATTCTGTGTCATTTCAAGTACAGTAGGAGGGCAACTTATGCATGCACAAGGGTGGGTGCTAGCATGAAACTATACTCAGGAAAAGCACAAGAAAGAAAAAGACTGGAGCATTGATTTTTTTTTAAATTTTAAAATCCTAGAGCAATCAAAAGATAAGTCTCTCAGGCAAACCACAAGGAAGTCCTCCTTGGAAATCTGGGGCACTATTACATTGCCCGTCATTAACAAAGGGAATGCACCTTACTTACTAGCAAGGTGCGCTCACTGAATTTTTTAAGAGGTGCCGATGGGATTTCATACATACCATTTGCTCTAGTAAGGAAGCCGACCAAAGTTAAGTATAAACTATGGTTGGAAATGAAATATTTCTCCAGCCATTGGGAAGTCAGCCTTCCATTCATGGAACCATCGAGAACCTTAGACACACTGCTTCTGTTACCAGGACTTGATTTTTAAGGAGTATCATAATGGCTTTACTCAGCCACACGCCAGCTCCTTCACCAAATTCCATTATAACTTCATGTTCTTACCTTAACAATCCCCTTTTTCTTATGATACTTCTCTCCAAGTTTTTTGGTTATAATTTTCACTACAATTTCCTGGAAAATAAGAAAAAAATAAAGATGGAAGGAATGATATAAATTATCTTTCCTCTTTTGATCCTTCATTTAAAACATTTTCACCAAAAATCATAGTAAAATGTTAACTGCTTTGCTAAATAAGACATTTTGGAGTTGGAAGTCTTCTCAACGATGGCAGAACATTTCCTTAGTAATCTTTCATTCCTTCTGTCTCTTTTTATTCAACACAGTTGGTTACCAAGAGGAAAAAAGGCGTATCTCATGGCTGATTTCCATAGTGAAGGTTTCCTGAAATCTAGGACTTTCATCCACCAATCTCAACTCTATTAATCCAGGTCTGTCATAGAGAGCTTCTTTCTTTCTCTCCATTCAAGGAAGAAAAAATGCCAAGGATGTTATATGTTGCCATTCACCGCTGCCAAAAACCTCAAGAGAGCAGGAGTCTCACTGGGAACTGCAAGCAACGGAGGCTTTGAGCTAAAGCACAACACTTTCCACAATGCTCTTTTCTCACGATGTTGCTCTGGATTTTTGGTAAGACTGGACTCCTCCAGACTAGCTCCAGCTAAAAGCATCGCTCTTCTGAGCATCTAGTTCTCAACGGGAGAGAAATCTGAGTTTATTTCATATTAATGCATTCTGAGTTTGCTTCTTTATCATTGTTTTCCTGATTTCAATTGGCTAATGGCTGACGATAAAAATTAAATCACCTGACTTAATTCCAGATTCACTACAGCAATTCTGTATTTGCTACTTCAAGTGGATACAGCAAAAGTACTAGATGGTCACAAGTACTTCAATAAGCCAGGCTAAACATTACATTAACAAAAACCTAGTAAGGACTTTGGGGGAGAATATTTAACAGCAGAAAAATATGTTTAAGAGAAGACTTGAATGTTCTTATTCTTAAGCCAGTATTCTATTAAGACTTTCTCAATGAAGCCATATAATACCAACAGCTTCTCTGATTTCTGGGCTAAATTTCTCGAAGGCCCTCATGGGTACACACACTTATAATTTAAACATAATTCATTACTTCACTGTACTATTGACACTTGCTCATAGCACATCTGTCAAAACTTTCTTTTCTGAGTTTAAAAACTAAAGCTCTCCAATCCATCTCTGTGGGCTGCTGGTTATTTTAACACACATACTGCCTGTTTCAAAATGAGACACACACTGAGTCACTGGATCCCTGTTGGCTGATCTTCCCTTTTTTTTTTTTTTTTTGCGGTACGCGGGCCTCTCACTGTTGTGGCCTCTCCCGTTGTGGAGCGCAGGCTCTGGACGCGCAGGCTCAGCAGCCATGGCTCGCGGGCCCAGGCGCTCCGCGGCATGTGGGATCTTCCCAGACTGGGGCACGAACCCGTGTCCCCTGCATCGGCAGGCAGACTGTCAACCACTGCGCCACCAGGGAAGCCCTGATCTTCACTTTTAATTTAACATTCTCCAAGAGGAGCTAGGAAGGAAATCTGAATAATTTACTATACTAGAAGATTATCAAACTGAAAATAAAATTTTATTAAAAGTATTGTCAATGCAGGGACTTCCCTGGCGGTCCAGTGGTTAAAGACTTCGCCTTCCAATGCAGGGGGTGTGGGTTCAATTCCTGGTTGGGGAAGTAAGATCCCACATGCCTTGTGGCCAAAAAACCAGGGCATAAAGCAGAAGCAATATTGTAAGGAGTGCAATAAAGACTTTAAAAATGGTCCACATTAAAAAAAAAAAATCTTAAAAAAAACAAAGTATTGTCAATGGGAAGAGAACTTTTGGACTAACTAAAAATGCTTTTTTTTTTTTTTTTGCTTTTGGTTTGTTTTCTTTTTCCTTTAAACCAATGGTTCTGAACAAAGGTGATTCTAAACATGAGAATCACCTAGGCGGTTAGTGAAAATAGCCATTTCACCCCAGGAGACTGGATAGTGGTAGTATTGAAGCATATATATCTTGGAAAGAAATGGTCTAAATTTTTTTGAATTGTGCTCTGGTTAAGAACTACTGCTCTAAGCAAAATTCTTGATTATACTTTCATAAACAATATATGAAACTATTAATATCAAATGCTAGCTACTCGGACAGGGAAAGCAAACAAAATAATTCATAGATAGTTACCTCTCTCTAGGTCCTTCCTTTTCTAATCTTCACCCAGACTTCTACTCAGAGACGGAAGTCAGGGAGCCTAATGCATCCCAGGAAGTACTGTTTATTAGGGCAGAGTACAACCTAGTGAATCTGACTGCCAGGGAAATCCTAGCTCACCACTTTCTAAATGACCTTGGGGGAATTACTCAAATAATCTATACCTCAGTTGTCTCACCTATCAAAAGGGAATAACAACAGTAATTACCTTGTAGGGCTGATATGAGAATTAACTGAAATAATTCATATGAAGCACTTTTTTTTAATAGTTTTTCTTTTCTTTTTTTTAATTGAAGTATAGTTGATTTACAATGTTGTGTTAGTTTCAGGTGTACACCACAGTGATTCGGTTAAATGTATATGTTTATCTATTCTTTTTCAGATTCTTTTCCCTTATAGGTTATTAAAAAATATTGAGTATAGTTCCCTGTGCTATACCGTAGGTCCTTGTTGGTTATCTGTTTTATACATAATAGTGTGTAACTGATAATCCCAAACTCCTAATTTATCCCCTCCCTACCCCCTGCCTTTCCCCTTTGGTAACCATAATTTTGTTTTCCATGTCAGTGGGTCTATTTCTGTTTTGTAAAGAAGCTCATTTGTATCTTTTTTTTTTTAGATTCCTCATATAAGCGATATCATATGATATTTGTCTTTCTCTGTCTGGTTTATGAAGTACTTATTTTCTATTTAATACAGCAAGGATTTTCATTTTACATAACTTATTTCATGATCTTTCATGTGGTCACCAGGCAAATGTTTCCCATTGTATAAGAACATAAACTAAGACATGGAAACAAAATTATTTTTAAGCTAGTGAGGGAATAACTATGAAGATTTAAATTAGAACTTTATGCTTTTTGATCTTCAAGATCATTATTAATAATAATAAAAAATCAGAAATTTTCAAATCAGAAATTACCCAAATAATTACTTTTCACTCTCGTGTTATTGATCAAGCCAGCTCCCTTAAGGATAACTAAGATACCCTGAAGGTTTTATGAAAACTTCATATTCCAGTAAGTTCAAAACCGAGCAGCAATAAATAAAAAATATTTAAAGTACTGAAATGTTTAAAAATTATTATGCAATTGTTATCTTAAAAGAACAAGAAATAAAGTGAAATAAGTCAGAGAAAGATAAAAACTATGACATCATTTATATGTGGAATCTAAAAAATACAACAAACTAGTGAATACAACAAAAAAGAAGCAGACTCACAAATATAGAGAACAAATTAGTGGTTACCAATGGGGAGAGGGAAGTGGAGAGGGGCAATAAAGGGAAGAGGGAAAACAAGTTATTATGGGCTTACATGAAATCATGTGTGTAAAACTTTTGAAAACTGGAAAGCACTACAGAATTTAAAGAATCTTTCCTTCAATAAAAAAAATTTTTTAAAGACTTTAGTAAATTAGATTAAGAAAAAATGAAAAAAGACAGAAGAAGCAATAATAAAAAAGCAATAAAAAAAAAACCTTTCCTTGAACTTATACAATTAAAACGTGTTTTTAGAAAAGGGAACCCTCTTGCACTGTTGGTGGGTATGTAAATTGATACAGCCACTATGGAGAACAGTATGGAGGTTCCTTAAAAAAACTAAAAATAGAACTACCATATGACCCAGCAATCCCACTACTGGGCATATACCCTGAGAAAACCATAATTCAAAAAGAGTCATGTATCACAATGTTCATTGCAGCTCTATTTACAATAGCCAGGATATGGAAGCATGCTAAGTGTCCATCGACAGATGAATGGATAAAGAAGATGTGGCACATATACACAATGGAATATTACTCAGCCATAAAAAGAAACGAAATTGAGTTATTTGTAGTAAGGTGGATGGACCTAGAGTCTGTCCTACAGAGTGAAGTAGGTCAGAAAGAGAAAAATAAATACCGTATGCTAACACATATATATGGAATCTAAAAAAAAAAAAAATTGGTTATGAAGAACCTAGGGGCAGGATGGGAATAAAGACACAGACCTACTAGAGAATGGACTTGGGGACATGGGGAGGGGGAAGGGTAAGCTGGGACAAAGTGAGAGAGTGGCATGGACATATATACACTACCAAATGTAAAATCGATAGCTAGTGGGAAGCAGCCACATAGCACAGGGAGATCAGCTCGGTGCTTTGTGACCACCTAGAGGGGTGGGATAGGGAGGGTTGGAGGGAGGGAGGGAGACGCAAGAGGGAAGAGATATGGGGATATATGTATATGTATAGCTGATTCACTTTGTTATAAAGCAGAAACTAACACATCATTGTAAAGCAATTATATGCCAATAAAGATGTTAAAGAAAAAAAAATGCTGTTTTTACAACAAAGTACCTAACTGGGTATTCTTATAGCAAAAACTGAAAATAATTCCAGGCTTAAATTCAAGGTGTCCATACACAAATTTGGCATTAAACCCAAGAAACATTACTGGTCCGTGAACATGAAGTAACCCTCTAATAACAATACAACCAATACTTACAGAGTAGATGCAAAGACAAGTCATTAAAGTTATAAATCTATCTACAGAATTTACAGATATTTAAGAAATTTAGTCATTTATACCAAATGCTATTTAAATCATTTGCTTAAAAGCACATTTAGAAGTAAGAAGCCCCAGCGGGATACGTACAGGCTGGAGCCAGTAATCTGTTCGGGCAGCTCTTTTCTTCTCCTCTTCAATCTGGAGGACGCATGAGACATTCATAAAATTACCTCTTTAAAATCCTCAATTTATTTCAAATAACATTCTATTTAGCAAAAGAACACCATAAAACACACTTCACAGAAGATCGATATAATTTGCAATCTCTGATAAACACAAACCTTTTTTTGCAATTAGTTTTTTTTTTTTTTTTTTTTTTTTTTTTTTTTTGCGGTACGCGGGCCTCTCACTGTTGTGGCCTCTCCCATTGCGGAGCACAGGCTCCGGACGCGCAGGCTCCGGAGGCGCAGGCTCAGCGGCCATGGCTCATGGGCCCAGCCTCTCCGCGGCATGTGGGATCTTCCCAGACCCGGGCACGAACCCGTGTCCCCTGAATCGGCAGGCAGACTCTCAACCACTGCGCCACCAGGGAAGCCCCTGCAATTAGTTTTTGATTGAAAAAAAAAAAAGCAACCTGGATTTAGGAAAATAAGTGATAGGCAAGTCAACTGACCAAGAAGATAAACGTAAACAACCTCTATTGAGTCAATACTGCAACACCACCTGCCAGCATTACTCTGCCCTATCCCTGCTTCCTCCCCTGGACTGTCATGCGCTGGAAAACAAGCGATGTATTCAGGGGGCAAAAACATAACTCTTACAGACCAATTCAGCACAGCATAGTTGGGTATACAGATTGATGGCAAAGAGGAGCTTCCCTGTTTGATAAGGATAATAAAATAATAAAGCCTGTGAATGGAGGGGAAGAAAAACACAACCAGGAGAGAAGTAAATGAAAGGGTGACCAAAAGGAAAACGTGCTGACCAGCTGACCTGGCTGTATCTCACACCTTTTTCTTTCTCAACTGCTCAGTTAACCCTAAGTACCTACTTTCAAAGGGACTGAACAATGTCGCTCTTTGGTTGATTCAAAACCTCACCTTAATTCCTCCAACTTTCCAATATGAACAAAAAATATTCTAAACTTGGCATGGTTATATTCTAAGCAGGTAGATCTGGCTTTCCATTTTACTTTGAATCAAATCAAAATGGCTTATAAGACCTCTGTGGTGTTGCCCCTGTTTCTCTCTCCAACCTCAAATGCCACCACTCTTGTGCTTACCATGCTCTAGCCACCTGGATCTTCCCTTTGGATGCTGAGCTAGAGATCTCCCCTGCCCTAGTGGGGGAACAAGCTATCTCCCCACTCCCTGCCCTCAGACCTCCTCAGCACATAGCATTTTGTAATTACTTACCCACTGGTTCACTTGGTCGTGGAATGCCTCCTTCACTAGGGTGAAAGTTCTATGACATGCAGGGACTGTGTTTTTCTCCCTACTCTACACATGCAGGACCTCACATGATGCCCAGCACGTAACAGCAACTCAGTATCTGCTGAATGATGGAATGACTACATCTCACGGCGTACACACGTTATATTATACTTAAAGCTTTTCTAACTGTCCTGCATTGTGTGAGGACTCAGTAACAGGGAAGACCAAACAGTTACTCCCATCCCTTGACAAATGAAGAAAAGGAATGAGGAGACCAGAGGAAATGATGTTACAGGAAAAAACGTTAGCTTCTTGTACCCATTTATTCTTTCTCTTCGCCTTTGCTACTTATTTCATAAATTTATTGATAAGGGAAGGTGATGTGTTGGAAGGGAGAAAGGAATATTTAGGAATATATTAAGTACCTTCTGCAGAACGGCTCTAGAATTTCAGGTAAATTTAGAGCAAAAGTATAGCCCTAGATCCAGATAATCATAGGTTTTCACTGATTCATCATATAAACTTGGCCATCAGGTTAAATTACATTAAAAATATGTCAGAGGGCTTCCCTGGTGGCGCAGTGGTTGAGAGTCCGCCTGCCGATGCAGGGGACACGGGTTCATGCCCCGGTCCAGGAGGATCCCACATGCCACAGAGCGGCTGGGCCCGTGAGCCACGGCCACTGAGCCTGCACTTCTGGAGCCTGTGCTCCGCAGTGGGAGAGGCCACAACAGTGAGAGGCCCGCGTACCGCGAAAAAGATAAATAAATAATGTCAGAGCTTTCTCTCCCGGGTAGGAGGTGGTAAGTGGAAGTCAGAGGCAACAGGAGAGCCCAGGTTGGTGGGGGCATCCATGGAGGATGCCAATTTCACGAAGCCACCAAAGGTGAGCAGAGCTTTCATTTCTGGCTTCAATTACCACTGAGGTTCTCCTAAACTAAATCTATTGACCATAATTTCATGGAGTGTTTTGAAGACAGCACTTGAGGCAAGAAAATAAACCTACCTAAGGAGGTTCCAGCCCCATAAAGACGGAACTACACCTACGCTCTTTTTTCCTAACCTGGTATGAGCACATTTTTCTCACTTTATATTAATCTCATAATTGGTGAAACTATTTAACTTTCCTTGGTTGGAATCACATCACTCCCCTAACAGCTAGAGTTGACAAGCACTTCATAAAGCGTACCTCCATGATTTCATCGAGTGCAGATTTCTTCTTCTTCTTTTCTTTTGACTGAGCTGAGCTCTGGGAAGATTCCTTCCGTTTCACCGATGCTGCGTTCCCTACTGTCTTCAGAGCACTTGGTCCCAAAGAACTGATGGGAAGAGGAACCGTGCTGTTAACAAAAACTGTGCAGAGACGCAGGCTTTATATAATGTGCAGAAGGAACAACACAGAAGAAATCTGTTATATGGTTAGCTTCCAACAGATTAGTCAAAACTACAAAGGGCGTGTCTATCACTTACAGGACCGGGAGCACCATGAGAAAATGGAACCCTTCCTGTCCCCCCACCTTCAGCTAGTGCCACTCTATCAGTGTGGCTGAGTGACGGGTGACAGCATTGGCTTCAGGGTTGGGGCCACCAAGGTTTGATCCTACTTCTGCTGGGACCTTGAGCAATTAACTTTTCTAAGCCTCATTTCCTCACATATAAATGGGGGTAGTAATGTGACCCAACTCTAGCTCGACCGGCGGGATTAAGTGAGATGTTTGTAAAACAGCTGGTAGAAGTCCAGCACATTGTTATCAGTTCTATTTCTTTAAAGCAAAGATCTCAACATCCAATTAAAATTTTTTTTATCGTTCCCAATTGCCTAACGTCGTCAGTGTACATTCTACATTTCTGAGTGTCATCATAAAATTGTCACCACAGGCCCCAGAATGCCATCCCTGATTTATTACGTATACTTGTCATTCTGAACAATCTGCTATTGACTGAGCCCTGCCCTGTGCTTCAAGTTTTTGCAAATCTGCACATGCCTCTTTTATACCTAAAACAGTCTCTCCATTTATCTCCATTTGTTGAACTTCTTTAAGATCCATTCTTCATGAGGCTTCTTGGAATTTGTTGTTTTTGAACCACCATAGCACTTTGGGGCAGACATCCCACTCCACCTGGTATATAATCATTTGTATATATGACTCCTCTCTCACAGTAGGGGAGAGAATATATATATCCACATATATATATATATATATTTTCCCCCTGTAAAGTAGCAGTAACTATCTTGTGACTCAGATAAAATAGATGCTCCATTAATATTTGCTGACTTACTGAATATTATCAGTCTAATTATTTAATTTGTCATACTTGTAAAATACAAAGAACACATATTTGCACAAAGCTACCATGGAAACAAGAAAAAAAGCGTGATTGATAGAAAATACAGTAGAGTTAATATTTTCCACTCTTTGGACCTTTTCCTTTAGGCATTTAAAGGCAGCATTAGCTTTATTAACAGCCGGACGACTGTAAGGACTCCCAGTGGAGCCTGCAGTCAACTGAAATCCCTGCTTCTTATATGGGGAGGCTGCAGGTCAGGACTCCCACACCCTGTCTTCATGGAAGCCATTCTCTCTTTATCTAACTGGAAGGCTTTAAATTTACCCTTGCGATATTTCACTTACTAGGTTTTGTCCCATAATTCAATCCTCTGACATATTTTTAAGTTCTAAGGTTTGTGACAACTGTAAATAATATACATTGTACATAATTTACATAATATACATTGTACATAATTTACAATGTATATTATTTACATAATATACATTATGTAAATAATATACTTAATCTGTATAAGATTAAGTCCAAATAAAGATAAACTCTTCAACGTGCTACTCAAAATAAATATTCTTTAGAGTTAAATGTACTTTGAGCTAGGAATCCACTGAATTTAGCAATAATTCCAGATCATAAACAACCACAATATGTCTATATAATAGGCACTAATAATCCCAGCAGAAGGATTACGTGGCTATTTTCGGGTCTAGTAATTACTTCTTCCTTACATGTTCACAAACCACCTATTTCCTACTATAATCACTAGGAAAAGCTAGCTACTACTGTGTTCTGAAGATTCTTTTCCACTTTTAGAAAAAACATTTGCTTATTCTTCTGCTTTCTGCGTCTTCTCACATTCTCCGTGATTCCTCAAATTTTATCAACAGTGAGTCGTCAAACACATCTATAAATTATTCAATATTTTGGTATTTGTTTCAGCTTGGAAATTTAACCCAATTTAAAAATGGACAATAGACAATTCTCCAAAGATCTGTAAATGGCCAGAAAGCACATGAAAAGATGCTTAACATCACTAATCATTCGGAAACTGCAAATCAAAACCACAATGAAATACTACCCACACTGATTAGGATTGCTATTATAAAAAATTACAGAAAATAACAAGCACTGGCAAGGATGTGGAGAAACTGGAACCCTTGTGTAATTGCTGGTGGGAATGTAAAATACTGCAGCTGCTGTGGAAAACCTTTTAAAAGTTAAACACAGAATTACCATACAATCCAGCAATTCCACTTCCAGGTAAATACCCAAAGGAATTGAAAGCAGGGACTTGAACAGGTATCTGTACACCGATGTTCGGAAGAGCATTAATCACAAGAGCCAAAAGGTAAAAACAACTCAAATGTTCACTGACAGATGAATGGATAAACAAACTGTGGTCTATATATACAGTGGGGTATTATTCAGATTAAAAAGGAACGAAATTCTGATCCATGCCACAACATGGATAAACCCCGAAGAGCTTATGCTAAGTGAAAGAAGCCAGACACAAAAGGACAAACACTGTATGATTCCACTCAAATGAGGTAGTCAAATTCATAAAGACAGAAGAGTAGAACAGAGGTAACCGGGGGCTAAGGGGAAGTGTCGTGGGGAGTTATTTTTTAGTGGGCTCAGAGTTTCAGTTTTGGATGATGAAAAGATCGGGAGATGGATACCGGCGATGGTTGCACAACAATGTGAATCTACTTAATGCCACTGAATCGTATACTTAAAAATGGTTAAAATGGACCATCTTGTGTTATGTATATTTCACCACACAAGAAAACTAAACTGAATAGGAAAAATAAAGTTTTCTATTTAGCAAATGTATTCAGCATTACTAAATGATTAAAATGTGAGAATCATCAGGAATAAGAAGATGAACAGAACAGCCCATCAGGATCTCATGATGTAGTGGGAGAACAGATACGGAGGGCATTGCACGGAGAGAGAGCAGTAGATGCAAGCGAGGGTGAGACCACAGAGTGCGTAGGAGACAAATGGCTTAGCAGAGCCGCGGTGCAGATGGCAGGTGGTATGCCTGTAAACGTAACTAGAGGTTATCATATAGACGACGGCTTAAATTGCTGAAAGTCTTTAACAAGAGAAAGACATGGTAAGATTTGACGTTCAGAAAGATCCTTTCTGCTTGTGATATCAAGAATCGCTTAGAGGGACTTCTCTGGTGGCAGAGTGGTTAAGAATCTGCCTGCCAACATAGGGAACACGGGTTCAATCCCTGGTCCGGGAAGATCCCATGCGCCGCGGAGCAACTGAGCCCATGCACCACAACTACTGAGCCGGCGTGCCACAACTACGGAAGCCTGCACACCTAGAGCCCGTGCTCCACAACAAGAGAAGCCCCCACAATGAGAAGCCCACGCACCACAACGAAGAGTAGCCCCCGCGCACAGCAATGAAGATCCAACACAGCCAAAAATTAATTAAATTTTAGAAAAGAATCTCTTAGAGCTAAAATGAATAAATGAAAAATATAAAGAATGTTGATGAGACATGATGGACAGTATTCTAAAAGATTAATAAAATGGATAATAAATTTGAATACCTCATTGAAAAGAATATTCTAGAAAAACAAAAATTATACAAATGATAAAAACTGAGGGCTTTTCTGGTGGCACAGTAGTTGAGAGTCCGCCTGCCGATGCAGGGGACACGGGTTCGTGCCTCAGTCGGGAAGATCCCACATGCCGCGGAGCGGCTAGGCCCGTGAGCCATGGCTGCTGAACCTGTGCGTCCGGAGCCTGTGCTCCGCAGCGGGAGAGGCCACAGCAGTGAGAGGCTCACATACCGAAAAAAGAAAAAAAAAAGAAAATAGGCAATTTGTTTCCAGCTTTGCTTTGTATGATAATCTTACACCAGCTGCTGTACCAATAATGCCCCTCCAGCCCAAAAAAAGATTCTAGTAGAAAGGTGAGAGATTGAGACAGGGTCAAATGAGGTTAAAATCAAGGCAGGAAATGAACAGTAACAGACTGGAAATGGAACGGAAGGCTTCTAGAACAGCCCTAGGATTCTGCTTTCAGTAACTGGAGTGAGCATGTGTGCAATTAAGAGACAGGGAAGCCACACCGAAGTGGAGTTACTGAGCTGATGAGTTGTGGCCCAGGCAGTGTTATTCACGTGTATGAACACAGCTGGAATCTTCATTAGTTACCTGTCAGACCGGGCCCAGTGCCAAGCCTTCCTGGAGACACGGAGGTGTGTGGAGGCCAGGCTGTGCCTGGAGACGGAAAACCAAAGACAGCGTGTGGCTGACAGGGCCTTGGTGCCCCGGCTGGGTGTCAGGCCTGAGCCTCTGAGGTAGGAGAGCCGAGTTCAGGACTTTGGTTCACCAGAGACCTCCCGGCCCCATGTAATCTCTATAGGCGAGAGCTCTCCCAGAGATCTCCGTCTCAACGCTAAGACCCAGCTCAACTCAACGACCCGCAAGCTCCAGTGCTGGACACCCCATGCCAAACAACTAGAAACACAGGAACACAACCCCACCCATTATCAGAGAGGCTGCCTAAAATCATAATAAGTTCACAGACACCTCAAAACACACCACCGGATACAGTCCTGCCCACCAAAAGACAAGATCCAGCCTCATCCACCAGTACACAGGAACCAGTCGCCTCCACCAGGAAGCCTACACGAGCCACTGAGCCAACCTTCCCCACTGGGGGCAGACACCAAAAACAATGGGAACCACTAATCTGTAGCCTGTGAAAAGGAGACCCCAAACACAGTAAGTTAAGCAAAGTGAGAAGACAAGGAAACACACAGCAGATGAAGGAGCAAAGTAAAAAACCACCAGATGAAACAAATGAAGAGGAAATAGGCAGTGTACGTGAATAAGAATTCAGACTACTCATAGTAAAGATGATCCAAAATCTTTGAAACAGAATGGAGAAAATACAAGAAATGTTTAACAAGGAACTAGAAGAACTAAAGAGCAAACAAACAAGGATGAACAACTCAATAAAGGAAATTAAAAATTCTTTACAAGGAACCAGTAGCAGAATAACTGAGGCAGAAGAACGGATAACTGACCAGGAAGATAAAATAGTGGAAATAACTACTGCAGAGCAGAATAAAGAAAAAAGAATGAAACGAATTGAGGACAGTCTCAGAGACCTCTGGGACAATACTAAACACACCAACATTTGAATTATAGGGGTCCCAGAAGAAGAAGAGAAAAAGAAAGGGACTGAGAAAATATATGAAGAGATTATAGTTGAAAACTTCCCTAATATGGGAAAGGAAATACTCAATCAAGTCCAGGAAGTGCAGAGTCGCACACAGGATAAGTCCAAGGAGAAACACGCCAAGACACATATTAATCAAACTATCAAAAATTAAATACAAAGAAAAAACATTAAAAGCAGCAAGGGAAAAGCAACAAATAACATACAAGGGAATCCCCATAAGGTCAACAGCTGATTTTTCAGCAGAAACTCTGCAAGCCAGAAGGGAGTGGCAGGACATATTTGAAGTGATGAGAGAGAAAAACCTACAACCAAGATTACTCTACCCAGCAAGGATCTCATTTACATTTGACAGAGAAATTAAAACCTTTACAGACAAGCAAAAGCTAAGAGAATTCAGCACCACCAAACCAGCTTTAAAACAAGTGTTAAAGGAACTTCTTTAGGCAGGAAACACAAGAAAAGGAAAATACCTACAAAAAAAAACCCCAAAACAATTAAGAAAATGGTAATAGGAACATAAACTACCTTAAATGTAAATGGATTAAATGCTCCAACCAAAAGACATAGGCTGGCTGAATGGATACAAAAACACCACCAATATATATGCTGTCTACAACAGACCCACTTCAGACCTAGGGACACATACAGACTGAAAGTGAGGGGAGAGAAAAAGATATTCCATGCAAATGGAAATCAAAAGAAAGCTGGAGTAGCAATTCTCATATCAGAAAAAACAGACTTTAAAATAAAGACTATTACAAGAGACAAAGAAGGACATTACATAATGATCAAGGGATCAACCAAAGAAGAAGATATAACAATGGTAAATATTTATGCACCCAACATAGGAGCACCTCAATACATAAGGCAAATTCTAACAGCCATAAAAGGGGAAATCAATAGTAGCACAATAATAGTAGGGGACTTTAACACCCCACCTTCACCAATGGACAGATCATCCAAAATGAAAATAAATAAGGAAACACAAGCTTTAAATGACACATTAAACAAGATGGACTTAACTAATATTTATAGGACATTTTATCCAAAAACAAAAGAATACACTTTTTTCTCAAGTGCTCCTGGAACATTCTCCAGGATAGATCATATCTTGGGTCACAAATCAAGCCTTGGTAAACTTAAGAAAATTGAAATCGTATCAAGTATCTTTTCAAACCACAATACTATGAGACTAGATATCAATAACAGGAAAAAAACCTGTAAAAAATACAAACACATGGAGGCTAAACAATACACTACTAAATAACCAAGAGATCACTGAAGAAATCAAAGAGGAAATCAAAAAATACCTAGAAACAAATGACAATGAAAACACAACATCCCAAAACTATGGGATGCAGCAAAAGCAGTTCTAAGAGGGAAGTTTACAGCAACACAATCCTATCTCAAGAAACAAGAAAAACCTCAAATAAACAACCTAACCTTACACCTAAAGCAATTAGAGAAAGAAAAACAAAAAACCCCCAAGGTTAGCAGAAGGAAAGAAATCATAAAGATCGGATCAGAAATAAATGAAAAAGATATGACGGAAACAATCACAAAGATCAATAAAACTAAAAGCTGGTTCTTTGAGAAGATAAACAAAATTGATAAACCATTAGCCAGACTCTTCAAGGAGAGAAGGGTGAAGACTCAAATCAACAGAATTAGAAATGAAAAAGGAGAAGTAACAACTGACACTGCAGAAATGCAAAGGATCATGAGAGCTTACTGCAAGCAACTATATGCCAATAAAATGGACAACCTGGAAGAAATGGAGAAATTCTTAGAAAAGCACAACCTTCTGAGACTGAACCAGGAATAAATAGAAAATATAAACAGACCAATCACAAGCACTTAAATTGAAACTGTGATTAAAAATCTTCCAAAAGACAAAAGCCCAGGACCACATGGCTTCACAGGCAAATTCTATCAAAGATTTACAGAAGAGCTAACACTTATCCTTCTCAGACTCTTCCAAAATATAGCAGAGGGAGGAACACTGCCAAACTCATTCTATGAGGCCACCATCACCCTGATATCAAAACCAAAGATGTCACAAAAAAAGAACACTACAGGCCAATATCACTGATGAATACAGATGCAAAAATCCTCAACAAAATACTAGGAAACAGAAACCAACAGCACATTAAAAGGATCATACAGCATGATCAAGTGGCGTTTATCCCAGGAATGCAAGGATTCTTCAATATACACAAATGAATCAATGTGATACACCATATTAACAAATTGAAGGAGAAAAACCATATGATCATCTCAATAGATGCAGAAAAAGCTTTTGACAAAATTCAACACCCATTTATGATCAAAACTCTCCAGAAAGTAGGCACAGAGGGAACTTACCTCAACATAATATAAAGGCCATATATGACAAACCCATAGCCAACAACATTCTCAATGGTGAAAAACTGAAACCATTTCCTCTAAGATCAGGAACAAGACAAGGATGTCCACTCTTCCCACTATTATTCAGCATAGTTTTGGAAGTCCTAGCCACAGCAATCAGAGAAGAAAAAGAAATAAAAGGCATACAGATTGGGAAAGAAGAAGTAAAACTGTCACAGTTTGCAGATGACATGATACTATACACAGAGAATCCTAAACATGCTACCAGAAAACTACTGGAGCTAATCAATGTATTCGGTAAAGGAGCAGGATACAAAATTAATGCACAGCAATCCCTTGCATTCCTATACACTAATGATGAAAAACCTGAAAGAGAAATTACGGAAACACTCCCATTTACCATTGCAACAAAAAGAATAAAATACCTAGGAATAAACCTACCTAAGGAGGCAAAAGACCTGTATGCAGAAAACTATAAGACACTGGTGAAAGAAATTAAAGATGATACAAACAGATGGAGAGATACACCATGTTCTTGGATTGGAAGAATCAACATTGGGAAAATGACTATACTACCCAAAACAATCTACAGATTCAATGCAATCCCTATCAAACTACCAATGGCATTTTTCACAGAACTAGAACAAAAATTTTCACAATTTGTATGGAAACACAAAAGACCCCGAATAGCCAGAGAAATCTTGGGAAAGAAAAATGGAGCTGGAGGAATCAGGCTCCCTGACTTCAGACTATACTACAAAGCTACAGTAATCAAGACAGTATGGTACTGGCACAGAAACAGAAGTATAGATCAATGGAACAGGATAGAAAGCCCAGAGATAAACCCACACACATATGGTCACCTTACCTTTGATAAAGGAGGCAAGAATATACAATAGAGAAAAGACAGTCTCTTTAATAAGTGGTGCTGGGAAAACTGGACAGCTACATGTAAAAGAATGAAATTAGAACACTCCCTAACACCATACACAAAAATAAACTCAAAATGGATTAAAGACCTAAATGTAAGGCCAGACACTATAAAACTCTTAGAGGAAAACATACGCAGAACACTCTACGACATAAATCACAGCAAGATCCTTTTTGACCCACCTCCTAGAGAAATGGAAATAAAAACAAAAATAAACAAATGGGACCCAAAGAAATTTAAAAGCTTTTGCACAGCAAAGGAAACCATAAACAAGATGAAAAGACAACTCTCAGAATGGGAGAAAATATTTGCAAGCACAGCAACTGACAAAGGATTAATCTCCAAAATATACAAGCAGCTCATGCAGCTCAATATCAAAAAAAAAAACTCAACCCAATCCAAAAATGGGCAGAAGATCTAAATAGACATTTCTCCAAAGAAGATATACAGATTGCCAACAAACACATGAAAGGATGTTCAACATCATTAATCATTAGAGAAATGCAAATCAAAACTACAATGAGGCATCAGCTCACACCGGTCAGAATGGCTATCATCAAAAAATCTATAAACAATAAATGCTGGAGAGGATGTGGAGAAAAGGGAACCCTCTTGCACTGTTGGTGGGAATGTAATTGATACAGCCACTATGTAGAACAGTATGTAGGTTCCATAAAAAACTAAAAGTAGAACTACCATATGACCCAGCAATCCCACTACTGGGCATATACCCTGAGAAAACCATAATTCAAAAAGAGTCATGTACCACAATGTTCATTGCAGCACTATTTACAATAGCCAGGATATGGAAGCATGCTAAGTGTCCATCGACAGATGAATGGATAAAGAAGATGTGGCACATATATACCATGGAATATTACTCAGCCATAAAAAGAAGCGAAACTGAGTTATTCGTAGTGAGGTGGATGGACCTAGAGTCTGTCCTACAGAGTGAAGTAGGTCAGAAAGAGAAAAAGAAACACCATATACTAACACATATATATGTCATCTAAAAAAAAAATGGTTCTGAAAAACCTAGGGGCAGGACAGGAATAAAGACAGAGACATAGAGAATGGGCTTGAGGACACAGGGAGGGGCAAGGGTAAGCTGGGACAAAGTGAGAGAGTGGCATGGACATATATACACTACCAAATGTAAAATAGATAGCTAGTGGGAAGCAGCCACATAGCACAGGGAGATCAGGTCGGTGCTTTGTGACCACCTAGAGGAGTGGGATAGGGAAGGTGGGAGGGAGGTGCAAGAGGGAGGGGATATGGGGATATATGTATACATACAGCTGATTCACTTCATTATACAGCAGAAACCAACACAACATTGTAAAGCAATTATATTCAATAAAGATGTTAAAAAAAAAAAGAGAGACAGGGAAGCCCAAAGGAAAAACAGAAGTGAGAACTGAGTAATCTTTGTTCCAGCAATGGGGAAGCAGGGCTTATCTTTGTGCCTCACACAGCCTACATTATTCATTTTTGATATCTAGATAACTTAGTTAATTCTGGGTTTTAAATATATAAGAGATATAAATCAACAGGAAAATAAATCCCAACCTCTAAAAAAATATACCATAATTTCAGAAAAAGAAAACTTAGATAGTCTCTCTATTGTATTATCTGCAACAACACTATTTTCACATTATTATAGACAGTTGAGACTGAAGTCACAGAACTTGGTCAAATAAAACTAACGTTTTTACTAAATCACAGTTTGGCATAGGGATGTAATAGGTTGAATAGCAGACCCCCAAAGTTATCAGGTCCTCATCCTTGGAATCTACAAATGTCACCTTATTTGGAAAAAGGGTCTTTACAAATGGGATTAAGTTAAAATTTTAAAATGAGATTATTCTGGATTATCTGGGTGGGCTCTAACTGCAACCACATGCATCCTTTAAGAGGGAAGCAGGGACTTCCCTGGTGGTGCAGTGGTTAAGAATCCGCCTGCCAATGCAGGGGACATGGGTTCGATCCCTGGTCCAGGAAGATCCCACATGCCGTGGAGCAAATAAGCCCGTGAGCCACAACTACTGAGCCTGCGCTCTAGAGCCCGCGAGCCACAACTACTGAACCCCACGCACCTAAAGCCCAAGCTTCGCAACAAGAGAAGCCACTGCAATGAGAAGACCGCGCACTGCAACGAAGAGTAGCCCCCGCTCGATACAACTAGAGAAAGCCCACGTGCAGCAACGAAGACCCAACACAACCAACCAACCAACCAAATAAATAAATAAATAAATAAAAATAAAATTAAAAAATAAATTTTTTAAAAAAGAGGGAAGCAGAGGGGGATGACACACAGAGGGGAAGGTGATGTGAAGATAGAGCAGAGATAAATCTGAAGGGATGCAACCCAAAGCCCAGGAATGCCTGCAGCCACCAGAAGCCGGAAGAGGTGAGTAACAGGTTTCCCCCAGAGACTCTGGGGGAGCACAGGCCTGCAGACACCTTGCTTTTGGCTCAAGGATACTGATTTCAGAACTCTGGCCTCCAGAGACAGAATCAATTTCTGCTGTTTCAAGCCAACTGGTTTGTGGTAACTTGTTACAGCAGCCATAGAAAACTAACATAAGGGTGATCAATTTGGGGCCCAGTGGGACCAATCTCAGCATTCATCTACACTTAGGAATAACAAATAATAAAGGAAAATAGAAACACATAAGGGTCCAAAACTATATGGCATGTGTTAAGATATACTGCAGTCTGTCTTCCTGGTCATATCACAGCAATATTTTGAAAAGAAATTTTCTTTTCAAATGTACCATATATAGAACCCAATTAACCAATTTCTTCATGATATCTAATATAGATGTTACTACTGAAACACTTTGATCAAAGTTAAGACAGTTGGCAAGTCATCCTGAAGCAGTTAGGCACTGCTGACTCAGACTGCCCATTTCCTTCAATTCTCCTAGACACTTATTTAGTCGTGCAAATAACCACTAGCCTGTAAACCAGAAAGAAAAAAAAACTCCCACCAACAAAAAACTGAGTTAGGTTAAATAAGCACCATGTGGAATATTAAGTAAAACAGCAAATCACCTAGCTTAAAACTAAATTCCAGTAGATACTGAATATACAGTGCCCTTCTGAATATCCTGTCTGATTTATCTTTTCACCTCCATAACCAAACTGAATGCACTGCACATCATAAGTACTGCACAGATATTTGGTGAAAGAATATATGAGAACTGCAAGAGAAGAGAACATGAAAAGTAGATATAAATACCTGACTACGTGCCATACCAGGGCTTGAAAAATTGCAGTTGAGGGCCAGATCCAGTCTGCTGCCTGTTTTTATAAATAAGATTTTATTGGAACACAGCCAAGCTCATTCACTTATGTATCATCTATGGCTGTATCCTCGCTCTGAGAGCAGAGTTAAGTGATGACAAAGACACATGGCCAACAAAGTCTAAAATATTTACTATGTGGCTCTTTATAGAAAAGGCTGGTCAAGCCTTGCTCAGTACCACACCATCTAGAAGGGAAGGCAATTATTACTGAGTGTCTACTAATGCACTTATATTCTACTAGGTGCTAAGGAGATAGTTGAATAAGTTAGTCTCTGTTCTCAGAAAATCATAATAGAGCAGGTAAAACAAGAAGTGTGTACTCCAGTTAACAAACTTGATAGTGGGCTATGACAGAAAACTGGATAGTATTGCCATAGCACAGAAAGAACCTTTAAGTGGAGAAGCTTTCAGGGAGAAGCTAATGGTTACCACGTGAAGCATTTAATGAAAATGAGCTTTTCCTTAAAAGATATAATCAGCTCATCATAGGCAAATAAGAAAAAAACCAGTTCCTAAGAAAATAAAACAAAACCAAACAATCACTAAACAAAAAGGAAAACGAGATGAAAATAAAAACCAGAAAAAAAATAATTCACCGTTCTGCACCTTTTAAAATGTAGTAATCAACATTTCATCACAATTTTCAGGTTCTAAGATACCTGTTCACATAGCTCACCTTGATTTGGAAGATGCTCCTCCTGAACTACACGCTCCTTTATTCAAATTAAATGTAACTGGAAGAAAAGAATTGGTATTCCATATATATTTCAGGAAAATTATAATAAAACATCAGATACAATAAAACAAAATTATAATGAAAATTATAATAAATATCACAATGCAGCTATGTAGAAATTCATGGACATTTTGAATACATGAGAGCTGGAATGCTCCTACCCAGAGATCATAAACTCCTGTAAAATATACTGGACTGATGCTTACAGAGCTGGGAAAGACCATCACATGATATAGCAGACAGCCTTGGCCACTTCCCCACTCCACTGCCCCTCTCCCCTTAGTAACAGGAATCCAATTTTGTTTGGGTGTCCATACCACTCACGTATGGCTTGGAGGACGCTACGGTCTGAAGGTTTGTGTCCCCTCCCAAATCCAAATGCTGAAAACCTAATGCCCAAGGTGATGGGACTAGGGGGTGGGACCTATGGGAGGTGATTAGTAAGGCTCTTTGGTCTAAACCAATGAAAATAATTCCACTCCCTTTCCAAGTGACTATTTTTGAGGTGGACATGTGATACAGTCTGGTCAATGACATTCAAAAGGAAGTCTGCTGGTGGGAAGAAGGTCTTCTAGGAAAAGTTTCCTTGCTCACAGGGGACTCCAAAGGACAGAGATGCTCTCTGTCTTCTTCTGGACAATACTGGGTCTGCATATGATGGCTGGACTGCCGGCAGCCACCTTGTGTCCAGCTACTGATAGTGTGGCATCCGGAACCATCCTACCTCTGGGACTCTTGGTATGGCAAGGTATTTCCTTATTGTTTAGGCTCATTTTACTCAGTCTGGTTACTTGTTGCTGTAGGCATTCCATCCAATTCATTGTTATCACCTTTTCATTTTACTGAGGAGAATAATCCAGACAGATAACACCTCTTGCTCCCAAACATGCTGCTAGTTTTTGGCAGAGCCAATACAAAAGCATCCATATTAAAAAAGGAAGAAAGAAAAGTAAAACTACCTTTTTCTTCATCATTTTCTCTGCTTAATTCCGTAAAAACAGGGACTTCCTTTAAAAAAAAAAAGTTTGAAGGTTTGGTTTACAACTGCATTTACCATCAATATTCAATAGTCCTTAATTATGACTTGCTACCTAAAATGGTTAAGATACTAATTAAGAAATTATATGTATTGCAAATATTCTCCAATAAAGAATTATTCTACGGGGGGAAAAAAGTAGCTTTTCTGTACTGAACTGCAGAAGTTTACCTACATTTTTATTTCTATTACAATTTAAGCAGGAAACAACAACATAAAGCAATAAACTCTAGGAATCTTAGCTAGAGGATTACTTTAAACAGCAAAACCTTTCTCTTTTGTAGTACGATTTAGTGTAATGATCAAGGGTCTAAGACTGACTCGAAGAAGACTGTGTATAAAATCCTCCTCTGCCACCTATGAGCCTTGTCATCTCGGTCAATCTCATCATCTCCCTAAAGGCTCAATCATTACATCTTTAAAGTAGGGATAACCTACATATTTAGAGTTATGATAAGGGTTAATTAGGATAATATAAATAAAACACTTAGCATAGTGCCTGCCACAGTGTTTGATAAATGTTAATTGTTGTTACTACTGATAAATAAGAAGGATGACCTTGAGATCTAGCTAAAATATTTTGTTAGGTAATGTCCATGTAGGATTTCACAAAGGAACACAAAAGGACATGATCTTACTTTGAAAAAATTGATAAGTTTAAATGTAGAATGAGGAAGCACTGATCAATAGAATTTCCCCTGCTTTTTGGGTAAAGATACTGTTTACACCTGAAAAGTACAATTAACTTGAAGGTTTTAGCAATATTAAGCTAAAATGTTACAGAGCAATAATGTTATTCCAAAAAGTAAACCTCTTTCCTCAGTACAAGATGTGAATCCTTTGTGATTTCCATGATAGGAAGTTATAATATTTTCTCTATTGAAAATGAAGATTTAAATTTTTAAAAAGCAAGAGAATAAAAAGCTTTCAGTCTTAAGGAGTTTAAATTTCACATTTACAGCAGTTTAAGCACTGTTCCTGTTTTAATTTAATGTAGAAAACTTCTAAAAGATTGTGTGACAATATGCATGTTAATGTAAGTAACGTAACACACACTCACTCTCTCACTTTTCAAAGAGTTCAATCAACATGGTACAAAAGTTGATTCACAAAGTGATCCTCACTGGTATCTTAATTCTCATCGCCTGCTACTTCCTGCGTCACTCTACTCAACGGCTTATACAACATGTGCTCAACAATGATCAGAGCAGCTGTATTCATAATAGCTAAAAACTGGAAACGAGCCACATGCTTCTCAACAGGAGAATGGATAAATAAATTGTATTATATTCGTAAAATGAAATACATCAATCAAAAAAAAGAGTGAAGCACTGATAGGAAAGGATGTAGATGAACTACACATACAGAACATTATGGTGAGCTAAGGAAGCTAGACACAGAGAGAACAAACTGGATGATTCCATTCCTACAAAGTTCAAGGGCAGACTAAACTAACCAACAATCAATAGTATTTATCAGAACAGTGCTTTCTTCTTAGAGGACAAGGAATATTAATTGGGAATGGGCATGAGGGAACCTTCTAGGATACTAGAAATGTTCCATATCTTGATCTGAGTGGTGGCCACATGGACTACCTATCTATTGATCCATCCATCCATCCATCTAAAGACACATACATATGTGAAAATTCATCGAGCTGTAACCTTAAGATTAACGCACATCATCCACTTTACTTCATGTGTGCTACACCACAATAAAAAGTTTTTAAAAATACTAAATGGCTAGTAGTTTCACATACACACTAGGCTGTATTTTCCTGCTCACACACAACTTCTAGTATGTAAGCTCCTTGAGGGCAGGGATTTTTATCTTTTGTCCACTGGCTGTATCCCCAGTGCCTAGAAGAACGCCTGGCACACAGGAGGTGACCAATAAATGTCTGTTGGAATAAATGCCTTGATCTAGTTATTCTAACACCTGAACCAACTCTATCATGCCTTCCCTTCCCCATCTACCTGGATTTTACCCATTAATTCCTCAAGACTCCTCAGCCTAGGGGATGTAGCTACCTCCAAATATTCTAGGTCCTCCCCAGGCTGGAGCAAGTGCTGCCCTCTGTGTTCTCACACACTGTGTTCATCCCCAGCACTGCATTAATTATAATCAGTTGAAACGCTCTGTTTATGTCTTTGCCACTAGGTACTGACTCTATTTTAGAGATGAGGAAACTGAGGTTTAGAAGATTCCATAATTACACAAACTTGTGAAGTCAGTAAGTCAGGAATGGACCCAGGTTTGTCTCAACTCCACAGCCTGGACTTTTATACTTGGCTATGCCCTTTCTCCTACAAAACTCGTTCAAGGCTTAAACAAACAAGCGATTTTGCTTCTTCAGACCTTTGTCTATTGCCTCTCTTGATGATGCCCACCTGCTCTCTCCCCTCCAGACCTCTTCTCACTTGTTCTTGAATAAATTTGGCAGTTTTTTCTTCATCATCAAGGTCCTGCTTCTTCTTCTTCTCTAGTTCCAGCTGCCGGCGGATCGTCTCAGGGTCCCTATCTATATACTGAATATACCAGCCTTTTGGTGTTTCGTCCACTTTGCATAAGCCTTAAAAAAAGTAATGGATTTAAAAAAAAAAAAAAACAGTAACGGACACTATAATTTTGAATACAATCAAAGCTGAAAGTACATATAAATGTGGTATCTCTCTGCAGTATTTACTCATTCATTCAAATACACTCATTCAAACACATTCAAATACACAAATTCATACAGCACGTGAATTTTCCATATTTACAGTTAGTGACATTTAGACTTTAATTGGAACATTTTATCTCTTTAAAGAGAAAAGAAATATTATTTTGATTTTTGACTAGGTTGAGGCAACACATTTAAACAAGGAAAACATTTAAAAAAAGCATTATCTTGCTTAGCAATTATTCAACTGTCTCTAAGTACTTAACATCCACTGAGTACAGGATATTCTAACTTAACCAAGCAGAAATCTTCCCTAAAATGGAATAAAGAAACACACTCAATAACTAATACCCTGATACAAAATTTCTTTCTCTGTTCTTTCCTGAACTTTCCATCCTATTAGAAATGGAAAAAGAGGCAGCAAATTTAAAAACTGCCTTAAGAAGGGGTAACAAAAGTTTCCAAAAGTGCAACGAATGTAGTGGGAAAAGTGGAAGAGGACGGGTACTGGTCCTTAACCTAACGAGTGGATGCTTCAGTGACGTACCTTTGCACTGTTGAAAGAATCACTCCAGACGCTCTTACACACCTGCAGCGCACAAAATCAATCCTGGAAGATTATGCTCCTCTCCGCCAGTTTCTAATTGCCCTACTCATCCTCTTTTTCATAAATTTACACAGAAAATATGATCATTCTCTCCCTCCCTGCGGTGCAGCCATATAACAACTGTTCACGTCATGTCTTGTTCTTACCTTCTCTGCCCAGCCACTTAGTAAAATCTGTCAGCGTCTCCCACTGTGTGGCGTTCATGTGGATATGCTCTCGGTGGCTGATGTACTCATTGTAAACGATGTTGTTGTGAACCCTCTTGGTTCCTAAGAAGAAATTAGGACACTGCTGACCCTGAGCAGATTATGAGATTATAAAGTCATTATGTGCACAAGACTTAAGAAACTTACCAAAGCGTCTCCTGAGAAGTTCTAGGAAGTCATTTCGGAATTCCCTAATAAAGCAGGGAGGGAAAGCATTAAGGTGATTTCTACAAATACATAGCATCACCTTCCTGAAATTTAAGCCATCATACAGTTTGCATGAGCACATGATATATAAAACATCTACGTTAATATCTGTTCCGAACTTTTAAAAACTGAACAAGGGAAAAATCCTGAAAGATTACAGCTTTCAAGAATTAAAGTTAAAAGTCAAGTTGGAGTTGGAACGTTTTGTCTTGGTAAAGGTGGCACAGCAAAAGTGACCACACATCTTTGGAGCGGATTCTTCATGGAGTCTCAGTGCTACTGAATGTGGCATAATTATCCCATTCTATTGATAATAAAACATGAAGTTGGCACTTAATGTGTCCCTCTGAGCTGAGCACACTGTGTTAAGTGACAGATAAACATAGGTGAATAAGATATACATTCTGACCAAGACGTTTACAGGTGAAGAGAAAGAGAAGGCTGTTCCCATCTGGCACAGAGACATGAAAGTATCACTTGATATTTGAGAAATGACAGACATATAGACAATAGTTATTTCAAATTAAGTATTCAGTAGATATTTTCTCAAAGATAAACAAAGTGAGCCTGTCAGGTCAAGAAAAACAACTGACAGTATTTGTTGCCAATGATAAAATTTGAGCTTTCAAGCAAAAAATGTGAATTCTGGTAAACTAGTATCCGCCACCATGAGGTGTTTCCCAATACTTAAAGATGTTTCTGACAGCACTGAGTTGACATTAGTGAATATGATTTTATGATATTGCATAATAAAATGTATCACCATTCAGAATTTCAGAATACCTGTGTAACTCAATGGAGCAATATTTTCCAAATGACTGATGTGTGATGTTACAAAACCATACATGGGTACAAGATCCACTTCAAGTAAAAGATCACATGGATTTTAATGTCATAGAGTACAAAAGGTTTGCTAGGGGCTTCCCTGGTGGCACAATGGTTGGGAGTCCGCCTGCCAATGCAGGGGACACGGGTTCGTGCCCCGGTCTGGGAAGATCCCACATGCCGTGGAGCGGCTGGGCCCGTGAGCCATGGCCGCTGAGCCTGTGCGTCCGGAGCCTGTGCTCCGCAACGGGAGAGGCCACAACAGTGAGAAGCCCGAGTATCGCAAAAAAAAAAAAAAAAAAAAAAAAAAAAAAAAAAAAGGTTTGCTATATGGTTTCTGATTCCACATTGCAACTAATCTTTAAGAAACTACCACGCCATTGTGTTTCAATGTAGTATCATAGAAGAATAGCCAAAATTATGTGAAAAGGCTATTAAAATACTCCCCCTGCTTCCAACTACACATCTGTGTAAAAGCTGGACTTTCTCTATGTATTTCAACCAAGCAACATTTCAGAAGAGAATGAAGGTAGAAGCAGATGTGAGAATACAACTGTGTTCTATGAAGACAGACACTGAAGAGATTTGCAAAAATGTAAAACACCACCACTCTTATTTTTTTGTGTGCTTTTTGTGTGTTGGAAAATATAGTTAATTTTCATGTAAAAATGTTATTTTAACTCTAATAGGCTTATATTGTGATTTTAAATGAATAAATTTTTTTTAATGTCTCAGTTTTAATCCCTAATTTACAAGCTATAACCCACATAAACAAAAGTCTTTGGGGTTTAATACCAAAAGGTCTAAAACCCTGGAAAGAAAGAAAGGGATGGAGGCAAGACTAAATATTAATTGTAATAATAGTAATTAACAGCTAATATTAATCAAGTACTGACCACTCTTCTGAACACTTTCAAAGTATTAACTCATTTAATCTTCGCATAAACCCTATGAAGGAAAGACAATACTTGAAAGGTACAAAACCTACAGATGAGGGGACTAAAGCACAGAGAAACTATAAGTTCACCCAAAGTCACACAGCTCCTGAGTGGAGAAGCCCAGCTTTGAAGGACTTAATGACAAGCAGTCTGACTCCAGACGTGTGCTCTTAGCCACAATTGTTTTAGACTGAGCAATGGTTTTTCATATGTTTGAAGTGAATGGAAGAAAGACTGATTTGTGAGACATACTTTTTTAACAATTCCACACAATGATAAACTGTCAAAACAAAAACTGAGCACAAAGATAATACAGCTATCACATTAATACGTAAGGAATAAACAGAGCTTCCAATATATTAAATATTAAGCATCTATTAAATGTCCAACTGAATAAAGCTTATGATATAAGGATGGCTTTGAGTTACTTACTCTGAAAAATAATCCATAAACTGCTGAGGATTTTCTGAAGCCAGCAACAGTTGTCTCTGATGAGA
The DNA here is from genome assembly GCF_964270905.1 of Leucopleurus acutus. Lineage (NCBI taxonomy): Eukaryota > Metazoa > Chordata > Mammalia > Artiodactyla > Delphinidae > Leucopleurus > Leucopleurus acutus. Next base: position 180,085,345 of record NC_139142.1, read on the forward strand.
TTCGGACATACAATGACACTTAAAGCCATTCTACAAAAATGTAAAGGTAGTGGTTAAATCTTGATTTAGCTCATTATAATAGGCCCTAAATATAAGTATTTAATTAAATCCTAAAAAGCTGCTCTTCGATGATAAATTGTAAAAAATAATCAAGTCACTGGCTGTAGGCACCCTATCGTTCTAAAAAATTTTTTTTATAAAGTTGAGTTTTGCAACCCTGCTAATCAAAGAATCCCAGAAGATTAAAGAGACAGAAAAATACTGCTTTAGAAAACAGACATTAGTAACAAACATTACAGGGCACAGTAACAGAAGAGCGATTTTATTTTTTGACTCAATTTAACAAATTCCTATTGGGCACCTACTTCATACAAAGTGTTATGCAAGCGTTTTGAGGGCTACAACAAGGTAAAATGGGTCATTAGTGAATTTCCATTAAGGAAACTATTTTCACTCACTTTCCTATACTTTAGCTCATTACCCAAAATACACTTGCATTTTATACATAAACCTTATTTTATCATACTAAATCTGTATCTTCTTCAGATGATTGTAAAAAACATGCAAGTTTTGACTTTGTGTCTATTCTACTTAACATTTGAACCTGATTCTCCACTAGTAAGAGAAATGAAAAATGTGCCTCTCCTCTGTCTCCCCCATCTTGGTGAACAGCACTGTCCTGTACCGTCACCCGGCCAGGACTCAGGACAGCATCCCAGAGTCCTCTACCTCCACTCAGCACTACGTCTACTCCGCCGACCTAATAACTTACCCAGTCCCCCGGCTCAATCCTATTGCCACTGCCCTGATTTCAACACTCAATCTTGCTTAGAGCAGTTTCCTAATCTTCAGTCATCCACAGATGCCTACACAATTCTTGCCTCTTCTGTGCCCTACCTATGCATTACTCTTCCTTAACTGCGTCTTAAAAGGAGACTTGATATCAGTCTCATAAACGAAAAACCAGCACCACTTCCCATAAATTACAAATAAATCAGTAAGATGAAAGCAAAATAATGTTACTAAATTCTAGAAACTCAAGGGAGTGGATGGGCAGGAGGGGAATACTCCAGATCTGACCTCCCTCCCCCTCATTCTTCCGGTATTAGAGACAGAGACAGGGGAGGGGGCTTGTAGGGGTCAGCTTCTCCTCCCCTAGGCAGGGAAGGGCAATGAACAGATGTGAGGGCAAACAGGTCAGAATCACCCCAAGTGTCTTACTCTGAAAAGTAGTAATTAAAAGAGAGAATCAAACGTGTCTTCTCTTTCCCTGAGGAATTCTATTTTAGGATAACATTTGAGGATAACCAAATAACCCTAGTTAATGAGAAAAAGCTCATTTTTTCAAAAGAATGGTGGTCAACAATAAATGTAAAAAGAACTAGAAAAATAACCACTTTTCAACTTCTAATGAAATAAGTGACTCAAGCAAAGATGTTAAAAGACATGAGTAAAAGGCTGATGGGAAATTGGAGCTATAGGCACGATTCCACACTCCACTAGTATTTGTTACCAGTTCCCCCATGGTTACTTGCTCTTGCAAAGGGGAAAATATTACTTTCCAACATTACTTTACAGGCTGTCAACTGTACTCAATTTTCTTAGTACTACCAGACATCATGGGCTTCCTTATTTGATGCAATGTGATATACACAGGGTCACCTATCAAGGATTCTGCTCCCAAATATTTAACCTGAACCTAATCAAGCCTTCAGACCTAAGTTCCAGTTTACAAAAACTACAAGAGTTAGAGAAAGAAGACGAACGACAACCACAAGAAAAGTTAATTGTTACAGGGGGAATCCTCTAGGATCATTACTGGCCTAGCTCTTCAAGTCAATGTCAAGAAAAACAACAGAGGGGAAGGGAGGGAATTCTATTTTAAATTTAAAATTGAGAGAGAATTAAAAGTCCTAACACCCGACACCACAGAGATTTTTAGGGCAATGCAACTATTCTGTATGATACTATAATGGTGGATATTTGTCATGATACATTTGTCCAAAGCCACAGAATGTTCAACACCAAGAATGAACCTTAATACGAACTATGGACTTTGGTGCTAATGATGTGCCAATGTAGTGTTATTGACTGTAACAAAAGTACTATTCTGTTGCACCAGGCTGATGGTTGGGGAGGCTGTACATGTTGAGGGCAGGGTGGGTACGAGAAATCTCTGTACCTTCTGCTCATTTTTGCTGTGAACCTGAAACTGCTCTAAAAAATAGTCTATTTTTTAAAAAGTTCAAATAACCAAATCCAATGTATAGCTTTTGACTGGATCTGGGTTTTTTTGTTTGTTTGTTTTTGATTTATTTTATTCAGGTATAGTTGATTTACAATGTTGTGTTAATTCCTGCTGTACAGCAAAGTGATTCAGTTTTTTATATATATACACATACGTACATATATAATTCTTTTTCATATTCTTTTCCATCATGGTTTATCACAGGATATTGAATATCGTTCCCCATGCTAAGAAAACTGTTTAAAAAGCATTTATGGGAACAATTGAGAAAATGTGACTATGGAGTATGCACCAGATGATATGAAGAAATATTTATTAATTTTGTTACATGTGATGACATATATTGTGGCTATATAGAAAAATATCCTAATATTTTAGAGGAGCGTATTTAAATATTTATAGGTGAAATACCCTGATGCTTGTAATTTACTTTACATATTTCAGAGAAAAGGAAACATGGCAAAGTATTTAAAATGTTAAGTGAAACTTAAAGCGTTAAATCTGGGTAGTGGATATATGGATGTTCCTGGTACTAGTCTCTAGTTTTCTGTGTAAGAATTTTACCTTGACTAGTAGTAAAGAGAAATGAAAGAGAATAACTGTATCGATGTTATTCAACGTGAGGCCCACCTAAAGTATCTCATCCCTCACTTGCAGAAACACTGGATTAGATTATTCCAAGTGCCCAGTGCTCTTCCTTTCCTACCCAATTCAATCTCCAGAGAAAAACGTGATCCTGTCATTAGCCTGCTCTCAATTTTTCCAGGTGCTTCATCATCCATCTAAATAATGGGGAAAAATGTAAACTCCACAGCACAGCAAAGTTTTTTCAAGATCTGCTCAAAGACCCCTTGAGCCACCTTACACATAATTCACTCATTTAAAACTCACAGCAATCTTACAAGTAGGGACACTTACTATTCTCACTTTTCAGATAAGTAAACAGGCAGAGACAATGTGACTTGTCGGCTTCCTAATTCTGATTCTGACTCCAGAGGCCACATCTCACTCGCAGTAACATCCTAGTCCTGGCACATGGCAGGTGCTCGATAAATGCTTGTTAGGTGACTAGTGTGCAAGAGCTTAGTTCTCCTTTTTCATCCGATCCCGAAAAGAGGCGTACACCCTGATCATGTCTAAGAGCCACGTCAAGTCCGAGACGTCTGTTACTGTCACTCCCGGGCGTCCGGCTCGGCACTGTTCACCCCCCGTTTCTTGACGACTTGAGTGGGGTCACTTCTCCGAGGGCTGCAAAACCTTTTCTTACTTCACTTCTTTTTTGGGGTTAGACTGGGAAACAAGGAGGTGTCAAAGGCCACTGGTTCCCCGCCAGGACGGGGGCTGAAGGGAAGGACGGCCCTACTGAGTTGAGTCCTTCACTCACCCTGCGCAGCCCCCACGACTAGGGACTGGAGACCCAGGCCCTCACCCCGGCGTCGGGGACCTCAGCCTACATCTCCAGCGGGGTCCCTCCGGGGAGAGGAGGGGGTGGACACGGGGCCGCCCCGGGCCCGCTTACCTCGTCCCGGCACTGCTTCTGGCACATCTGGCAATACCAGCGCAACTTCTGAAGCCCCTTGGACTTGATCCTGTTGGCGATGGCCTTAGGGGTAAGAAAATCTGATTTCCCCATCGCGCCCTCCGCAGCAACAACTTTCCCCAACCCAGAGCCTGGTTGACCGGAAGCGGAACAGGGCTGGCGGGGGTGGGCAGGACAAATACTCTCGGCTAGTCTGAAGGAGGTGGGGCTTCGGAAGCCTGGGCACCACCCCCCCCAACGCTCGCGAGGCTTCGTTCCATCCTGCGTGAAGAAGCGAGACTGAATGAGACCACGGGGTGGGCGGGGCGTGTGGGGCGCTTCCGCGCAGGCGCGGTGAGGCCTGTCTGACCGACCTTCAGCAGGGCCGGAATCACCATGTTTCCTCCGGTGGGCCTAGCAGGGCTGTCGGCCTCGGCCGTGCAGCCGCAATGGTAATGGCAGCTCGCGGGGGGAACGGGAGGGTTGCGGCGGATGGAGGGGCTCAGGCAGGGGGCAGGGGAAGCGGGTGGAGGCGAGTGGGACGGACCCGGGGTCGCAGGGCCGACCAGGCCGGGGTCCCGTAGAGGCCCCGGAGCCCGGGCTGCAGGAAGCGCTCGGAACCGGGAAGGGCGCGCCAAGTCTCCGGAGGCGGGCTAGGGCGGGGGGAGGGCCACGAGGAGTGCTTATCTGGGTCCTCGAGAGTGGGGCTTTGGGCCCAGTTAATTTCAGGGCAGTCTTGGATCCCCTCAGCTACTAAGTAAATGCTTAGGGAGCCTCTGGTGCGCGCCAGGCGGCGAGCCTCTGGGAGGCCTTACCCGGGCCCTCAAAGTGGGGGAGGGGAGGGCCCCAGGAAAGGTCCAGCGGAAGGTTAAGGTGTGCTTTTTGTCCTTGACGCCTTTTGAAACTCTCCGGTGCAGAGCGCAGTAACGTACAAAGCGAACTAAGCAGTGACCTTGCAGCAGGCGCTTTGCTGGGCCCAAGTAATAAGTGCCCTCGTGGGTTGCAGAGGGGACCTTAAATATCTGTTGGCGAGGAAAGGGAAGAGACCTTGCACTATCTCGAAACCGTTGTGCTGAATCAGTAACCCTGCAAGGTCATGACATCGTCCCAATGCCCCGAGGAGGAGGAGATAGATGGACTTCTATGCGTCATCTGTTCACTGCCATGCAAGTTTTAGGGATTTTAAACATTGGTTTCCCCCCATCCCCCAGAAAAAGCATCTTAGAAGGCCTAGGAATAGGCAGACAAACGTTGGTTTGTATGGTACCCTGTAATAGGATGAGATGTGATGAAGCTAGACAGAGTCTGGAAGAATTTCAGATACAGTGCTAACGGGTTAGCTATAGACTGTAGCACTTCCCCGGTTTTACAGTAAAGAATTCTAAGGAGCCACCCCATTAAACTAGATTTTTGTACCTAATTTATGAGAAGGGACTATAAAGCATTAATTAAAATAGGTATGTGTTCATTAAGCAAAAAGTTTATAACAATAAAAGATTTTCAACTTAATGAAGTAATTAAATCTGATGTGAAAAACCTACATACAAATGTTAGTGGATTTGCCTTGGAATTCAGAGTTTCTTTCTCCTAATATTGAAAGAGTATTCATGGGAAGTAAGAAGTCACCTTAGTTGGATTCTCACTGGTATAGGTTGTCCCATTTCTTAATCACTCAGCGCACATTTGTTGGGTGCTTGCCCTGCGCCAAGTTGGCACTGTGGAAAGTGCTAGAACGTGGTGAACAAATCGACATGATCCTGGTGGGATCATGGGACACTTCCTCACATGCAGTGGTGCTCTGCAAACATCACCTCTCTTTCCTTCCTTCCTTCCCATCTTGCTGTGCATTAATGTTATCTGTAAATATTTTTAGGACTTTAAGTTATCCAAGTTGATCTTTAAAAATGGACAGTTTCTGAAATGAGGACAAAATACATTACATAAAATTGTAAAAATAACTTTTAAAAAACCTGTAAGATCTTTTAGTAAAGAAGCATTTAAGCGCTTGCTGGGTCTGAGACAACTACTGCTTGGGGTGGGACTTAAACTGGAACCTCAGTCAGCAAATAAATGTCGAAGTCCTGACCTTACTCCCTTTGGAGTGTTGGTTTTAAATTGTTAGGTTATGAATATTCATCAAACGTCAGTTTCCACCTTGCAAGGCATACTCGGTCCTCTTCCTTTTCATACATTCCATCACTCTAGGTGCCTGCTGTCTTTCCTGCCTCTTCTGCCTTTTCCCTTCCACTCCCTATAATTGCCTTTTAAATTCAGAAACTAAAGCCATCTTAATGTTTCACATGCCACAGAATTAATTTGGAAGGGAAATACATTATACTTTTGTCTTTGCAGAACCAGAAAGAGGCATTTCCTTGGTTGTGTTTTGGTTATTGAAAGCTTTTTAAAATGCAATTTGTTGTTATAGTTTTGGTTTCAAGGAGGTTAGCATACCAACATTAACTAAACATTAGGCTTAATTAAACTTATAGTGAAGTTGTTTTAATTGTTCAGGGTGTCAGTAAAATACCCTAAATTTTTGGAAATTAAACTTTTTTTAAAGTAGTATTTAAGAAAATGGAAATAAGAAATCTGGGGGTGGGAAAGAGTGATTTTTGTATCTCAAATCAGGGGGAAATACATTTCTATTTCCTAGTTTTCCACATTGTCTAAAATGGAACTGTTTTATAATAGGAAACCAGTAGGCTGTAAGTTGAACTATGGACACTGAAAAGGGGGAGAGATGGCATTTCAGGAGAGAGAAGAGAGGCCATCATCTGAGGCTGACATAGCAGATATTTACTTTTAAACGTGAGGCAGCAGCCTGTAGTGTACCCGATGGAGTGGTGCCAAACTGCCCGGCTTTGAATCCTGACCACCACTCACCTGGCGGTGTGGCCTTGGGCAAGTTACTCAGTGTCTCTGTACCATTTCCTCCTCTGTTAAATGGGGGTAATGCTAGTACCCCATTCATTGGATTAGTGTGAGGATTAAGTGAATCAGTATTTGTAAAGAACCAAGGACAGTGGGAAAAATGCTTGTGAGGATCCAGATGTATCAGTTGAAAAATGAAAACGAATTTATACATACACGTTCTACATAAAATGTAATGTGAGAAGGTTAGAAGCCTAACAAGACTGAATTGTGTGTCATGGTTGGTGATAAAGTTCTGGGGAGTCACTTGGTGGAGAGGCCAGGGTTGGACTTTCACCCAGGCATTCAGTGTTAGAATTAGACATACTTCATAATTTTCTTTTCCTTAGGAATTAGTGGGTGCTGCTTCTTCCTTAATTTTTATATTATTCAGCATTATACACTCCTTAAAATTCATTCAAGCTGTCTGTAATTTCTTTGAATGATACATAGTTCACCCACGAACCTGCTGTGTGATCATAGTAGATCATGGTAGTCTGCCATCTATCTGTGCGATTTGCCCTCTGCTGTATTTGACGTGTTTCTAGTTTCTCAGATAATCTCCCGAGAATTTTTTAGGACATGATGCAATTTTCCAGAACACAAAACTGACACAGAACTTCCTTTATCTTCTCATTTGCAAAAGCTGTATATTCAGTAGAGCAGTCTGTCGCTAGAGGGAGTTCAGATCAGCTCGTGGTTATTTTGCACTCAAATTGTACTTAAAAAATAACTTTGTAACACAGATAGACGTGTTTAGAATTAAATGAAGTCTAAACATGAGAGTGCTTCAAAATTGGGGAAATTAGGGTGTGTGCACAGCAGAAAGAATCACAAAAGATCCTGTATCTTCCTGCATACCTCTCACTTGGGATACATGTGGAGACCCGAACATTCTGTGTTCATCCAGATATGGCATGCAGTTCAGATTTTGTTCCATATGATGTGCTCTGACTAGAAACCTGTGTCAGTTAAATTGGAGTGCATGCCTAAGACCATACTGTCCCAGTGTCACTCTTTATAGTCTCTAAATTTAGAATGGGCAAAAAAGTTATTCCAAAAAAAGAAAATCATCCCCAAAATATTACTTTTCAAGTGCCATGATGAAAAAATGTTCGTGGGATGGTCATTATGTTGATAAGTCCGCCCTCTGAAACTAGCAGAGCTTGTCAATGTTTGACAGCTTTTATCTTTGCCTTTGGGGGATCAACTCTTAAAACCAAACCCCTAATGTTTTCCAGGTCGTCTCCTTCCTCTTATTTTCTTTATTTTTCTTTCTCCATGGCTGAGTAATACCAGTAGTAAGATACATAAGTCAAGAGATTTTTAAAAAATAACTGTTCTAGTTATGAACTTTCAGACTTACTTTTGTGCACATAAACACATAGAATCACAAAAATGGCATCATATCTTATAGCCTGCATTTTTTAGTTATTATAGACTTTTTTCTAGTCTGTTTTTTAGTACAGTTTTAGATTTATAGAAAAATTGAGTAGCACAGAGAGTTGCATATACCCACACCCCACTCTGGACATTTTCCCCAGTCATCAACATCTTGCATTAGTGTGGAGTGTATACTACAATTAATGAACCCGTGTTGATGCATTATTAACTAAGGTGCATAGTTTCATTAAGGACACTCGTTTAGTTGGACACTTCTGTGGGTTTTGACAAATGGATAGTGACATGTGTCTTCCATTACAATATCATGCAGAATAGTTTCACTGCCCTAAAAATCTCTCCCTAAAATCCTGGCAACCACTGATATTTTTATTGTTGCTATAGTTTTTTCAGTTCTGGAATGTCTTATAATTGGAATCATACAGTATGTAGCCTTTTCAGATTGGTTTCTTTCACTTAGCGATATGCAATTAAGGTTCCTCCATGTCTTTCTGTGGCTTGATGGCTCGTTTATTTTTATTGCTTAATACTGCGCCAACCGTATGGATGCACCTGTCTGTTTGTCCATTCATTCATGTATTGAAGGACATCTTGATTCCTTCCAGTTTTTGGAAGTCATGAATAAAGCTGCTATAGGAATGTGAATGCAGGTTGTCATGTAGATAAAAGTTTTCAGCTCAGTTGGGTAGGTATCTAGGGGTATGATTGCTGAATCATATGTTTAAACTATGTGTAGATTTGTAAGAAGCTGCCAAACCATCTTCCAAAGTAGCCATACCATTTTGTATAACCACTGGTGATCAGTGAGAGTTCCTGTTACCCCACATTCTTGCCGTCATTGGTATTGTCAGTTTTTTTTTAATTTTTGGCCATTCTTTGGGATTTTCTATGTAGTTGATCATGTCATCTATGAACAAAGACAGCTTTATTTCTTCCCTCCCAACCTGTATACGTGTTGTTTCCCTTTTTGTCTTACTGCATTAATTAGGACTTCAGTACAATGTTGAGTAGGGGTGGTGAGACAGGGCATCCTTGTCTTGTTCCCAGTCTTAGGGGGAAGGCTCCTAGTTTCTAACCATTAAACCTCAGGGGGTGTTTTTATGGATGTTCTTTATCAGGTTGAGGAAGTTCTCCTCTGTTCCTAATTTGCTGAGAGGTTTTTAATCATGAATTGGCATTTGATTTTGTCAGATCCTTTTTCTGCATCTATTGATGATACCATTTTTCTTCTTTAGTGTGTTGATGTGGTGGATTATATATTTGAATTTCGAATGATGAACCAGCCTCACATACCTGGAATAAATCCCACTTGGTCATAGTGTATAATTGTTTTTAATACATGGTTAGATTGCATTTGCTAATATTTTGTTGAGGATTTTTGCATCTATGTTCATGAGAGATATTGTTCTCTAAAATTCATTTCTTATATAATGTCTTTATCTGGTTTTAGTATTAGGGTTATGCTGGCCTTATAGAATTAGGACATATTCCCCCTGCTTCTCGTTCTAATTCTCTTTCTTTTTTTTTTTTTTTTTTAAATTTTATTTTTTTTGGCACCAACTACCATGTCTACTGACAGTTACAAATCTGTTTCAAATCTCAATACCTCATATGTTTCCCAGACCTGGTTAGGATTTCCACTTGGTCGCATGGTTTTTTAAACTACATCAAATTCAAACTTCATTATTTCCAGGGAGATCTCCCCCACCCAGTTTTTCTCTCTTGGTTAAATGACAACAGTGTTCATTTAGGTCATTAAGTTAGAAACCTTTGGGTCTGCTTGCTCTCACATCTGGTCTCCTGTTGCTTTGCCAACCTCTCAGTCCAGGTGCTTGCCTTCTCTTGTCTGGAAGCCCCTTGTTTGGCCTCCATGTCATCAACATTTGGTATCATTTTGTGCTTTTCACTGCCATCGGAGATACCTTACTGAAAAACTAAACTGATTTGTGGGCTTAGAAACATTCATCATTTTTCCAGTACCTATAAAATAATATTTAAACTTATTAACCCAAGCTATGTCTCCAGCTTCAAAACTACATCCAGTTCCTAGGAATGCCCTCCTTAGGCCCTCCTTTATGCACAAATTTATCGATTCTTCATTTCTCCCATGGAGCTTTCCAGGCCAACACAGGTACTTTATGGACTTAAGAGCTACAAGATAATGTATATTCAATAACATGTCTTCACCAGTAAGAGGAGGATCCTCTCGTAATTTATCTTTCACCAACATTACTTTTAAGTCATATCATTTTGACTTTAATGCATCAGCACTTTAAAAGACTGTCGAAAATATTTAATGTAAATTTCATGTAAATCTAAATTTGCATAAATCTTGTTTATGAGATAATAGTATGCTTCTTGTGGTCAGAGACCATGTCCTGGAGCAGAGTAGCTGCTCAGTAAAGAGCTTACTGAATTGAGTTGAAAAAGTTAATTGGTTTAAATAAACTGTACTTTGACACATGTGGTCATGTTAGAATGTGTAGTTGACCCTAAGGGTTATTTGAAAAGGTTTCGGTGAACTGAGGAAGTCAGCAACAATATAGGCAAAGACATAGGGGTGGGAATAGAGCATGTGTGAATGCCATTGTGACTTCAGTGGAAACTTTGTGTTAGATCAAATAGAATGAGATTTTTTTTTTTTTTTTGTGGTACCTGGGCCTCTCACTGTTGTGGCCTCTCCCATTGCAGAGCACAGGCTCCAGACGCGCAGGCTCAGCAGCCATGGCTCACGGGCCTAGCCGCTCCACGCCATGTGGGATCTTCCCGGACCGGGGCACGAACCCATGTCCCCTGCATCGGCAGGCGGACTCTCAACCACTGCGCCACCAGGGAAGCCCTAGAATGAGATCTTTGATGATGTAGGGTTTGGTATCAGTATTGAGGTATTTATGTATACACACACACACACACACACACACACTCAGTCTTATAGATCATTTCTTTATGGGATACTCTTTAAATCAGTTTATCAACTTTGAAAGTTTTTCTTTGAGCTATTTTTCAAAAAACTAAAATGTTTTTTACCACCTTTATTCTCAGGATCCAAGTTCGAAATATGGCAACCTTGAAAGATAGTAAGTACTTTATCACAATATGTGAATTAAGAAAAACTAAACTTTGACAAATAAAAATGTGCTGCTTTAGCCCATTTACATATTTGGTCAAAATGGACACAGTGAATCTATGTCATCTCTGTGCGGCATTGAACTTGTTTTGGAAAAGACCCATGTGAGGTGACACATGGTTGTTGATTCTGTTGTCTGTAGAATGATAATGATATAACTAGAAAAAACTACTGTGTGTGTGTATAAAATGTTACGGAATATGTGGCAAAAGGCCATTTTCAGTACCATTTAGTGTTTTAAATACATAATTTATTGATACTATTATGTTGCCATTTTGCTTGTCCTCTCCAGGTAGCACAAGGTCTGAGTTATTGGTACTCTAACATTAAGCCTAGTTTAGCAGCTGCTATTAATTGAAGGTCTAACTGCTAATTATTCTACCTTGAAGTTTAGGAAAATATTTCAATAAATTCACAAATGAAATGGTAACTCCTTTATCTTAACACAGCACTTCTATTTTTCAGTTACCAGGCGACTAAAATCAATCAAAAACATCCAGAAAATTACCAAGTCTATGAAAATGGTAGCAGCAGCGAAATATGCCCGAGCTGAGAGGGAGCTGAAACCAGCCCGAGTGTATGGAATAGGATCCTTGGGTAAGAGGAGAGTGCAGTCACAAATTACTAAGTACCGTTTAACCTATAGATGACTGCTCAGGACTCATCTGTCCTGAGTACTTCCAGGCCCCCATCTATCACAGCAGCCCTGTGCGGGTGGGGACTGTCAGAGCTCCCGCTTTGCCGATAGGAAAAACTGAAGCCCAGTGCAGTCATAACTACACCTCTGTGACTTGGCATCTGAGCCTCTCTATTTGTTAACCACTGTATGTGATCATGTTCACTTGTAAGATATTCTGAAAATTTTCCTAGATTATTAAATACACCATCAAAAGAACTTGGAAGTTTAGTGCATTAGACTCGAATGCTTGATTTCTTCCTGTTACACTGTGATGTGATCTTTTAGGACTGCAGGGTGGGGAGGGGGTGCCCTGCAGTGGAAGGTGACTGGGTAGTCATGGATATGACTGTGAGTACATGAGCGGAATGTTTAAACATTAGCTGTAAAGAGGGAGAAATTTGCTTATTTCCAAATTGAAGAAAAGATGTATCTGTATCATCTGTGTGTTAATGCCTCTATGTATTACATATAAATTACCTTGTGCAGTAGTTTTCTTGTGCTCTTCATATTTTTTAAGCATGCATTTATAGCATGCTTTTTTTAATCAGTGTTTTTGTTTTTTTTTTTTGGCTCCATTGGGTCTTTGTTGCTGCACGCGGGCTTCTAATTGCGGTGGCCTCTCTTGTTGGGAAGCACGGGCTCTAAGCACGCAGCCTTCGGTAGTTGCGGCACACAGACTCAGTAGTTGTGGCTCACGGGCTCTGGACCGTGAGACCTTCAATTAATTCTTAACCACTGCGCTACCAGGGTAGTCCAATCAGTTTTTTTATATATAAATTTATTTATTTTATTTATGTTTATTTTTGGCTGCATTGGGTTGCTGCGCGTGGGCTTTCTCTAGTTGCAGTGAGCAGGGGCTACTCTTTGTTGCAGTGTGCGGGCTTCTCTTGTCGTGGAGCACGGGCTCTAGGCACATGGGCTTCAGTAGTTGTGGCTCACAGGCTCTGGACCGCAAGCTCAGTAGTTGTGGCACACGGGCTTAGTTGCTCTGCAGCATGTGGGATCTTCCCGAACCAGGGCTCAAACTCATGTCCCCTGCATTGGCAGGCAGATTCTTAACCACTGCGTCACCAGGGAAGCCCTAGCATGCTTTTTTTTAAGCATGCTGTAAAGAAACTTCTGTATGAGAAAACGATAGGGCACTAGGCTTCAGTGGAAATGCCTCCTTGCTTTAAAAATGCCATATTTAGGGAATTTCCTGGCGGTCCAGTGGTTAGGACTTGGCACTCTTATTGCCAGGGTTCGGGTTAGATCCCTGGTTGCGGAACTAAGATCCTGCAGGCTGTGTGGTGCAGCCAAAAAAAAAAAAAACCAGCCATATTCAGCTTTTCCTAGGAGGCATAATGGAGACTTGCTAGGTTAGGGTTAGCAATCATTAGCAACCCCAGCCGTTTGCTCTCCTGAGTCCTGTTCTGTAACCAGCATAATACTGAGCACCTAGTTAGCGGCCCGGTAGAGGTTGATAAATTACTCTAGCCTATTTTTATGAAAAGGTGAAAGTCATTCACTGTTCACCTTTCATGCTGAAATGAATAAGTGTAATAAATTTGTTTCCCCTCAAAACTCTATAACCACAAAACTATTGAATAAGGAAATTGACTCAGATATCTAATTATAGTATTTGTGGTGTGATATTAAAAATTCAAGTCAAGGGTGCCATTCAGCTTCTAAGTCCTTCAAACTAAAAAAATACTAACTGCTAGATATTAAATGGCTAATCATTTAAAATATTTAAGAATTTTAAATAGACATTTTATGCTGTACAATATAAAACAAAAAGAGACTGAAAAGGAATATTTTCTCCACTTCCCTAAACTTTGGAGTTGAGTATTTACCTCTCTCTGCTTTTTATGGAGGGTCCTCAGGTATTGAAATTTGAGAATCACTGCTCTATACTGAAAAAGGCGATAGCAGGAATTTTGTTGAAGTGGGGAATGTGGCAGCCGTGAAGATGCACTTTGTAACTAGAGTGAGCACAGCTGCTGAATCGTCCTGTGTTTTTGCACCTAAGTCATGCTTCCCACGGGCTGCTCCTGGCCAGCACCTGAGCACAGATGGGATACTCAGGTAGGCGTGTTCTTGGGAGACTTGGAGCTCCCTGGCAGCCTCGCTGAACTTTCCCTCAACTGTACAGCGGTCCAGGAAGCTGCCACCACACCTTTCATCCCACTGGTCAGACTGGCATCCTGGTGTGATGGCTATTCTGACCCCCTTCCTATTTTCTCTCACAGGCATTTCCCCAGTAAAATCCATGTATATTTTATCCTATTTAAACACCTCTTGCCTTCTGCTTCTTGGAAGACCAACAAAGTGAGGTTGTTAGTAATACCAAAAATAGGGACTTCCCTGGCGGTCCAGTGGTTAGGACTCCGCGCTTCCACTGCAGGGGACACGGGTTTGATCCCTGGTCCTGCAAGCCACGCAGCCCAGCAAAAATAAATAAATAGAAAATAAAATGGCATCCATCATTTTAATGTCAGCGGTTTTCGTAAAAGCTTGCTATGTAGATTATATGAGCATTTCAGTAAATATTTGTTTTCTGCTTTTTTGGTTGTACACTGAAGATCTGTGTTCTTTAGAAATTTGGCAAGTCTAGAGAAGTTGGTACTTCTATAAGTCTGGCCTTTTTACAAGTTTTTTAATTGTGCTAGCGATTTCTTTTAGTCAGTACTTAAGATAATTTGGCCCTTAGGAACCTCTGTCTTAATAGAGATGTAAACCTTTATGGTTTTCAGTCTGATTGTAAATGAAATACATGCGCAGACACTTGATTATATTGAGGCATCATTTTGTAAATTAGGGTTATTGCTGTATTTAGTGTAATTACACATACATTTTTTTTTTTAAGCTCTGTATGAAAAGGCTGATATTAAGGTGCCTGAAGACAAGAAGAAACATCTCCTTATCGGTGTGTCCTCAGACCGAGGGCTTTGTGGTGCTATTCATTCCTCGATTGCTAAACACTTAAAGAGTGAGGTGGCCAATCTCACAGCAGCTGGGAAAGAAGTTAAGATTGTTGGAGTTGGTGATAAACTCAGGAGTATACTTCACAGGTAATTTAAGTATATATTGTTTATGTTTAAAAGGCCGCAAGAATGAATAAAGGGAAGTTTCTTTGATAGTTTATTTAAGCAAGGTGTCTTTTTTTGGTTACCATTTTATACACAGAGGTTTTGTTTTGTTTTGAATTTTTTTCCAGAATATAGTAGAATGGATAGATTTCCCCTGTTTTCTATTTATCTTTTGTTTTTCCTTCTTCCAGACCATAAATGGAATACAGTAGGAATATCAGAAGCTATGGGTTTTTGTTTTGGGGGACGTTTTTCAGTTTTTTTTTAACGAGGACCCTAAGGAGCTCTCACAGCCAGGAAATGCCAGAAATGAATGACAGCTGATTAGGGCTGGAAGGAGAGAAGTAAAGGCAGAGAGAAATGCAAGACAGGAAGGGCCTGGTGTTAGTCCTTAGTTCTTGGCAGGTGCTGAAGGAAAGGGACAATCACGATAATGCAGGGGCGCCTTCACTCAGTGAACACCCCCGACCCCCCTCAAAAAAGCTTGATCCATAGCGTGTTTTTTCCTTGTTCTCTGTTCTTTCAGCAGAAGTATTCCGTTAAACTATTTTATGTGACCTCTTCATTTTCTTGTAGGACTCATTCTAACCAGTTTCTGGTGACATTCAAAGAAGTGGGGAGAAGGCCCCCTACCTTTGGGGATGCGTCGGTCATTGCCCTTGAACTGTTAAATTCTGGATATGAATTTGATGAAGGGTCTATCGTCTTTAACCGATTCAGGCAAGAAAAATGTTGAAATCTGAGCTTTTTTATGTTTATGTTCAGATTTTTCCATTAAGTAAATGTCTACTTAACAGTTTAAAATTATACTTTTGGAATTTACATTTGCTTTTGCCGTTTCTAGGTCTGTCATCTCCTACAAGACAGAAGAAAAGCCCATCTTTTCCCTTGGTACCATTGCAAGTGCTGGTAAGTAGGTTTTGTATGACAAGTATTTTTCCTATAGAAAGGAGAGATTTGTACATTTAGGAAAACAGTGATTGTCAGGGTGGCTTTTTTTCAGCAGTAAAAAAAATGACGTTGGGCTGTTTATCACCATCTATTAGTGGCTTCCATGAAATCATAAACATTTATTGTTTGACAACTCTTACTGCATTCTTTCATTAATTTAATAAATAAATATCCATTGAAGGCCATCGTTAGATATGATTTCTGTCCTTGGAGGTTGAAGAACTAAGCTAGAATGATCTGTTGGCTTTGCAATCTGTGTGTGGGACCCCTCCCTAACCACAAAACAGACGCTCTAGAATAGAGATTTGAACGCTATTCACAACTAATATACGTTGAACAACTCAGTTCTCTTGTTTTGCTGTTTAAACAAAGTGATCATGGCTCAGTGATGCATCCTGGAAATAATACTCAGGAACTGATTTTATTTTCCCTTTCTGTATATTAGATTTCTCCTGTAATAGGTGTATAACTTTTACATTTTATTTTTAAATAAATCTATAACTTTTACATTTTATTTTTAAATAAATCTTTATTTTTTGGCTGCGTTGGGTCTTCATTGGTGCAAGTGGGCTTTCTCTAGTTGAGGCAGGCAGCAGCTACACTTTGTTGCAGTGCGCAGGCTTCTCATTGCGGTGGCTTCTCTTGCTGCGGAGCATGGGCTCTAGGCGCACGGGTTTCAGTAGTTGCGGCGCATGGGCTCAGTAGCTGTGGCTCATGGGCTCTAGAGCGCAGGCTCAGTAGTTCTGGCGCACGGGCTTAGTTGCTCCGCGGCATGTGGGATCTTCCCGGACCAGGGCTCGAACCCGTGTCCCCTGCCTTGGCAGGTGGATTCTTAATCACTGCGCCACCAGGGAAGTCCCTATCACGTTTACATTTTAATGTCTTAGAAATTGGGATGCTTCTACCAGTCAATATGTATTTTTTCAGTATGTCATTTTTAATTGGCTATGTTATTTTCTTTCTTCATGGTACATAAAATAGGAATTATAATGCACCGCATCTTAAATTTGATGAAATCCAGTACTGTCTCAGCACTTTACACTAATGAGTGAATTTTCAAGTCTGCTGCTACGTTTCCACTGCCTAATTACTAAAATGCACAGCAGCCTCTTAACTCTTCTCTCTTCCACATTCTCAGAAAAGCTTTCCCTCCCTTATTTTCCTGAAACTTTCAGATTTCCCCAATAATCAAATGGCTGAAATGGGATTTTTATATTACACTATACGAGTCTCAGTTCTTTCCTTAATTTCTTTATTGAAAAACGCAGTCACTGACTGTTGGGTGGCTTCGTGCCCAGCACGCTGCTAGATACCATCCAAAGGATTTGTATCCGTGAAATGTGGTGCTGTTACTTTAAATGTGGACTTCTTAAGTTTTATGAAGTTAAGCATTTGAAGTAGAATATCAAATGCTTTGTTTACACATCATATTTTTCTGAAAATCTATTATCTATAGTATGGAAATAGATGAAGATTTTAGAACTGAGTCCTTTAACCAATCTTACGTTGACTTCTCTGTAATTATAAAGAGTTTTTCTACCAGGAAGCTGTCTTGATTAAATCAGTCTTTGTGCTGTATCGCTTCAGAGAAATCCATGGCTTGTTTTAACAGAGAGCATGAGTATCTATGATGATATTGATGCTGACGTGCTGCAGAATTACCAAGAATACAGCCTGGCCAACATCATCTACTACTCTCTGAAGGAATCCACCACGAGTGAGCAGAGTGCCAGGATGACGGCCATGGACAATGCCAGCAAGAATGCTTGTAAGCGCTGAGAGAATTCCCTTACGGAAAGCAGCATGAAGACCCTCACGTCAAAAGGCATTAGCGATTCTGGAAGTGGACCAGGAAGCAGGAGAGCTGGGGTCTAGTCCTGGGCTCTGCCACCGATTCTGTGAGGATAGAAAAATTATATTCTCTGCCTTAAAGGAAGTAATATCTTACTTGGTACGCAGTAAGTGTGCAGGTACTTTGAAAAGGTATCTCGTGGAAGAAACAAAACTACCTTCATAAAATTTTTTGAGTGGCCAGTTTGGGTACCCAAAAGGAAACAGAATCTTATTTTTGAATTAAGCAACACACGTCTATAAATGAGTTAGTGAAAAAGGTATTCTTTTCTAGTTTTAGATCTTGTTGTCTTTTGTTCTGTTTGTAGCTGAGATGATTGACAAATTGACTTTGACGTTCAATCGCACCCGCCAAGCTGTCATCACCAAGGAGCTGATTGAAATCATCTCCGGTGCTGCGGCTCTGTAAGTAACTGTGCGTCACCCTCAGACGCCATTTCTCATCTGTGCCTGCTAGTTTAGCCTTTGCATGTTTAAGTTTTCTGTTTTGTTTTGTCTGTTAACGATGAAATGATCCATTGCTTATCTTGTTTCCTTAATCGTAGAACATAAAGTTTGATGAAAATGAGATCTCTGGTGTATTTTGATTGTTTCAGCTGAAATATTCAGGCTTAGTTTCTTCTTTTTAGAAATTAGTATATTGCTAGCTTTCACTTTCTTCAAGTTTTAGGAATAAGGATGTGAATAATTCAGTATCATTTATACTGAATGATAAATATTCAGTATCATTTATAAAATCTGTCTTTGAACTTAAAATATTATAAATCAGGCTTTCTGAGTTACAGGACTGGTTTGGGGTTTGGTTTTATATAAATCTGCAGATCATTGAATGGTGGTTGGGTCCAGGAATTTTTAAATTAAATTTTCTGTATCAGTACTGTCTTATAAGGAGTTCTTAAAATACCAGTTTCCTCAAGAAAATGTCTTGGTTGTCTAGCTAGATATGTTAATGTTTGTGAAACCACGGTTACGATAATGGGAATTCTGTTTTAAAAATTATTAAATTGAACACCCATTATATGCCTCATACAGTGCTAGGCACGGTGTTAAAGGATGTGATCCTTTCTTCCAAGGCATTTATGTGCTAATAGGATAAGAAAAAAATGCAGATAATTATGCTGAAAGATAAAATATGTCATAAGTTTTCTTTGACTCATTCTCTCTCACCTCCTGCTAATTGGTCACCAAGTTCTGTAAATTTTACCTTCTAAATATCCCTTGACCCTTTCCCCTTTATGCCCTCTTCACGCAGATCCTTGTCATTTCTCTCCCAAATTAAAAAATGTATTTTTTGAGTGGCACATATGTTTTTTTCCCTGAAATGCCATCTTTCCCCTGCACCCTTGATTGTACATCTGACTCTGTTTATCCTTCCTAACGGAGCTGGGGTAATCCTTTCTTCCAGAAATCCCCCCTTCCTGGTTTGAGTGGGGCAGCCTCCTATGCTTCCCTTCATCATAGCACTTACACTGTTTTACTAGGAATTGCCCTTCTGTTTGTCTGTCCTCCTGCGGCTTGGGACAGGGAGTGTCTCATTCAGTCTTATAGCCCCATCACCTGGCACATACTTCCTCAGTAAATATTTGTAGAGTGAATGAATGACGTGCCATGAATATATACATTTTTTTAAATATATTTATTTGTTTTTATTTTTGGCGGTGTTGGGTCTTTGTTGCTGTGCACGGGCTTTCTCTAGTTGCGGTGAGCGAGGGCTACTCTTCGTTGCGGTGCACGGGCTTCTCAGTGTCGTGGCTTCACTTGTTGCGGAACGTGGTCTCTAGAGCGCAGGCTCAGTAGTTGTGGCGCACGGGCTTAGTTGCTCCGCGGCATGTGGGATCTTCCCAGGCCAAGGATTGAACCCCTGTCCCCTGCATTGGCAGGCGGATTCTTAACCACTGCGCCACCAGGGAAGCCCGCCATAAATATATTAAGACCTGGAAGTTCAGCAGAGAGAGAAGTAACATTTTATTGGGTATGTGAAAACGTGAATCCAGGTTTAAGAATCAGAGAAAGGTTTATCACTACGATGACATTTAAGTTGGTCCTTTTGTCTCTGGAGGATAGAAATGGGCAGAATGCCAGAGACACAAATAAACTGGTTGAGACTGTTTTATAAGTGTTGGTTGGATCCAGCAGGCTTCCTTCTCTTATTTTGCTTTGGAGCGTGAGTTTAAGACTAATCTACCTCTCAGCCTGGTCACTACTGCTCTGTTAACATCAGAGTCCAGTGCAGTGATGAGCGGCCCTGCCGCTTACCAGCTTGATAGACGTGGTTAAGATACTCTCCCTGCAACGCAGTCGTTTTCTATGACACGGGGGCTAATACAGGGATTAAATAAGTGTATTATTCGTGTCCTCCTTGCTGTACTTCCTACTGCTGGAGCCACGCTGACTTCTTCTTGGGTGGCGTGCATGCAGAGGCCTGGGGGAAAGTTTGGACTGCGCTCTGAAGGTCTGGGAGCTGTGAGATGTGGAGAGCCAGGAAAAGAGGAATGAATGCTCGGAATAGACGGAGGCTACAGCCTCTGCAGAATTGAGGACCAGGCTCTTTCTTGATTAGGAATGCGGGGACTTGGCTGAAAAGTAGCAAAACCAGAGAAATGAGGAGAGGGAGATTGGGATATGAAGACCAAGAATTTTAAAAAGAACTCAAATAACTGGAAATTGACTAGTTTTCGCTTTCTAGAAAGGCAGTCTAAATCATTTATTGCAAGTTAGCTGTGCACCTCACGGTGGATTATTTATGTGAATGGACTTGCATGCTCTGTAACCTGTCAGCTCTTCTGCTTAAAGGCTTTAATGCAAACACATTTGGCTCTTTGGTAATAATATAAAAGGCATGAATAAGCCATAATATTTGAGGTACCAAATATTTAGTTGCTAGCCCAAAATTTTTTAATATATTGTATGCTGTTTATAGAAAAGTTGTTTAAAGTATGCTTTCATAGTCCTGCCTACTTGCATGAACATGGTTTTATTGCTTCTAACCAGATTCAAGTCTATGACCTTTTGTAACAATCATTGAACTCTGTTTTAAGGGAATATTTTGGTAAGTATTTATATGATATACTCAAGGTAGTGAGTGAGGAAGTGGGCTTTTTTAGTCAGAAATTGTAAATGATTAACTAGCATGGATTGTTTCTTGACCTGCTTGTTTTGTGTTTGTCTTTTTCTTCTAATATAATAACCCAGGGACTAATGAAATTCGAGTTTCATCCTCAGACAAGAGGTAAAGTGGTAATATTTCACACACTCTCCCCTACCCCGTCAGAAAAGAAATCCAGTCAGATAGAACTGAAGGTAATTCGGCAACAGTGAAACTGATTCCCTGAGAGATGAGATGGCCAGGCCATTAGAGCAGCAGCCAGATGGTGGGAGTATGTGGCTGATGTTAGTGGGCTTTTTTTTTCTTCTTAGATATATTAAATAAACTGTAAGGATAAAGAATTAGCATTCTTGGGACCTCTCTGGTGGTCCAGTGGTTGAGACTCCACGCTTCCACTGTGGGGGACACAGGTTCAATCCCTGGTCAGGGAACTAGGATCCCACATGGCTCGTGGTGCGGCCAAAAAGAAAAAAGAATTAGCATGCTTTTGAGTTATTAAATACAGGCTGGTGAGGAGCAGTGGTTCTCAAATTTCCTGGTCTCAGAACGCTTTGATATCTGACTTCACAGAGGATAGCTTAGTTCTCTCCATTTCTATATTCATTCTGTCCTGATATTACACGTCACATAGGCTCTGGAAAACTCCACTGTGTGCACCTGAGAATGAGAATAAAATAGGCAAGTAACATTGTTATAAAAATAGTTTTGCCCTCACGGACCCCATGAAAGGGTCACCAGACCAAAATTTGAGAACCACTGGTGTAGAGTAGCATTTTATTATGTAGAGTCAGTTCTTTAAGTCCCACCGAAATATGTATTATATCTTGACATCTTTATTTGTTCTGTACTTTTATTTTTCAGGTAAAGAAGATTCAGCCAGCTGATTTTTTTAGCTTACTGCTGTCCTTGTCAGAAGAAATTGTTGGTCCACTGTTTAAATTAGTAAAGACAGCGAGATATTTGTAAATTATCTTACAATAAATGACTCACCATAAGAAAATCACTGTCTTTTCTTATTATATGAGAACAGCAGTTTTCCAAATGAGATCTTAAAACACTTAAAAATATTAACATGTTACTATTAAGAAGATACTTGAAGAGGCTCCTCTGATTTTCTGGTTGCCTAACAGCCGTGGAAAGCCTGGCCTCCGTGGGGTCAGAGTGGAAGGAAGAGGCACCAGGCCACAACCCCAGCCCAGGCACCTGAGCGCCACACCTTCATAGAACAGCCAGCACAGGGAAGCAAACGCGCTGTCCAGGTCATCTGCTGTTTCTCACGTGCACGGTGTAGAATTTCAGGCATATACTAAATCTAAATAAATTTTTAAATCTTTTCCAAGGACTGAGAAACATTTCAGTAGGATATTTACTCCATATTCGCATTTAGATAACCATTAAGATTGGGCGCATGAGCTATTCCACACAGCGAGCTGGCCGTGCCAAACAAAGTGTCAGGGTTTTTTCCTATTTATTTAAAAGACGGCTTAGGGGTTTTTATTGCAAAAGTAGTATAGGAATTACAAAAGACTGTAGAACTATAAAAAAATACAGAGCCCATTCTCACTTAACACTTTATATTACTCTTTTTAAAAACATTAAATAAATACATGCATATGCTATCATTTTGCCAATAACTATTCATAAAAATGAACAATAAGTGATACAAAAATGGATTAGCAGCCACAAACCTGTAAAGAGCAGTGTTGCCACTTTAAGAAGGCGGCTGCCAGGGAAAGATAAATGGAACAGAATCTCAGGGTCATTTTCTAGCTTCCCTGAAATGTTACAAGAGGCATTTTGATTTCTGAGCCTTTGTGACATTTGTTTTTCTCTGAAGGCTCATAGGTCTTTACCTGTGTTGCTCTGAAATGTCACAAGGATAATTGTTAATAAGCATCCTTGGGGAAGGGTTTGCACACTTGGACGAGTACTTCTGTGTTCTTAATTTTTGGAAGTGGAATCAATGACTCAGACTATGTACATTTTTTAATTTAATAGACACTGCCAAATAGCTCTCAAAAAAGGTGGTAAACTTGTGCTAAGTGTATAAAATTGATTTCCTCTACTCGCTGAGACTGCCTATCTTTTAATCTTTAATGATCTGATGGGTGAAAAGACAAGAGACTACTCATTCATTGCCCATTTTTTTAAGTGAGTTTTTCGCTTTTTCTCATTGAAACATAAGAGTTCTTTGCCTATGAGTGACATCAGCTCATTTGTGTTGCAAATTAATTTGTGTTAGAAAGTTTGCACTTCCACTACTTTCTTGCAGATGCAGCATGGAGTCTTGAGAAATAAAACTAAGCAAGGATTTAACTTAACAGCCACACGAGTGTTCGATGTATAGAGCAGTGGTTAAGAGCATAAACTTGGGGCAAACTGGGTTGGAATCCCAGTTCAGCCCTTAACCAGCTGTGCTGACATTGGGCAAGTTACTTAATCTTTCAGTTTTATCATCTGTAAAATGATGATTAAAATAGTACTTACCTCATAGGGTTGTTATGAGGACTAAATGAATCAATATTTGCAAAATACTTAGAAACGGATGGGGGACGAATGCTGTATCTGTGATTAAATGTTCCCTGATCTGTGTAAGTGACCATCGGTTCAGTATCGTGTTTCTGATGTTCTGTGTATCAGCACTCTTAAATTCTGAAGCTACGATGATGATAATTATACTTCCCTATAGGGGCTTACCATCTGGAGCAAAGACAAGCAAATAATGAAAAAAAAAACGTGGTAAGGTTTTTTGGTAAACTGTCATTGAAGTATAGTGTATGTACAAAAGAAGGCATAATTCATAAGTTTGTGGCTCAGGAAAATTTGCGAAGTGTAAACACTCATGTATCTACAATCTAGATCAAGATCTAAAAGGTCCTGTCGTTACAGAAGCCTCCCTTGTGTCCCTGCCCTTTTTGTTATCTCCACAAAAGTACCCACAATCATGACTTCTATCACCATAGATGTGTTTTGATTGTTTTTGAAATTTAAGTAAATGGAATCATACAGATGAAGCCTTTGGGGTCGGCTTTTTCTTAAAATTCAACAGTATGTCTGGGAGATTTCATTCACATTTGTAGAGCAGTTTTTTTCATCGTTTTATGTTACCACGCGTGATAAATATCTTAGAGTTGAGTAATTCTGTTGATGAACGTTTAGGTTATTTCCAGCTTGGAACAATTATAAATGCTTCTCTAAATCTTTTGTGCACCTCCCTTGGTTTAAATTTGAAAGAATTTCTGTTGTGTACATACCTAGCAGTGGGATTGCTTGGCCATAGGTTCTGTAAATGTTCTGCTTTGGCACTGCCAAACACTTTCACAGAGTGGATGTATTGATACCAGTTTATACTCTTCCTGGCAGTTGTCTACATCCTCATCAACACTAGGTATTGTCACCCTTTTTCATTTTGCCATCCTGGTAGGAGTGTAGTGTTATATAATAATACCTTTAACTTGCATTTCTCTGATGGCCAATGAGTGGGGTTAATCATGCGTATTGGTTGTGTGGAACTTAGATATTCTCTTTCCAAAAGTTTCTGAGCACTGTGTGTGTGTGTGTGTGTGTGTGTGTGTGTGTGTGTGTGTGTGTGTGTGTGATTTTTGCTTGTTTTCTAATTGAACATTCTATTGAGATAATTGTAGATTCACATGCAGTTGTATGAAATAATACAGAACGATCCCTTGTACAGTTGCCTCAATTCGCCTCAGTGGGGGCTTCCCTGGCGGTCCAGTGGTTAAGACTCTGCTTCCACTGCAGGTGGAGCAGCCAAAAAAATAAATAAGTAAAAATAAATTCCCGGGGCTTCCCTGGTGGCGCAGTGGTTGAGAATCTGCCTGCTAATGCAGGGGACACGGGTTCGAGACCTGGTCTGGGAGGATCCCACATGCCGCGGAGCAACTAGGCCCGTGGGCCACAACTACTGAGCCTGCGCGTCTGGAGCCTGCGCTCCGCAACAAGAGAGGCCACGATAGAGGCCCGCGCACTGCGATGAAGAGTGGCCCCCGCTTGCCACAACTAGAGAAAGCCCTCGCACAGAAACGGAAACCCAACACAGCAAAAATTAATAAACTCCTACCCCCAACATCTAAAAAAAAAAAAGTAATAGTCTCCTCAGCTGTAAGCCAGGGACAATAGCACCTACCTCATAAAGTCACTGCACTCAATAAAAAATATCAGCCTTCTACTGGCGTTTGAAAAAGCACACCTTCATTTAAAAATAAAAAAATAAATTCCCCCAATGGTAATATTTTACAAAACTATATCACAACCAGGAATATTGACATTGATACAATCCCAAAATCTCAGATGTCCCCAGTTTTACTTATAGTTGAGAATCTGAACTCATAAGGACAACACTTATTTAGATAACCTAGGAAAATGGGAGGGGGGAGAATAGTAGCTTAAAATGTTGGGTTAGATTCCCCGAATTTGCTTTTTAAAAAAAAAAGAAAAAAGCCCTAGAATGGCTAAGCTAAAGAGATGATTATATCAAATATGGACTGAAGTCCCATACATATACATGCTGAGAGTTTAAAGCAGGATAAACACCTTGAAAAACTGGTCGGCAGTATCTACTGAAGTTGAACATTTGTATACCGAGTGATCAATGATTTAAAATATATACTCACGAGAAATGCATGCAGTCACATGTACAAGATATTCATAGCAGCACTGTTCTTAGTTCAGATAACCATGCTTTAAAAGGGAAAGATTTACTTAAAATGTCATGGTAATTAAGATAGTGTGGTGGTGTTGCAAGGATAGAAAAATAGACTAATGGAACACAATAGACTAGAAACAAATACGTATACAGCCACCTGATTTATAAGTCACTAATTCAATGTGGAAAAGAATGTTTCCAGTAAATGCTGCAGGATCAGCTGGATATCTCTATAGGAAAAATCCCTGATCCTTATACCATACACAATTTCAATTTGAGGTCATAGATATAAAAGGTATAATAGTATAGCTTTTTGAAGAAAATAGGAGAAAGGCTTCATGATATTGGGAATAGCAAAGATTTTTTAAACATGACTCACTCAAAAAGAACTAATCATTTAGGGAATTCCCTGGCGGTCCAGTGGTTAGGACTCAGCGCTTTCACCGCCGTGGGCCAGGTTTAATCCCTGGTCAGGGCACTAAGATCCCACAAGCCACACAGTGTGGGGGGAAAAAAAATTAATTTGAAAAACATTGATAATTGGGCTTTATTAAAATTAAATTATCAAACGACTGAGGGAAGATATTTACAATACAAATAAAGCTTGTATATAGAGTGTATGTTTTTTTAAACATCCACAAATCAGTAAGAAGACAGAAAATCCAATTCTAAAAAATGAGCTTGGGACTTCCCTGGTGGCGCAGTGGTTGAGAGTCCGCCTGCCGATGCAGAGGACACAGGTTCGTGCCCCGGTCCGGGAAGATCCCACATGCCGCAGAGCAGCTAGGCCTGTGAGCCATGGCCGCTGAGCCTGTGCGTCCAGAGCCTGTGCTCCGCAACGGGAGAGGCCACAACAGTGAGAGGCCGCGTACCGCAAAAAAAAAAAAAAAAAAAAGAATCCACCTGCCAATGCAGGGAACATAAGTTCGAGCCCTGGTCCGGGAAGATCCCACATGCCGCAGAGAAACTAAGCCCGTGCACCACAACTACTGAGCCTGCGCTCTAGAGCCCATGAGCTACAACTACTGAGCCCCTGTACCACAACTACTGAAGCCCACGTGCCTAGAGCCTGTGTTCCGCAACAACAGAAGCCACCGCAATGAGAAGCCCACACGCCACAACAAAGAGTAGCCCGCGCTTGCCACGACTAGAGAAGGCCTGCACGCAGCAACGAAGACCCAACACAGCCAAAAATAAATAAATAAATTTAAAAAATGAGTTTGAACTATTAATAGCCACAGTAACATGAATTTCCAGGAAATTATGCTGAAAAAAAATTCTGCAAGATTATATACTATATGATTCCATGTATATAATGTTTTTTATGTGACAAAATTTTAGAAATGGAGAACAGATGAGTGGTTGCCTGGGATCACAGACTGGGGTAGGGGAGTAATAGGAAAGCTGGTATGGTTATAAAAGGGCAGTGGGCACAGATCAAACTGCTCAGGATCCTGAATGTGGTGGTAGATTCTTTTTTTTTTTTTTTTTTTGCGGTACGCGGGCCTCTCACTGTTGTGGCGTCTCCCGTTGCGGAGCGCAGGCTCCGGACGCGCAGGCTCAGCGGCCATGGCTCACGGGCCCAGCCGCCCCGCGGCACGTGGGATCTTCCCGGACCAGGGCACGAACCTATGTCCCCTGCATCGGCAGGCGGACTCTCAACCACTGCACCACCAGGGAAGCCCGGTAGATTCTTTTTTTTTAATCTATATAGGTAAAAAATCACAAACATATACACACATAAATGAGTATGAGTAAAGCTGGGGACATCTGAATGAGATGTGTGGAAGGTTATAATTGGTGAGCACATAGCCAAGTGTGGGTGAAGATGAGCCCAGTTTGGGGTTAGATGACCAGACTGAAAAGGCATCCTAGCTTGAAGGAGGTGAGGTTTAAACTAACTCACCAACAGAAGGAGCAGTAACCAACAGAAATTAAACTACTGGGGTGACATAAATCTGAAAGGTGATCTGAGGCAAGACTGTGAGCACCCCATGCTATGCAGTTTAGACCCACAGAAAGGAGTCTTCTAAAGCAAGCTTGAAAGTCCCCCAGGTCACACCCCCTCCTTCTTTGCGAAGCATCAGATCAGTGCAATAACAATGACAAATGTTTGCATTAGTAAGGTTTACTACATAACTTCTTTCTGAGACCTGTCTAGAGAGTATCTGAAGTGCTAGAAATGTTAATTTTAATATTCCAAGATTGAGTTTCCATTGTTAGAACTTCTTTTTTCTAATAATTTGTCCTTTAATGAACATTTGTTTCTCTTACTATTTAATATGGGATATTTGCAACTTTCAGAAACATTATTATTGTTATCACTGGAAACTCTAAGTTTGAAAACTGCAGTTCTGAGCCCCTGCCAACACCAGCTGAATAAAAAGTGATGCCATTGCTGCACTGGGGCCTACAGTCCTCACCTAGAAGACGCATTCTCTGCACTGAGACTGAAACCAGAAAATGAGTCATTGTGGGCCCCCAGTTAGAGTGGGGTCACAGGAGGCCAACTAATAAATGGAGCCTTGGCCCAGGTCCGGCTCACACTGGGTTCCCCGGGTTGATGGACCCACTCAGGGTCAATCCCCTGATTCCTGAATGTGTAAGTAGAACACACATATGGGGAAGTTGGTACAATCCCGATTCCTGAATGTGTACGTAGAACACACATATGGGGAAGTTGGTACAATCCCCATGCTGGTTCCTTGGCCTCTGGGGTAAGAACTATGGCAGTGGGAAGGCTGAGCACAAACTTTTGAGATTGGCCCTCCAGCTTGGGGAAGGCGCAGTGGGGAGGGGGAGGCAGAAATCAGGGCACCCTTAAAGACCTAAAGAATGCAGGGGTTGGGGGAGGGGCAAGATAGGGAAAAGGGATTCAGAGGTACAAACTACTAGGTATAAGATACAAGGATGTAATATACAGCACAGAGAATATAGCCGATATTTTATAAATAATAACTGATGCCCAATGTGACAGTGTTATTACCTGATTGGGAAGCAATCAGGTAATGAGGGTGAAGTCCTTATTAATGGGATTAATGCTTTAAATAAAAGAGATCCCACAGAGCTCCCTAGCCCCTCCGACCTTGTGAGGATACAACTTGAGAAATCTGTGCCCCAGGAGAGGGCCCTCACATGACCGTGCTGCACCCTGATCTCAGACTTCCAGCCTCCAGAACTGTGAGAAATAAATGTCTGTTGATAAGTTACCCAGTCTGAGTTATGGCAGCCAGAAAGAACTAAGACAGTAGGGACTACCATAACACACTGCTCAGGATTAAAGGCTTCAGTGTTCTGTGGAATTGCCCCAGCTGCACTCAGCTCCTTTGCCTGAGATCACACACCGTTTCCAGGGAAGCCCTCAGGCAATGACTTACCAACAAGGGAATATAAAGGTCCAGCCCCCTTGTCCCAACTCAGGACAGAGGTGATAGGCCATCCCCCAGTTAGAGCTCCCTATGGGATTGCCTGAGGCCCTCCTTGAAAATGCAGTGCAACTCCCTTCCCCTGCACAGGTGTGGATCCCAGCAGCACTCAATAAACGTGCAGGTTGATCTCCACCTCAGAACTGGAGAACTGAATCTGCGACACATGTTTATGTAGGGGAATGTCCCTGTCTGGGGATATACATGCTGAATTGTTTCCGGGTTAAATGTCACGAAGTTTGCAACTTATTTTCAAACTGTTCTGAAAAAAAAAAAAAGTTTGTGTGTGTGTGTGTGTGTGTGTGTGTATACATAGTAAATGTGGCAAAATAGTCAATATTAACAATTGGTGAATCTAGGTGAAGTGTGTACCTTTGTTTATACTTGCTTCAACTTTTCTGTAGGTTTGAAATTTTCCAAAATAAAAGATTAAGGGGTAAAACACACACACAGAGGCAATATAAGAGATATAAAAGGAGCCTCCAGAAGTATTGGAACAGAAGAGAGCAGGGTGTTGTGAGATCCAAGGTACAAGAGTTTCAAAATTAAGGTAGTGTTCAACATTATCAAATGGCTACAAAATGGTCAAGCAAGTCTAGGACTGAAAAGTGTCCCCCAGATTTAGCATCTAGAAAGTCCCTGATAATCTTGGGGACAGAAGTGTCAGTGGAGAAAACATTATAGGCACCCTGCCACCTAGTATCTTGCTCCTTGTCTATAGATTGTCGGAAGAATCATATTTTCCATTCTACTGGGTTTCTGGGACTTCAAAAAAATTGAATATTATGTTCAAAGTTCTGGAATGGTCCCTATAAGGAAAACGTAGAGCCATGCAGCAACTCACAGTTTATTGGAGAGGCATGTAAACTCAAATACTAAATGCACTGTGATAGGTGCAAGAAGAGGGGAACACAGGAGAGAGAGAAGGGGAAGGTAGGAACACTCCAGAAGCTTTTAGAAGAAAAAAGCACAAAAGGATAGACTGAGTAGGTGAGCCACTGCAACCTGGCTACCCATAGGCTGAATCTGGCTTAACCGTGGGATTAGTTTCGCTTGCAAATTAAAACTTAAAAAATGTATTTCCAGGGGCTTCCCTGGTGGCGCAGTGGTTGAGAATCTGCCTGCCAATGCAGAGGACACGGGTCCGAGCCCTGGTCTGGGAAGATCCCACACGCCGCGGAGCAACTGGGCCCGTGAGCCACAACTACTAAGCCTGCGCGTCCTCCGCAACAAGAGAGGTCATGACAGTGAGAGGCCCGCGCACCGCGATGAAGAGTGGCCCCCGCTCGCCGCAACTAGAGAAAGCCCTCGCACAGAAACGAAGACCCAACACAGCCAATAAATAAATAAATAAATTTTAAAAAATGTATTTCCAATAATTAAAAATATTGATCGAGCTATTGATCACAAAATCTCGGTGTCCCGCATCTGGTTAAGATCTGGCAACCCTTGGCTGGAGCGAGTAGAAGACTGGGGCAGGCAACAGTTCTCCATACACAGACTGTTTCGCTGAGTTAAGGACTTTCCGCAGGCAACTGAGTCCTTTCTTCCTTTGACAGATCCCAGAGGCTGGTGAAGGGTACATCGGCAAACTCTTGCTCACAAGCATGCCACCCGTTTTTGTAAATAAAGTTTTATTGAAACCAGGGCTGGGATTAGAAAGGAGTGAGGCCGGAATTCGGGGGCAGTGGTCGGATTTTTTAAAAATTGTATTAAAATATTATTGATCTTGATTACGTTTTCTGCTGCCCCCGTAAATTTTGCCCGGAGGTCAGTGCCACGCTGGCCACACCCTGCACCCCGCCCTATTGTGAAGGGTTTTGAATGGCGTGCTTAACAGCTTGGACCTGATTTAACCTATACAATGGTAAGCAGCTCTTTTTTTTTTAGCAGAGGCAAGCAGAGGATTAAATCCAAGTCTGGGAAAGTCCTGAAGTTTCCACGCCCCAAATACCACCCCTGCACTCACAGCCTCTCAGGTTCCCACTCTTGTCTAACACCCGCATTTCAAGTTCATATCCTGGCTCGCTCTTCGACCCCTGAACCACTGACGTTCCCTCCTCCTTCATCTGCGAGCGAGCACCCCGGGAAGGCCCCAAGCACCTGCCTCCTCGGGCGCATCCTCCACCAGCGCTCGGAGCTGCCGTTTCCTGCATCCTTCCAGGCCCGAGAGTCGATACCGGGACCATCGCTCTGCTCCAACGGGGCGGAGCTTCCTCATCGGCGCGCTCCGCACTCGGCTAGTGCTGCCTCCCCCCGGCGACCATCCAGCGGGAGGCGGAGCGAGTCCAAAATGGCGGCTCTCAGGCTGGCGCGCTCCGTGCTGCTGTGGCTTTGAGGTGGTCGCCGGGGGTCGGGGGGGACGATTTCCCCGCCGCGGGGGCCCTAGAGGATGAATCAGGGGCTCTTCTAAGGTTGGGCGGCGGGGGTGGAGAGAAGTGGCAGCAAGGACTGCGGTGGAGTCCACGGAGCGGGATGTGCGAGAGTTACTCCAGGTCGTTGTTGAGGGTCTCGGTGGCGCAGATCTGCCAGGCGCTGGGCTGGGACTCGGTACAACTGAGCGCCTGCCACCTCCTCACGGACGTGCTGCAGCGTTACCTGCAGCAGCTGGGACGGGGCTGCCACCGGTACTCTGAGCTGTGTGAGTACCGGGCTGGGTGCGGGAGGGCTGCCTCTGGCCAGTCACGGGTGACACCTCCGCGTTCTCCTTCGCTCTACCGGCGTCCAGGAGGTGTTGGTTCTTCTCCCCCACCCCGCGATTGGGTGTCTTCTCGGCCCCTGACGTCCCTCTGCTCCCACTGTCCCTGGAAACTCGAGTCATCCCTTTGGTCCCTCTTCGTCAGCCGCTAACTTATCCCGCCCGTAGCCCGAGCCTTGTCCCCGCTCCCAGCTCCACAGCCTCTGCCCTCCTCTGTGATCTGATCATCGGTCTTAATCATCGTCTGCTTTTGGCTGCGTGTAGAACCACCTCCAGAATGTCTTACAGCCTCTGTTACTTTGGTTCTTTTCCTCCCTTGCCCGCAAACTACTACAACTAGTTGTCACAGGCGCTCCGTCTACCGGCCGTTTCTTACAAGCCTGGCCATTCTTCAGCTCCTGACAACACATACTCGTTGACAGCTCTGGTCCGTTAGGGACACTGCCTCTTCTTTCTGTATGTGTTCGTTTCATAGACAGCATCTCTGCTTACTCCTTCCCAAGGCCGACTTTGTCGGTTTCACTTAGATTACCTGTGGCTTATGTCTCAGCCACCCATTGATTTCCTCCTCTTCTATATTTTTGTGTCAGTGGTTATCAAAGTGTGGTAGAGGGATCATCGGCAATTTACAAGGCTCCCCAGGTAATCTGGGCTACAGTACATGGTTTTTAAGCAAATGTCTGGTAGTATGTATAGCTGGTGGCATTTACTAAGTTGGAATATTTAGTAGAAGCAACACATCATCTCATTGATGGGAAGTCTGTGTGTGTGGAGGGGGAACTACCCCTCATTTAAGTTTCGGGGCATTATTTTTCAGGTGTTCAGCTGGAAAACTGGGTGAAGTGTTTTATAGGATATTTTTTGTTAAAGAGGTTGCGCCACTGAAAAGTTGAGACCCATGAATACACTTTACTTCTTAGGCCCCAAATTCCATTCCAGCGCCATAGTGCTGCCAGAATAATATGGTAATCTCTCCATCATGCAAATCTGGTTTTGTCATTCTTAAAAGTATTTCAGTTGGTTACAGGCTGAAAAATCTAAGCTCTCGAGCAGCACACACTTCCCTTTGTGAGCTAGTATTTTTCTTATCTTCTGCCATTCTGTCATCCTAAATCTGCAACCATGCTGAGCTACCTGCCTTTTCCGAAACACTTTAAGCCTCCGTGCCTGCATGCATGCTGTTTCCTAGTGTGTCCTTCGCCCCCTGGCCCACCAGTAGTACGACTTCTAGTTTGAAATTCACTTATCACTTGCTTTAGCAAACTCGTGATATCTGTTCTCATAATTCTGTGCATTTTTCTGCTATGTTATTGAACACCTTGTTTTGTAATCATCTGTGTATATCTCTCACCCTCCCCTCTCCCCTCCCCAGGAGACAAATTTATTATATTTGTATTCTGTAACCTAGTACAGTGCCATAATAGAATAGGCACCCAGGAAGTAGTTGTTGAATAAATAAGTGAACTGATAATCCACCACCATAGTAACTATTTAGTCATTTCATCTTTTGAGTTTTAAAAATGTGTATTTTTAGACAGCTTGATTTCATGGATACTTCTAATCTGAATTTGGAACTGTTGAGTAGCTCTCATTCATCTTGATCTTTAAAATACACCACCAGCACACCGCTGTCTGCTTTTGCTTCTCTTCCCTCCCTCCTCCCTTCTGGTGCTTGAGTATACTGTTACAGCATACGTAGTCCAGGTTATATTTTTGCCACCAAGTTCCCTAAATGAGGACAGATGTTCTGTACCTTTAGGTAATCAGAATAACCCTGAATACATAGTTACTGTTCCTGCCTTATACATGGTACCAGACAGGTGCTGGCACTCCAAGCAACCAGGTATTCTAGAGTCATCGGGTGATCCCTGTTTTGTGTTAATATGAACCTCGATAATTAACCAATTTCTGTAATGATTTTCTTGCTTTTAATGAGAATACGATGATCGGGTTCATTCTCCATTGTGGTTTGGTGACTTTTTGAAAATGCTAATTCCTGGTATACTTATTAGTCATAGACTTTTAAATATTCTTTTCTCTACACTATTGTTATTTTGAACCGGAGTTACTGTAACATCAGGTCACCACTATGCAATCTTGTATTCTGTTTCTTTATTTTCTTTGTCTTTCTGACACACGTTTATTGAGCACCACTTATGATCTGAGTTCTGTGCTACATGTCGGAGACATAGGCTTACTTAGACACAATCCCTGCCCGTAAGGTGTGTAAAAGGGTGTCGAAATGTCAGTAAAAACAAACTGATGGTATTTGTTCCTTTTTAAAGAAATGCTCTAAAGTTAAAGCAAGTATCAGAAGTTACTATCAATTCAACAAATAATGCATTTGAAAATTTCCCTAAGGTAACGATTTGCCAAAGCATTCAGAGGCAGAAGTTTCTGTATGCATTGTATTATACATTAAATAATGTGTGTATACACTGAAAGCAGTGCACGGTATAGGTATAGGCAGGAAATGCAAAAGGAATGCGGTGAAGGAGAGACACATGCACACTCTGGGTTCCAGGGCAGGATTCACTGGAAAGATGAGATTTGAGTTGAGCTGTGAAGCAAGGTTGTATAATGTAGGGAGCATGCCAGGTAGAGAAAAGCATAACCTGAGATAACCAAGTGGGAGTATGTGAGGCGGCCAGCTTGGCATATGTAACCAGTTCATTTGGAAGGTGCTAGAGGAAGATGTTAAATGGAGCGAGATCAGATTAGGGAGGGACTTAACAGAGAGAGAAATTGCAACATGGTAGGAAACACTGCATACTCTTACAGAGGGAGATTGTGTGATGAAAGTGATGCTTCAAGACAATTGTGCTGTCAGTTAAGTGCAAGAGAGGCGGTTAAGTGCAAGAGAGGCGCAAGGCGGGAGAACTTGAAACTAGGCTGAGACAGTGAGAGTAGGAAGAGAGAGAAAGGAAAAATTCTGAAAGCCGGTACCCAAAAGGGTGCAGGGGGAACACCAGAAGGTCTTGGGTTGAAATTGCAAAAATGTGGAAGAATTCAAGAGGACCACATTTTTAAGACTGAGAAAAGAATACTGCTTTTAATAAGAATCAAAGAGTTGAAATGCCTGTCTGTCGTTAAGGGAAAGAATGAGTATTCATTTTATTTATCCTCTCTTTTTTCTACGTCAAAGAAGTAACCCATACTTGTATAAAAATTCAGACTACAAAATCTTTGAAGTTAGAAACGAGTCTCCTGCTTCAACTCTGCCCTTCCCCTGTTCTGCAGCTTTCAGCCCCATAAACTGTTACAGTTGGATGTATATCCTTCCAGAAGTTTCCTTGTGTGGGTGTGAGCAAACGTGTGTCTTATTTTTATGAACTTTGGTTTATTCTTTTCCATTTTACATCATGATTTAATTTCAGACAAACTGAGTTTGCCGTGATCATAGGAGATTATAGTTAAAAAAATAAGCTATTTATTGGAAATCTGGAACTGGAATTTTCATAGAAGTTTTAAAAGATGTAGAGACCTTAAGTTCTGCTAAGGGCAGGCAGAGGAGAAACTTGCTTTTGTAAAGAGAATCTCACTATATCTAATGTTTTATCATTTTATCTCTACCCATTTTATACGGTGTCTTCTAAATACATTTAAATTTTACATGTAAATTACCTTTATGGTCTAAGCCCTTTCAGCAAATTTTCTTGGATTTAAAAAATTGATTCAGTGGTATAATTCATTTAGCAAATGTTTATGGAGTGCCAACTATATGCCAACCGCTGTTGTAGTTTCCAGAGTTGTATCACTGAGCAGTAGAGAAAATGGAATGGACATTTACCTAGCTTAGCATTCTATCAATACTTATTTGATAAAATATAATAATAGTAATATTTATCGGGCATTTACTTTGTGTCAGCCACTGTTCCAGGTGCTGTTGACCATCTGTAAGTTACTTTTGACGTTAGTTCTGTACTGGCTGATTGTTAGTATGAATTGTCTGTGGTGTTCTGGTTGGTTGTCAGATCATATTTAAAATTGACTTTCAGAGTCAACTTTCTAATATTTAAACAATATGATAGTCTATTGAAAATCTATTCAGTTTTTTCCAGTGACTGGGTCTTAAGTATGTAGTATATTTGATTCTGAGCTGCATATTTACCTAATACTTTTTTCTTAATATTTTAAAAAATATTCATGGAATTTGCTTAAAATAATTTGCTTTGCTTTTGACTTTGTTTCAGATGGCCGGACAGACCCAATTTTGGATGATGTTGGTGAAGCTTTCCAACTTATGGGCGTTAGTCTTCATGAACTAGAAGACTATATCCACAACATTGAACCTGTCACTTTCCCACATCAAATTCCTTCATTTCCTGTTAGCAAGAACAACGTACTTCAGTTTCCTCAACCCGGAAGTAAAGATGCAGAGGAAAGAAAAGAATACATCCCTGACTACATGCCACCCATTGTGTCTTCTCAAGAAGGTCTGTGGGGTTTTTTGTTTGTTTCTCGCTCATATATTTGTAACTATTTTAACGGGTTTTTAATCTTCTTAGGTTTCCTAACTGAATTACATAAAAAGTTATGCTAACATATAAATTGTAGAAATGCAGTAAAAATATTGTAATACTACTTACAAATTATTCTAACCTTTAAGCCAACAATCTTGCAGCGGGCCTCACCAGGCAGAGCCATGGAATCAAGGGTATGTCTGATGAGGCTTTGATTTCCTTTGTAAATTTTAAGTAGGGGAGAACAGAATGTGACCACAGGGAGAAGTCTGTCAAAGATGTATTATATGAGAATGGGATATTAAGTAAATGAGAAAGCCTTTGAAACATAAAGAAAATTGGGGTAGCTCTCCCCGTTCCCCCCTTACTATAAATGTGAGTTGGATAATACTGGAAACAGTGAGTGAGTGAACATTCACTAATATTATGCAGATTTATCTATTTATCTGTATTTTTTTTTTTTTTTTTTGGGCCACGCTGTGTGGCTTGTGGGATCTTAGTTCCCTGACCAAGGATTGAATCTGGGCCATCAGCAGTGAGAGCATGCTATCTGCATTTTTATGATGAGTAGAAATGTTTATGTTTGGTCATTTAGAATTTTTATTGTAAAATAATACCTAATCAGGCACAGTAGTCAATCCATGCAGAGTTCCTTTTTTCCTGCATGATTTACATGTTAATCATTTAGGTTCACTAAGATTCTAAAGAGATACATAGTAATTTGTGGTCTTTAACACAGGTACAGAATATTTTTTCTTGTTAAAAAATGGAAAAGCTGAAATTTCTTTATTTTTTAAAATTCTGAAGCCCTAGATGTGCTTCAGGATAATGACAATGATGGCAGAAATAACTTTCTAACCTTTTTATTGATGTACAGTTCAGTGGTATTAAGTACATTCACATTGTTATGCTACCAACACCACTGTTCATCTCCAGAACTTTTTAACCTCCAACTCTGTAGCCTTTAAACAATAACTCCTCATCCTCTTAGCCCCTGGCAGCCATCATTCTATTTTCTGTCTATGAATTTGACTACTCTAAGTACTTCATATAAGTGGAATGTTACTTATCTTGTGTCTGGCTTACTTCATTTAGCATAATGTCTTCAAGATTCATCTGTGTTGTAGCAGGTGTCAGAATTTCTCTCCTTTTTAAGGCGGAATGATACCTCATTGTGCGTATTAAACCACATTTTGTTTATCTATTCACTTGTTGATGGATACTTGGGTTGTTTCTACCTTTTGGGTGTTGCAAATAATACTGCTGTGAACGTTGCAAATACCTGATTCCCTGCTTTTCAGTTCTTTGGGGTCTATACTCAGAAGAGGAATTGCTTTATCATATGGTAATTCTATATTTAATTGTTTGAGGAACAGCTATACTGTTTCCACAGTGGCTGCACCATTTTTCCTTCCCACCAGCAATTCCCGAGGGTCCCAGTTTCTTGTGGTTCATTTCTTCTAATCTCCAATTGCACTTTAATAGCATTTTGAAGTGTTACTTACTTGTTTCAGAGACTAGCTTTAGACATGAAAGAAGTTGTTTTACAATCTGTGTGTCAGTGTTTCCTCATCTGAAAAACTGGATGAACACTGGCCCTAAGTTGTAGAGATTTATCCTGGGTTGGTGCGTGGCCATCAGACACTCTGGATCTCGGGGCAGCAGGCTCTACTGAACAGTGCTGGTGCTGTAATCAAATGTGCTGAGGTGAAGTGCTGTGTTCGTGCTTGGTGATAGGCACCATGGGTGTGGAAAGAACTCGCTGTAACCTTTTGGAAGGTTGTCATAGCTTTCTGGCTTGAGTCCCTTAGAAAAAGACTCTGCTTGACAGCTTAGCACTTTTCTGCTTAAAGTTCTTAGAGATTTAATCCTGACTGAAGGCAGCAATCAGTTTCACTGGTAAATGTGATACAAAGGGTGCCTTCAGTAAATGTTCTTGAACTCAATTCAAGTAAACGTTGTTTATAGAATCTTGCCTGTAGAGGTTCCTTGTTTCTCCTTTTCTGGCCTAATGGTACATGAACAGCAGGACTTGGAAATCGCCACATGCATCTCGGTCATCCCCAGCTTTCCTCAGTAGCTGCTAAAAATCTGTCTCCTCCCCACCTTTGAATTTATTTGTATTTGTAGCCTTTATTACCTTGGAGGAAATCTTACTGTTTGTAGCTCCCTATGTAAAGTCATTCTCTTTAAACCCCTCATTCCCCAATGTCAGTGGTTTTGATCTTAGAAACATATTTATTACAGCATCTCTAAGCATATATTTATTTACTTTAAAAATATAACAAATACGTTTCAATATTAAAATTATCAAAGGAGGGTTTCTTGGGCAGAGGCCTGGTAGTAGCTGTATTGAGAAGAACTCCATTTTCTCGTATAAACAGGTCATGACTGTCAGATAGGCCTGGAATGTCCTTCTTTGCTGTTGTCATTGGATGTGATTTATTCAGCATCCTGGACCTCTTCATGAAAGTAGTGCTAAGTCAGTCCGTGATCTGTCCTCTTGTTCTTTAAGAATAGTCTTTGTATGGCTCTGAAATTTTTAGCTGAAAGGCCACTTAGAAGTACACAAAATTTGGAATTGTGCTAAGAAAACATGAATGGTAATCAAATGCTGGGGGGAAACTGAAGGCGTTACGTAGGAGGAAACTAAAGGAAAGGCACTGTATATAACTGGCACATCAGTGATCTCAGAAGGATATGAGTTTTATGTCAGTGGGTTAGACAGTGGTAATGGGTAATGGCCAAGACTTAGGTTCGTTATCAGTTGGCGTGTGATTCAGTCGGAACTACTATCTTCCCCATGTAGAAAGTTTTAGTCCATTTTCTCGGTGCGCTTTGGAGCTTTCTAAATCTGTTTTGTAGTTTTCATTTCATTCTGTCTCTTGTTGCACCTCCTGTTTAATAGTTATATTGTTTAATTTTTTTCTAGTCTTTTTGAAAATTTGAATCCATATTTGATTAATCTCAGTTCCTGGTTCACATACAGGTTCATCTCTGGTACATGTATGGCCTGCATTTATTCATTTAGAGAGTTATTTAATTATTTTTAATAGTGTAGTAAGCCCTAATGAACTCATTACTCAAAACCAAGGCTAGGACTTTGATTATAATCTACACTTAACCCTTTTGTTTCATTTTTATGGCACAGTGAAATTCTCTCCAAGTGATACAGTTATCATGTTTAAATACTGCCAAGGAAATGTGACTGAGATAGTAGATTTTTGCTGGGTAGTGAAGGAAGTATGAAAAAGAATTCAGTGATTTTAGGTAGTGACTTCTGTCTGAAATTACAATAGTATATTTTTCAGTTTCTCTTCTGGATTATTTGAAGCAAAACCTGAATCTTATTTCAAGTTTTCTTCAATAAAAATTATAAACATTTTAAGAGGAGAATTATGTAAGCCTTGACCACTTCTCTTTTCAGCTAACACTTAGGGATTTTCTAAGGAGCAGAGATATTGCTGATTCATACGATATGCATATGGTTCATAAGGATGTAGTAATGATAGGCAGTACAATAAGATGCTTATCAAAAACTTTTCCCCTTATTCATGGAAAAGGACATAAAATACAGTCCTGTGGTTACCATTTTTTAATATAGCCACACAAGTCAACTTAATAAATCATTTACAACCTGACGTCTTTTTTTCCACAGGCACAGCATGTTAGAAAGTATCTAGTATTCTGGTTAGTGGTGCATAGTGTGGTACAGACGTGAACAGCTTTGATAGTAACACCTGTTCACCAAGCTTTTTATTTTTTTATTTTCGTAAGAGCCACGGACACGGTCAGACTTTGGTCATAACATTTTGTTCGCAAAGTACTGTCATGGGACTACCCTCTTATCAATCCTTTGACTTGGTTCTCGTCAAAAAAGCGTGTGAACGTCTTCTCCACGCACAGCAGTCTAAGTCGTCTGGTGGGGGTGGAAGCCTAGAAGGCCTGAAGGGGCAGCGGGCTGTAGTAGAAGAAGCTTGGACTTCATGGAGCTGTTCAGACGTGACTCAACTAGTTACTGAGTTTACAGTCTCACCAAGTCACTTTACTTTTCCGAACGTCATATCCATCATCCATAGGATAGGCTGAGGGAACACAAACTTAACAGCTGGGCTAGGGTGCGTGCTTTATGGAAGAGCTCTCTGATTGTCAGCCCTGTGAAGATGGTGTGGGAGGAGATGAAGTAGAAGGCATTCCTGCCCGTTGTATCTGATTAAATGTTTACAAGTGAGACCTCTTTGAAGTATTTTATAAATGCACGTCTTGCGTAGACTATTACAGTTCTGATGGCCGGTACCCAGTGTGTTTCACCAAGAACATTCTCCCGCCAGCCTGTCATACGTATTTTCATATTCACAACAGTAACAAATTTTTCTTCCCTGTTTTGTTGTGCTGAGGAATGCGTGAAAAATAGCATTCTCTGCCAAAGTCATTGTTTGGTTCTCAGAGTGTGTTCAGTAGTGTTCAGGTGGTCTGTTGATCTGTCCATAATATTTGACAAAGAAAAAATAAATAGAAACCATTTACTCTGCTTTATTTATTGTAGAAACTTACCAACCTCAACCTAGCAAACTTGGTAAAGATACTGTGATGTTGCTACTTTTAGGGGTTTTATTCCTAAAATATTTTAAATTAACTTTATTTTTTAGAATAGTTTTAGGTTTACAGAAAAATTGAGAATATAGTACAGAGGGTGCCCTTATATCCTGTACCCAGTTTCCTGTAGTGTTAGTATGTTATATTTAGTATGGGATGTTTGTTATAGTTAATGAGCCAACGTCGATACATTATTATTAACTAAAGCCCATTATTTTTAGTTTTTACCTAATATCCTTTTTCTGTTCCAGGCTCCCATCCAGGATACTCATTACTTTAGTTGTCCTGTCTTAGGCTTCTGTTGGCTGTGACAGCTTCTCACTTTCCCTGTTTCTGATGACCTTGAGAATACTTTTGAGAAGTATTGGTCAGATACATTATAGATGCCCTTCTGTTGGAATTAGTCTGAGGCTTTTCTCATGATGGGACTGGAGTTATGAGTTTTGGGGGAGGAAGACCACAGAAGTAAAGAGCCATTTTCATCACATCGTATTAGGGGAACATCCTGTCAACGTGATTGATCAGTATTGATGTTGACCTTGGTCACCTGGCCGAGGTAGTGTTTCTCAGGTTTCTCCACTGTAAAGATACCCTCTTTCCTGCTTCCCACACTGTCATCTTTGGAAAGAATTCCTTACACGTAGCCCACAGTTAAGGAGCTGGGAGTTACACGCCCCCTCTTTGAAGGTGGAGTATTTCCACCTTCAAATTAAACTCTTCTCCAGAAACTATTTGAAATTCTTCTCAATTTGTCTCTTCTCCCCCAGGGCTTATATTATGAAGCTCTTTTATTTATTTGTTTGTTTGTTTGTTTGTTTATTAAATATTGTTTTGTGTGTAGTTTTTAAAAAAATATTTATTTTTTATTATTATTTATATTTTATTTATTTCGCTGCGTTGGGTCTTCGTTGCTGTGCACGGGTTTTCTCTGGTTGCAGCGAGCAGGGCTACTCTTCATTGTGGAGCTCTAGGCACCTGGGCTTCAGTAGTTGTGACACGGGGGTCAGTAGTTGTGGCTCACGGGCCCTAGAGCACAGGCTCAGTAGCTGTGGCTCACGGGCTTAGTTACTCCACAGCATGTGGAATCTTCTGGGCCAGGGATCGAACCCATGTCCCCTGCATTGGCAGGCAGATTCTTAACCACTGCGCCACCAGGGAAGTTCTATTTATTTATTTGACTGCGCTGGATCTTACTTGCGGCACGCAGGGCTTTTGTGGCCACGTGCGGGATCTTAGTTTTGGTACGCGGTATCTAGTTCCTGACCAGTGATTGAACCCAGGTCCCCTGCATTGGGAGCATGGAGTCTTAACCACTGAACCACCAGAAAAGTCACTATGAAGCTCTTTTAAAAGATAAACATTTACAGGTTCAAAATAATTAACAAAAGTAACACAAGCATGTTGAAAAAAAAAGAAATATTGCCTAAGTATATTCAGTATAAAACGAAAGGTCCTCGTTATTTTCCCCGTACTCCCATTCACCATGAATAACATTGTTTAAAGTATGAATCCTTGGGCTTCCCTGGTGGCGCAGTGGTTGAGAGTCCGCCTGCCGATGCAGGGGACACGGGTTCGTGCCCCGGTCCGGGAAAATCCCACATGCCGTGGAGCGGCTGGGCCCGTGAGCCATGGCCGCTGAGCCTGTGCGT
Source organism: Leucopleurus acutus (assembly GCF_964270905.1). Lineage (NCBI taxonomy): Eukaryota > Metazoa > Chordata > Mammalia > Artiodactyla > Delphinidae > Leucopleurus > Leucopleurus acutus. The sequence continues at coordinate 180,127,702 of NC_139142.1, forward strand.
CTGGAGCCTGTGCTCCGCGACAGGAGAGGCCACAGCAGTGAGAGGCCCGCGTACCGCAAAAAAAAAAAAAAGTATGAATCCTTCTAGATCTTTTAATAGGAAGTGTTTTGACTCCTTAGACTCAAGGATATGTGTCTTTTTCAATCCCTACCATTTATTTCTCAAGCTACTGCCATCTGACTTCTCCCTCCATCCTTTTCTTGAAGCAGCTCTCACTGAGATCCCAAGTACTGCCTAATTGGTTGACTTAAAGGAACTTTTTATCCTTACTGATCTGTTTTTTTCTGGGGGGGGGTGGGTATAGCTTAGTGAATTATAAAGAAAATACCTTTTAACCATCTCCCAGTTCAATACATAAAACTTTACCAGCCACCCCAGGGCCCTCCATATGCCCAGCCCCTCTTCCCTCCCTCCAGTGTCCTCACTTTATAGCACATACTGCTTTTCTTTTCTTTATAGTTCTATCAATCAAACATGTATCTCTAGATACTTTAATTTCTTTACATAGCCCCTCTTTTTACTTTACATGTCTTTTAAAGTTTCTTTTAATCTACAGGTCCTCCCTGTAATTCCCTGCCCCCACCAAATCCCTTTTTTTCCTTACAGTGTATTCGTAGAGGAACCTGGGTGGTTGGACTTATAGTATTTCCCACAGTCTGGATTTTGCTGACTGTGTACTCATGGTGCAGCACAATGTGTTTCTTGGAAATTGGCAGCAAGAATCTGAGGATTGATCAGTACCTCTGGCAAGATAGATGCAGGGTCATTTTCCTTCATCAGGAGGCAAATAACGTCTGGTTTTCACTCTTTTTTTTCTTTGGCTGTGTTGAGTCTTCGTTGCTGCACACAGGCTTTCTCTAGATGCAGCGAGTGGGGGCTACTCTTTGTTGTGGAGCTCGGGCTTCTCATTGCGGTGTCTTCTCTTGTTGCAGAGCATGGGCTCTAGGCGCGTGGACTTCAGCAGTTGTGGCACGCGGACTCAGTAGCTGTGGCTTACGGGCTCTAGAGTGCAGGCTCAGTAGTTGTGGCGCAGGGGCTTAGTTGCTCCGTGGCATGTGGGATCTTCCCGGACCAGTGATCCATGTGGGATCTTTCTGGACCAGGGACCAAACCTGTGTGCCCTGCATTGGCAGGTGGATTCTTTTTTTTTTTAACATCTTTATTGGAGTATAATTGCTTTATAATGTTGTGTTAGTTTCTGCTGTATAACAACGTGACTCGGCTATACATATACATATATCCCCATATCCCCTCCCTCTTGTGTCTCCCTCCCACCCTCCCTATCCCACCTCTCTAGGTGGTCACCACCTAGAGGGGTGGGATTAGCAGGCGGATTCTTAACCACTGTGCCACTAGGGAAGTCCCTGGTTTTCACTCTTTTTGATACTAGGAGTTTCAGTGCTCAGTGCCTAGGTCTGTTCATTCGTTGGGGTCATAAGGTACTGATATTCTATCGTTTTATTTTTATCTCATTCTTTAATTGGAATAATTTTATAAAGAAATCCTTTCCCTCATCCACTGTTTAGTTACTTAGTTCATACAGCAAAAGCAGGATAAATGCTTGGTTCTTTCCTTTTATCTCCCTTGTCTTTAAGATAATGAATTGGTTCCTTGTCATTCATAGGTGACTAATTTTTTTTTAATATATCACTATGAACTCATAGATTTAAAGATATTTGTTAGGTTTCTTTCATTACAATTCTTACCCTTATTGCAAACCAGATCTTCCCATCTTTTGGCCAGTGGAGGCTTCTTCAGTGTGGCTTCTGAATCCTTTTGACATGATGCTAGTGGTCTCTGACGGCGCCCTTGCTGCCTGGTGTCTCACAGTGTCCTAGCTCATCTTGTATATTCTTGTGCCACACTCGGAATCAGTCACTTTTCCAAGAAAGCCTTGGCTTCTTGGGAAATGGCATTTCCAGTTCACAATCTGGGCAGTTGGGGTACTTACTACAACTGGGTTGTCATTGTTTCTAGGCAATAACTAAATAAATATCTATATCATGTATATACATACAGATGTGTGTGAATACATAGACAGTTAGACGGACAGATGATAGATAGGTGACCTCAGGAGTTTATACAGATATTTCCAATTCAAATTCATGACTCTGGGTGTTTTGCTTTTCATGTTATATCAGTAAATACTTTTGTCTCTAACAAGAATTCTGGTTCCCAGGGATAAAAAGAAGATGATAGAATTAGAACATTATCCATATCCTGGATTACACATACACTATTAAAACTGCCATTCATGATTCATGAAACAGGTAAAAATTTTGTTTTTGCTTATGCTATCCTATTACTCCTCACCCCCAGTTTTCTATGATTGTACCTTGTCAGACCATATAGCTGCTTTCTTGAGTTCTGTTACATCTTTTGAGTTTTCCTAATTTTGATTTATGCTCTTTCATGTCTTCTAGACCATCTTCAAATAGAACATTACAGTTTTCATCTGTTTTTTGAGTATGTGTTTCTCGTGTACTTTCATTGTCTGTAGGGATGTTATTTTGGTATTTCATCTCCTTTTTCTTATAGAAATTGTGCAGGTGAATGTAGGTTTTCTGAACATCTGGAAGGAAGTTGAGGGTGGTTTTTCTAGCTTTACGTGCTCCCTCTTCTGCTGTTGCTGTGTAATGCGCAGACATAGCTTGCTTTCTGAGATTTTCTGTATCATTTTCTTCCAGCACTTGTATCTGGATCTTCTCTTTCCTTCTTGCCAGCTTGCTTTTCCTTTTCTGCTCGGCTATGACTCCAGGCCCAGCAAGTTTCTTCTCAGTGGGCTCTGTCCTGGGCAGAGGAGCCAAGGGTCAGGTTTGAAAGCTCGGGGGGCTTGACCCTTCCGCCCTCTACATCAATCCCCCCCACCCCCGCTTCCCCTGCCCCTGGAAGTGGCCAGACCTTCCCAGCCTCAGCCCCTCCTCTTGTGTGGCCTGCCTGGCTGGCAGTCAGCACCTGCTGGGGTTTTAAGGCTCTCCTTCTTCAGGAGAATCTTCTTTCAGTCTCCCCGTTGCTTCTCACCGTTTGCCCTGGCAGATGGGTAGTACTCAGGGCTTGTGGCTCTTGGTGATTGGCCCTCAGCCTCTGTGTTTTGGTGTCGAGGGGTGTACTTTGTCACCTCGTTATAGTAGTTGCTCTATTTTTATGTGGCAATTTGGGAAGATCCCCAAACTGCACTGCCACTGCAGCAGCTTTCTTGTAGGATTCCCTTTTTTGGGCCTTCTTGCTACATTGGTCACTGTTGGGCACCCCTTGAAACTCCTTTTCTTCAGTGACATCGTCCTCTCTTAGTTCTTTTTATGTGACTAATTCACTCTCTGTGCTTCCCATGGGCTCATCTCCCGTGGCTCTTCTACCTCCAGAATGTTGATGCTCCCAAAATTGTATCCTTGACCTGCTGCTTCCCACACTGTACAGCGTTTCAGTGTGTGATCTTCTCTACTCTCCTGGTCTCACCTGTGTCTCACCTGATGAGTCCCCAAATTGTCGCCTCATACCACACCTTTGAGATTCTATATCCAGGCGTCAGGCGGCCATTTCCACATTTCCCATAGGTACTTCACATTGGCGCGTCAAGGGCTACACACAGTATCTCCCCCTTGATGATCTGTGTTATCGGTTTCTGTTGGTGGCACCATCTGATACCCAGCCGCTCAAGCTAGACGTGTGAGTGTTGACTTTGGCCCCTCCGCTCACTGTGCTCCTTCAGTCCCATAACCAATTCTGCTAATTTTCTTTCCTAAAAATTTCTAAAACACTACCCCAAAATTCCCTTTGTTTAAACCTTTATCTCTCTCCTGAACTATCCTTATCTTCCACGATAAGCTGCTAAATAAAACTTAAGTCTATCCCATAGTGTCAAACACCTTATTGGCTCTCCACTGCTTACAGGTACAGTGCGTGCTCCTTGTTTCTCAAGGAAAACCAAAAATATCTGTGGAGAGCAAGTTCTTTTTTTCATGCAAGATAATTATAGATTAAAAAAATTTTTTTATGTAAATGTAATTTGATTTCCACTTGGGCCTCTTTTTTAAAAATATATTATTGTATTTAATTGAACATTTCCACTTTTCTTTTTAATGATTGCTTTTATTTATTATTTATTTTTGGCTGCATTGGGTCTTCGTTGCTGCGCGTGGGCTTTCTCTAATTGCGGCGAGCAGGGGCTACTCTTCTTTGCAGTGCGCGGGCTTCTCATTGTGGTGGCTTCTCTTGTTGCGGACCACGGGCTCTAGGCGCGCGGGCTTCAGTAGTTGCAGCACACGGGCTCAGTAGTTGTGGCTCGTGAGCTCTAGAGCGCAGGCTCAGTAGTTGTGGCACACGGGCTTAGTTGCTCCGCGGCATGTGGTATCTTCCCGGACCAGGGCTTGAACCCATGTCCCCTGCATTAGCAGGCAGATTCTTAACCACTGCATCAGCAGGGAAGTCCCTAATTTAAAAAAAAATTTTTTTTTGTTTTAAATTTTGGCTGCACTGGGTCAAGATAAATGTAGCTTTAATCATTCTAAAGAAAAGATGTTTATTCTTCCAACTTAGATTACTTACTAACTGAATAGAAGAGTGCTAATGAGGAAATTTGCACTGCTTTTAAGTCACTAAAATATCAATATTTGTTTATTTGAAAGTAGACATATAAAAGCTTGGCATCACATGGCAAATTTATAAATATTATTTCATTTAATCTTGAAACAACCCTAAGGGCAGATGCTGTTATCACTCCCACTTTACAGAGGAGAAATGAAAGTTCCAAAAAAAAATGTTTCAGTTACCTTGCCTTGCGTTACACGGTGCATTGGGAGCAGGGCTGGATTCGGGTTTTGGTGATTCCGTTCAGTGCTGCGTGCGTGGATGCCCAGTGTCAAGTCCTACACGGGGAAGTGGGATTGACAGTAGAGAGGAGAATCAGGCGTCCCCTCTCCCCACTCTTGGGCTTTCCTTCTGTGGTTGTTGGAAATCTCAGCCTGGGCAGGCCTTCCTGAGTGGAGCAGTACCGTCATCAAGCCCGTCTTCTCAGCGGACGGGCTTGCGGAAAGCGTCCTGGCCCCAAGTCCAGCCCAGTGGCCAGCCCTGCACTGGACCCTCTCAGGGTCTCCCCTCCTAACGTCCCAGGGCTGGGGTGCGAAGGTCTGGGCAAAGTTTATTCTGTGTATCCTAGGTGGTTACCTGGAGGCATCGTGTTGTTTTTCTTAATCCTACAGCGTCTGAGCCTAAAGGTTACATCTGAAGTGATAATGAAGGGTTGATATGTGCTGACTTGTCTACGATGTTAAGGACAAATTTCTGAGCGTGAACCTATAGGGTCCTCATGATGAGACTTCTGTCTGCATTTTCATATTAGTTTCATGCCCCTCATTGCTTCAGGCTTTAATCTCCAGAATCATTAACTTGCTTATGTTTCCCCAAATGAACCATGCACCTCCATATCTTTGCTCAGGTTCATCTGGAGTCCCCTCCTCAGCCGGGCTCCTTTAGGCGCCATGTAATGTGTGTCTCCATCATCACCCTCAGTACGTCTTGTTCTAATGATTGGTTTTGTCTCCAGAACTTACACTGGTCTTGCTTCCTCTGCACTCTCTCTCCACTCCACCTTTTGTACAAAACCTAAAGCCCTTTTACTGTACCTGAGTGGTCAGTTCGAGACACAGAGAAAGGTACTGACCGCTGTCCTTAGGGCAGTTTGTTCAGAACGCTGGGGAAGCTGTCTCAGAAAGTAGCTTGTCCAGAGTAATACAGCTGCTGAGTGACAGAGCTGGCCCTCGAGGCCCAGCGTTGGTCTTAGCCCAGTGTCCTTTGCGTCACTCATCACCCTGCTGTTATTCTCCAAGTCCAGGTTGAAACAGAGCAGGTTTTATCCTTGGGCTCTTCCAGTGTTCTTCTTTTCCTTTCAGATTGGCTCCTTCAGTGCAGTTACTTAAAAAAAAAAAAAAAATCACGTTTGGTAACATCTTATTTGATTCTTTCACTTGTGTGAATTTTTGCTTATTATTATTGTCCTTTGATATGGATTTTTACCTACAGCATAAGTTTTTAAATTAGGTTTTTTAAAAATATGGGTATCTTTTGCTTTGCATTCAGACTAGCAGAATCAGCCCTTAAGTAGAGGTGTATACATTTCACAATGGACAGTAGAAGTACCAGCACATGCTGATACGATAGACCACAGTTTATAGTGGACCCGGCCAAAATTCTCTTCCTTGTTGAAATTTTTTCCCTTTAATTTGTGTGGATTTATAAAAATCAGAGCACACCTCCAGTGTTATAATAAATAGTTTGTATGTTTCTAAATCAACAGAGTAATATCAAATGCCTTAGAAAAGTTAAGCATTTTGATATTTTACATACTACAACCACCAAATTTGTCTGTTTCTCCCTTCTAGGCATCCATGACAGAAAAAAATATTTTGTCCGTTTTTTATCAAATTTTAAAAATTTCAGAAGTTTAACATTTCTAATATCCACAGTTAGATTTCTTGGATTAAATTTCCCGTGTGTGTGTGTGTGTGTGTGTGTGTGTGTGTGTGCGCGCGTGCGTGTAGGGAGGGAGGTTGAGGGGAGTAGGGAGATCGTTGTTACACAGCTGACTTGGGTTAAGACCCCAACATTAGTGTTTTTATTGTAGTTAGGATTTATTCTATCTTGCTTTGCTGAATTTGAATCTTATCTGGGACAGTCCAGTAATTGCATTTTATTTAACTAATTATCTGCGATGGCTACATAGAGATTTTCTGTTTCAGAGAGAATAATATCAAGTTATTTGCTTCAATTTAAAGCGGTTATATATTTATCCTGTACCATCGGTGCTAAAGGCAAATTCCGAATCATTTTTTCATTTACTTATCAAATAGCTATGGAGAGCCTACTGTCAACCCGGCATGCTGCTTATTTCTGGAGATACAGGGGTGAACGAAAATAGAAAGTGCCAACTCTGCCTTACTAGAGCTTCTAATCTATAGGAAAGAAGAAAGGTTAGACTAATATTTATAGATGATTCAAATTATTTGAGATATTTACTTAGTGTGCTGTAAGGATGAGGGACTCGATGGCGGTTAAGTGGCCAGCATAAGATGATTCCATGAGTAAATTCTCATGGTGAGGAGGAGGATGGCCTCGAGAGAGGAGACCTGGAAAAGAGCCTGGGTGCAGCTTAGTGTGGCCACGCAAGGGGGAGCTGATGGGGCCTGAATTCTGACTGTGGTGAAGCGATCAGAGGAAGGACCGGATTGGAGAGGTGCTGAGTAGACAGGATTGGGTGGTAGATAAATTATAGAGAGTGTGTTAGAGCGAGGAGCGGGGCTTCATGCTGGGGAGGCTGGGTGGTAATCTCAGCATCTAGGTGTCCTGATCTTAAACAGATTGGCCTGATCTGGGGATTAACCTTAGAATGGACTTTCTATCCCTCAGGCAATGCTCCAGCATAACCTGTATTTATTTTTTAAAAAGAGGAATCAGATGGAGTTCAAGATTAAATAATCCGGCATGAACCTGGGATGCCGAGCAGACTATGTTGTTTGTTAAGGGCAACAGATGCACTTGCTTTAAAAAAAAAAGGCCGGGTTTGCATATTGTTATCATTGCCATTTTTACTAGTTTAATTTTAGGGCACCTGCTTTGTGCCAGGCCCTGTGCTCCATGTTGGGGGTGCAAAGGCTCTCCTTTCATTGACCTCATGGTGTAATGAGGATTTTTGAAGATGGCCCTGTTTGTCATTGTAGGATACTGAATTAATATGCTTTGAGATTTTAGAACAGAAACTGTTCAAAAACACCTCACGTTAGTTTTGTTACTAAAAGATTAAATATCAACCTTCAGTTTATTAGTTTAGGGCTTGAAGTTATAGATAACGCTCGTGCTGTGATGCCTGTTGTTTGCTGTAGTCATGTGGTGTTTGACTGCCAAAAATTCTAGCTTGGTATTTCATTGGGGTTTGATGATTTAAAGCCTTTCTTTTTTTTTTTTTTTTTGCTTTCTCCACAATATTGTTATGTCTGCTCTTTCCTCTCCTAAGCCTCAGTTCCCACATTTGTAGAATGGAAATAATAGCCTCCATAGGGTTGTTATTATAAGTGAATGAGGGAATTAACCGGTGGTCCAGTGGTTAGGACTCTATGCTTTCACTGCCATGGGCCTGGATTCAATCCGTGGTTGGGGAACTGAGATCCCACAAGCCACGTGGCGTGGCTGGAGAAAAAAAAAGTGAATGAGATTAATATCATCTATTATTGTAAGTCTTCAACTTGGTCTTTGAGAGCAGGACCACATTTACAATTTGTTCCTGAAAATCTCAGCACCAAGTATGATGGTTGTCATACCATTATACCCTGAAGAAACACTTACAGTACTGTAAATGTACACGTTGGTAATAACACCCAGTCTAATTCTTTCTGATGTGAAAATTCTGGTGGTGTGTGAAGTGCTCGGCACAGAGTAGGTTCTCATCTGCTGGGGTATTTTACTGCCTTCTGGTTGATGGACTGTCCTGCCTTTCCTGTGTGAGCTGCACTGCCAGCCAGCTCAGGTCCACAGACTCACACCTGAAGACCACAGCATCACTCAGAATGTTACCTCGCTGGTTGGCTTTGAGAGAAATAGATTGAAGATGTGTGTGAATGTGCAAGTTGTTTGGGCCAGATCTTTGCAGCTATCTTTTATATTTCTGCATGTCTCTTTCATTGTTTTTTGGTGATAGACTTTAATTTTACTGATCCACTTTCAATAACTTGTAATCAACTTTTTCTAACCCTTAGACATATTTAAGAATTTTATTTTACATAATACTTAAAGGTAGCTATTTGCATCTAATTTTACCACAGAAAAGAAGCAATACTTGCAATACTTTATTTTTGTTTGTTGTGAGCCTTGTGATGTTACGTTACAGTGTTGATTAATTGTTGATGGTTTGTGCTAATACACTGCCATGTGCACAATTAACACATTGATTGATTGTTTTTCCTGCATGTAATCAGACTTGGTTTAAAGTTATTATTCATTTTTATCAGGTATTATGTAGTAAAAATATAATGTTTAAAATACGCTGCTAGTTCATAATGTTTAATTATCCACTATATTCTTGCTGGAGACTTCAAGTTCTGCAGTCTAAATAGGAATATTGATTTCTTTTTTTACTGTGGAAGGGATTACAGTTCAGTAGGTGGCACTCTTTCCTTTTCTGTTAGTGTTAATATCCAATCAAATGCCAAGAAAAGTTTTTAAAGTCTTAAGAAAAAGCATACAACTTAACCATAGATGGCTTGTTTTAGAAAGAAAAACAGCAACATTGTTAATAATTTAGTGTCTCTGGAACTTTGCTAGAGCAGTTACATAGGAATATATTTAAAATTTATTTTCCTTAAGGAAACTTTTGCATCTAAACAAGAATTTGCTTTATCATTTAGCAAAGGCCTATGTTATCCTTTCTGAAACTCTAGATTTTCTTTTCAAAAATTTGAAATTATTATCCATGAGTATCTACTTTTCCCTGCATGTTTTGATTTTTAAACATTATCTTCAAAGTCCCATTAGAAAATACTTTAAAAATGAACACTTTTTCCCCACTCTAACATAACAGTCTTCCTTATTTTTCAGTGTGCCCATCCCTTTTTCATTTATGAAGAGAATTTTTGGTTAATTGACATAGTTAATACAATTTTTAAACCCTTTTTAATTCAACAGTATTTATATTCTGCTTTTTTAAAAATAAATTTATTTATTTATTCATGTATTTAATTTTTGGCTGCATTGGGTCTTCGCTGCTGCACGCGGGCTTTCTCTAGTTGTGGTGAGCGGGGGCTACTCTTTGTTGCAGTGCGCGGGCTTCTCCCTGCCGTGGCTTCTCTTGTTGTGGAGCACGGGCTCTAGGCGCGCGGGCTTCAGTAGTTGTGGCTCGCGGGCTCTAGAGCGGAGGCTCAGTAGTTGTGACACACGGGCTTAGTTGCATGTGGGATCTTCCCGGACCAGGGCTCGAACCCATGTCCCCTGCATTGGCAGGCAGATTCTTAACCACTGTGCCACCAGGGAAGCCCCTATATTCTGCTTTTTTAACTTAACATTTTTGTCACCTCTTTTCCTTGTTCCTGTGTATTTTATATTTACTCTTTTTTAAAGAATGTATCATAATTTACATAGCCATTGTCTTATTTTTAGAGACTTTTAATGTTTTTCAGTATTACAATGTTGCATCGAGTATCTTTGTGCACGTTTTTCTTTTATATTATTTCTTTATGATAAATTCCCAGGGTAGGAGTTTTTAGGTCAAAGGTATAAACACATGTATGGTTTTTGACATGTATTACACATTGCTTTTCGAAAGAATTGTATCATTTTGCGATGCCATAATAAATTTGTGATTATACCAATATCCTAGAAGTCTCACTGGAATTGAATTTCAAAGTATATATTTACAAACTTAGATTAAATACATTTGAGGGGGCATTTTGTTTTAAATTTTTTAGGTAAAAATTGGGAACTAAAACCAAAAATCTCCCACTGGAACATAACCACTATTATTACTGTGATGTAGTCCTCAAAGTAAGTGTGTGTGTGCGCCCTGTTAGTCGTGATAGGGTGTGTGTAAGCAACAGTGTGTTTTGAGTAGGGTGCGGGTATGGAGGTGCTGCAAGTGTGTTAAAGATTTTGATTTGTGGTACTTACTTAGTGAATATCTGTGAGTATATGCCTCATAGCAGTTAGGTGTTCAGCTACATAGTGATGTTTGAGAGGTCTCATCTGAAATAAAAGATGAAGAATATTATTCCATGTTCCTAGATAGTCTTAAAACCATCATTTTATTTTATTTTATTTCTTGGCCACGCCACTCAGCTTGTGGGATTTTCAGTTCCCCGATCAAGGATAGAACCCGTGCCCCGGCAGTGACAGCTCGAAGTCCTAAGCACTGGGCCACCAGGGAAGTCCCTATAGCCATAATTTTAAATGACTGTACGATAGGCCATCCCTTAGTCTTGAAGATTTAGGCCTCTTCTAAGTTTTAACTTACATGAATACCACTGCAATATATGCTTTCATTCATGCAGTTTTCTCAGTATTTCAGATTAGTTCTTATGATTGAATTTCGAAAGTTTAATTACTGAGTTAAAGACTATGGAAGTTAGAAGAATTTTAATGAAATTTCTCTTAAAATATTATATTAGTTTACAGTACTGCTAGTAATACAGAATACCCATTTTATTCCATCTTTCATTTAAAAGTGTTTCTAATTTAATAGATGATTTTATTTACATTGAAAAATTTTTAATTTTTCTGGTATTAACATTTAACATAATTTGAGAAAAAGTATTCTTAACCTTCGGTGTATTGTTAGATTGGCTCTAATTTTTTTTTTTTTTTTTTTTTTTTTTTTGCGGTACGCGGACCTCTCACTGTTGTGGCCTCTCCCGTTGTGGAGCACAGGCTCCGTACGCGCAGGCTCAGCGGCCATGGCTCATGGGCCCAGCCGCTCCGCGGCACGTGGGATCTTCCCGGACCGGGGCACGAACCCGTGTCCCCTGCATTGGCAGGCGGACTCTCAATCACTGCGTCACCAGGGAAGCCCGATTGGCTCTAATTTTGTTTTTGAGTTTTGAGCAGTTCTTACTGTCTGAAAGGATTGGCATTTCATGATTTTTATTCTTTCTTAGATGCTGTCAAAGCACAAAGAGAAAACTTATTTAATTTTTTTAATTGAATAAAACTCGTTCTGCCTTGCCATTACCATATGGGTCTATTGCACCCTTTTATAAATCTAAGTTACATTATGGGATCTTATGGATCATATTTTCCTGTATCTTGAAACATCTTGCTATTTTGTCATCATAGGTATTATTTTATTATGACTCATCATTACTCATCAGTTATTCCCAAATATGCTTTTTAAAAAAAGACTAATAAAATGGAAGAAGGATGAAATCACCTAGATAAGGATGATCCAATGGTGAAATAAATTGTCACCCTTCATTTTTCTAATTTTGGGACTTTTTTCTAATTCTATATTCTGTTTCAAGAATGTATGTAAGAAGATGGGAAACATCATTGTTCTAGCTTACTTTTAGGGTTAATTGAACGTAGTTGAAAATGCAGAATTTTTCATTTTCCCCTCGTAATGGAAAAGAGAAAAAACTGACATTTCATAATTATTAGACAAATCACAAATAAATGCAGAGATAGCAACATTTCTAGCCTTGTTTTCACTATCCTTTTATTCATATTTCTGTAAATTATACATAAAAATAGCTTAAAAATATGAAGGTTCCATTGAGCCCAGATGTCAAATGGTAATAGCTATTTTTCCTGATATACTGAGGGTGAAAGTAAAAATTATTTGTTGGATTTAATGGCACTATTACATTTTAACACTTCCTTTTTAGAGTGTAACCCTAATTATGTCTGACAGACACAATTGGGAATAGTTAGAAGGAAACAGTAGTTCTGGACCAATCAGCAATGGAATGGAAAACTCAGGAAGTCCCAGTGCCATGGTAAAGGAGAAAAACTCACTTTTCATTTCCTTTCATGTATGGTGTGTTCAGATTAACTTTAAAGGAGACTGAGGTGTAGGTTGGAAGATTTTGTCTGCAATTTTGTGTTACCTGTGTGTGGAGCCCATCTCAGCAGGCATCGCGTCGTCAACTCAGAAACCTTGCCAAGTCCCCTGATAGTGGCTGGGTATCCTATTGCAAGTTAAATATGAAACAGGGATACACTTAGTTTTGCATTTAAAGGGTTTCTTAAAGTTCAACTTCAAGTGAAGCTGGTAGTGCCTTCATTTTTATTAAAGCTGGCTTTGTTGGGAAGGAAAGGATTGCCAGAACTGTCCCCTGTAGTATTACCAAAATTGCTTTGGGAAAAATTTTTTTAAATGGCATCGAATTCTATACCTTTACATATCTGTGCAGTAGACATTGTAAGTCTTCTTACAAATACTGTGCAATTGTCGAACCTGCCAAAGTGGTATTTAACCCACCGTGGCAGTAGAGCCTATCAGTAAACTCGTGTTTATAGTTTAACAAATATTAAATGTTTCAACAAATGTGTCATGGCAGCGGGTATTTTTTTTTTGAGACTTTATTTTTTCAACCTTTCTAAACTTTAACAGCAAAAAGGTGTAATGCATGGTGAGTTTATATCACACCTTGAGGGACAAGAGACTAAATGCTGGATTTGATGAAACTTGGTGAAAAACAGCAGCACTTAGATGCCCTGACTTAGGTGCCACATGCTCTTCTGAGGGCTTTACATATACTAACTCATTTAGTCCTCATCATAACCCTATGAATTAAGTGCTGTTATTGTCCTTATTCTGTAGACGAGCAGACTGAGGTGTAGGGATGGTAAACTTTTAAGATTACGCACTAGTAATTGGGGGATCCAGGATTTGAATCCAGACAGTCTGACTCCAGAGGACTAGTTTGTTTTTTTTTTTAAGTTACTTGAGCTTTTTGTGCTTAAATTGTATTAATGTGATATTTCCATTTATAAGGTTCAAAGATCCATAATGAAGATTTCCGATACTTTATGCCACTGGTTTCATCCTGTAGATCTTGGACTTATGGGAAGACTTGAGGTTATTGCCTGGGTCGTGTGAACTTATATTGCATAAAGCATTGTATGTAGGCTGAGTAAAAGCACTTATGTGAGCATACATGTAACTATATTTTAAATGAGTATAACAGTTGTGGTTAATAACATACAGTTTCATTTAGTTCATAGCCGTTTGTTATTATGTATTTCCCTAATTAACGTACACTAAAATTACAGCTGTATTGTTGTGGGCGTTCATAATATCCTTTGATGTTAAAAAAGGGGGCATTATTTAGTAGAAACGATTGGGAACCATCAAGTGACAGATTTCAGGATCCCCAGGTCCTGATGAATCCTCTCTGTCTGGGCCAGGGTGAATTGCTCAGCCAACAACAACAACAAAACCCGGTGTTATTTTCTATTCTCAGTGACGTAACTGTAGATTAAATGTTTATGGTGTTTTAGTTAAGAAGCACACTTGATGGTTACTACTCTTTTCATCGATTTCATTCATTTTATTTTGGAATTGTAGGGCAACTCTTGCTGTCAATTTGGGGAAGGCATGTGGGAAGCAAAATCCATACCATATGTAAATTTAAAGTTAAAAATGGATATTATTTAAAATATTGGCCTTGTAATACATATTCATTTATTGAATTCATTCAGCACATACTTACTGATCTCTGATTGTGTGTCCCAAGCTCTATTATGAACACAGAAAATACATGTGGGCAGAATGGACAATAGTCTTCGTCCTTGTGGATTTTACACTTTAGTGGTTAGAATAGACAGGAAATAAAAATAACAAAAATAAGTAAATTGTATAGTATTCGTGGAAGGGGATAAGTACTATGAGAAAAAGTAGAGCATTATGAGGGGTAATGAAAACGCTAGGGTTGGGGAAGAAAGTTGCAATTAAAAATGTGGTAGTCAGGTAGATATCATTGAGAAAGGGCCATCTGAGCAAAGACATAAAGGAAGGGAAGGAGTTAGCCATGCAGGACATCTGGGGAAAGAGCCTTCAGCAGAGAAATCTAGTGCAAATCCCCCAAAAGGTCATGTGTCTGGTGTGTTTGACCTGGGGGTGAGCGTGACTGGTACAGAGTGGTGATAGAGGGGCAGAGTGCTAGGAAAGGAGGTCGGGGTGGGGAACACCAGAAGGGATCATCCTGGGGGGCCTTTGGTTGGAGTGTGCCTTTTATTTTTGGTAAGATGAATAGCTATTGAAGTATTTCAAAATTTAAACATTTTTTATTATAGAAAAATTTCAAACACACAAAAGTAAACAGACTCCAATAATTAAATTCCATGTTTCTATTACCCAGCTTCAGTATCTACTGATGACTTGTCTTATTTTGTCTATACTCCCATTCATTTCTCCCCCTTCCATATTATTTTTATTTTTAACATCTTTATTGGAGTGTAATTGGTTCACAGTGTTGTGTTAGTTTCTGCTGTATAACAAAGTGAATCAGCTATACGTATACATATATCCCCTCCCTCTTGCACCTCCCTCCCACCCTCCCTATCCCACCCCTCTAGGTGGTCACAAAATATCCCCTCCCTCTTGCACCTCCCTCCCACCCTCCCTATCCCACCCCTCTAGGTGGTCACAAAATATCCCCTCCCTCTTGGCACCTCCCTCCCACCCTCCCTATCCCACCCCTCTAGGTGGTCACAAAATACCTACCTG
This sequence comes from Leucopleurus acutus, assembly GCF_964270905.1. NCBI lineage: Eukaryota > Metazoa > Chordata > Mammalia > Artiodactyla > Delphinidae > Leucopleurus > Leucopleurus acutus. The sequence goes on from NC_139142.1 coordinate 180,142,904, forward strand.
ATCTCCCTGTGCTATGCAGCTGCTTCCCACTAGCTATTTTACATTTGGTAGCATATGTATGTCAATGCTACTCTCTCACTTCGTCCCAGCTTACCCTTCCCTCTCCCCGTGTTCTCAAGTCCATTATCTACATCTGCGTTTTTATTCCTGTCCTGCCCCTAGGTTCATCAGAACCATTTTCCTTTTAGATTCCATATATATGTGTTAGCATACGGTATTTGTTTTTCTCTTTCTGACTTACTTCACTCTGTGTGATAGACTCTAGGTCCATACACCTCACTACAAATAACTCAGTCTTCCATATTATTTTGATTTTTTGGGAGTTTTTTGCGGTACGCGGGCCTCTCACTGTTGTGGCCTCTCCCATTGCGGAGCACAGGCTCCGGACGCGCAGGCTCAGCGGCCATGGCTCACGGGCCCAGCCGCTCCGCAGCATGTGGGATCCTCCCGGACCAGGGCACGAACCTGTGTCTCATGCATCGGCAGGCGGACTCTCAACCACTGTGGCACCAGGGAAGCCCTTCCATATTATTTTGAAGAATATCCTTGCCATCCTATTAATTTGCCCATAAATGTTTCAGGATATATCTCTAAAAGATAAGAACTATTTTAAAACATAACTACAATAGTATTATCACACTCTCAGAACTAATAATAATTCTGTAATATCAAATAACCAGTCTTTTTCCAAATGTTTTGTCTCATAAATGTCATAAATGTTTATTAGATTATTATTTAATGTTTTTTTTGAATCAGGATCCAAATAACACATTGTCATTTGTTGATGTCTCTCTCTCCCTCCCTTTCTTTTATCTTTCTTTCCCTTTCACACTTGTATATTTGTTGAAGAAACTAGGTTGTTTGTCTTATAGAGTTTTTCACTCTGAATTTTGCTTATAGCATCCTAATGGTTTTGTTTTACATGGTCCTCTCTATATCATATAAATTGGTAGTTGGATCTAAAAGCTGGATCATTGTCAGGTTTGATTGTTTTGGCAACAATATTTCATATTGGGGTGTCTAATTCCATCTGGGGACATGTCATTTGTGTGTGTGTGTGTGTGTGTGTGTGTGTGTGTGTGTGTGTGCGCGATTTAACAAATATTGAACCTTTAAATCAATAGAAGTTGCAAAATGATAACAAATTCTATCCCTCTTTCTTCTTTTGTTAGCTGAAGTACTTCTATAAGAAAAACTTCTGTTCATCTATTGTTTGTGTACCTAGTGGTACAGTTTATGTAGGATAGGCTAGATAAGTGTTTGATCTCTTTTCTTCATTCATCAGTTTTCAGAATAATGACTTGGTTCCCTGGCTTCTTCCATCGGTCACCAGCTAGTTGTGCCTGTGTTTTCCTAAGTTCATTGTGAACTTTTTGTGAGCTCATGGGTTTAAACAAATGTGATGGGTGTCAGCCCGTGGCAGCTGTCATCCTTACTTGTATTCAGATTGTCCAGTCTTTGGCACATAGGGCCAGTGGTAGGCTGGAGCTGGCTCATACCCACCTGCAAGAGCCAATTGTTAAATATTCAGGAAACTTGTGGGTTGGTTGTTTAACATAGCCTTTATTAAAAATAAAATCCTATACACTTATAATTACCTAAATTGTATTAAATGCAAAGATACTCAAAATTTACCACATCCTGGTGACTTTACTCTCAAGGTTAAGTTTCTTGTATCTGTATAGTGAAACACTGTATGATTGTGTGCCACTGTATGCGTCCTCCCAGCTGCACATCCACAAACCTCACATTGGTAGTTTGAAATCAGCCATGGCAAGGGTAGTTACATCAAAGTGGTGGTGAAAAGTGTTGAAAATATAAATTCACTTCAAAATGTATACTGCCTGTAACCATTCCACTGAATGGTACCAAAAAATGAAAACGTATTCTTCCAGTGTTCTAAAACAAGTCTATATGAATTACCTAAGAAGTTGCTCACACAGTTGACAAACAAGTGAAGTTCTGACGTAAGCCCCCAGCCCCACTGACATACCTAGAGCTCCCAACTGTCTTTTTAGCTCCACTCTTAAACATGAGCAGATCACCAAGGATTCCCAGACAGTGGAGAAAGCTCCTAATGTGAAAGAGAACAAAACAAACAACAGATAAACCTGGAGGACACGGAATCATGCAAGAGGAAAAGCTGGAAGTTGTCCTGTACTGATATCCGAAGAGGGTTAAAAGAACCTATTGTAATGGTGAAGCAGGAACAGACTACTACTTTGAAGAAGGAGATAGAGGAGAAGTAGAAGCAGCAGAAGCAGCATTCATTCTGAGACTGAAAGAGCGCTTGGAAATTTAAAATCATGGTATCAGGGAAAAAAAGAAAAAAAAAAGTAGAGAATTAGAAGATAAAGGTGAGGTAATCCTATAGAAAGCAGAACAAAAAAAGATTTTAAAAGAAAAAAGTTTTTTTTACAAATTACAGGACCAGTCCAGGAGGTCCAATATCCAAATGACAAAAGTTCCAGAAAAGAGGCCGTGAAGCCACAACCAGCCCAGTAACATTGAGCACCACTAGAGCCAGATTGTTGTCTTGAATTTACTTCTCTCTGAAAGCCAGGGCTCCTCAGAAAAATGGTTGTTTCCTAGTCTGGGGTCTTAGTTGCAGTACACAGGATGTTTCGTTGTGGCACGTGGGCTTCTCTCTAGTTGTGGTGCTCAGGCTCCAGAGTGCGTGGGCTCAGTAGTTGCAGTGCGCACGGGCTTAGTTGCCCCGCAGCATGTGGGATCTTAGTTCCCAGACCAGGGATCGAACCCACGTCCCCTGCATTGGAAGGCAGATTCTTAACCACTGGACTACCAGGGAAGTTCCAAGCATTTGTGACTTTTGTTTTTATATACTTTAATCAATTGCAAGCTTATAGGATCTGATTTTAATTAATTTAATTTTCTCCCTTTTTGTAATAGATGTATATCTGAAAAAAACGATGTCACTCAAATTTTTAAAAATAGAATTTAAAATACAGCCAAAATGCTCCCTACTTACAGGATACTTGCCCCTAATCCTTTATAAAGTGATGAATCCTTCTGAAAAGCAAGTAGTGATCTCACTTTCAGATTAGCTCTTTGAGGACATCTATCTATATATATAATTAAAACCCTAAAAACCAAGAGAACTCTCTTAAACTTTTAGCTCCCTGGAAGGAAGATGGATGGTGCCTTGTATTTAGAATATTATGATAACGATATTACAGTTCAATCACAAAAGACTATGAGGACTAGAAATCCCCCCGTTAATGTTCTAAAATTTCTTTTGAATTTACTTCTTAATGGAATCGAATCCGCTTCTCTTTTTGTTTGAGTAACGATCAGTGCAAGTAAGCACTTTGTTTCTAAGGTGATATTATTTGGTCATGCTGGTGCCTAAAATAAATGTGAAAGAAAGTAAGGAAGATAAAGGAAAAAACAAGGGTTAATTAAAATGCAGGATCTTCAGCAAGCCACACAAACTCCTTTCTGATGGTGTCTCTCCTATCACAGGTACATCATTTCATCCCATTAGCAAGTTAGAACTATTTCTCACCACTGCTCTCATAGGCGATCTGTGTAGGGGAAGGTTCTTTGGAATTGGAGGAGAAGCTGGCAGGATGCCTGCGGAATAGCAATGGGTACTCCCAGAGAGTCAGGGACTTGGTGCCGGAAAGTCTTTGGAACATTAAAGTAGACACTGGATAGTGTATTATTTGGGAGACTGTCACAGGACTCTACTCAGACTTGTTCTAAAGTTTTAAAAGGCATTTTGATTTTATGTTGCTTGAATTCTTCATCCTATTTGTGAGTTATTTCATGAAAGGGTAATTGTATTTTGATTTGAGGGAATAATGACTTTTTTCTTTCACACGGGTATAAATATCATCCAAGGAAAGCTCTTAGCTTTCTCGTAGCTTTCTTACATGATTATTTACCTCAGCATCTTAAGCGACGTTTTGTTAAGGTTAAGAAAGAAAACATAGGAGAAAATTAGAGAAGTTATGAAACTACTATTAGCTTTCTAAATTCATTAGGGGAATACTCTGATTTTCCACCGTACCACACCCCAGGGTCCTTTTCAACATTTCTGAAACATGTTTTTTTTCCTGCCAACCTTAGGGGTTTCTCAGAAACTTTATCTACCTGTCAGCTGAATTATTTGGGGGGAGGTGGGAGTAAGGACGAGTGGAATTTGAGGATTTATGGGGTTGACAGATTACGAATAGGTTTAAATGGCCTCAGTAGCATATTAACTGTTGAGCTCTGTTTTATTACAAATGGAGACGTGAGATCATATAACTCTCCCTTATAGCCTATCCCCTAGTAGAAGAACTACTCTTTCAAAATAGTAACTGACCTGGCTGTTAAAAACGGTCTTTCCCAAGGAATTTTAATGGTAGAATAGTAAGCTTTTCATCTTTATTCTAAAGCCACTAGTTTAAAAATCATCAAAGAAATGAGTGATATTACAAGGGATGTCCAGTAATTTTGTATAATTTGGACTTGGATTCTAGTTCCTTCCCTGAATTTTATATTTAGTTTTTTTTCCTGGCACTTGGTGCTTTAGAACCTCCTATATGATGTAATCATTTATGTCAGTGTCAACTGAAAAAAATACACAACCTGAAAGTTGAGAATTATGTTTTATCCAGCGAATTTTCTGAGGACTTAAGCCTGGAAGACAGCTTCTCAGGTCACTCTGAGGGACTGCTGCTAAGAGGCCAGGGAGGGGCCAGGATATACAGGAGTTTGGGGAAAAAAACCAGGGAGTGGGAACATCAAAAGATTAGTATTAATTAAAGAAAACCAGACATCTGAAGTTAAGGAATTTAACACTTTTCTGTGTATGGGAAGATGCAAGAGCCTGTGTCTGGGCTCATTGAGATCGTTCCTTTGATAAGCACCTGAACTGTCTAGGACCAGTCTCCTGCTTTTCTCCAGCCTGAAGAACCCCCTCAGGGTGCACAGGGTGGCTGCAGTGGCTGGTGGCCTGCTGGCTGCAGCATCCTTTGTTTTACTGATACGGCAGGTGACGTTTTTCATCCACATCAGCCAAGCTACAATTAATATCATTAACAAAGTTGATTTATTCTTGGATACATACTTAACTAGTTTTTCACGAGATCTGGTCATTCCGGACTAGTTAGGAAGACTCCAGGCTTTCTTATTCGAGTGTGGTGCAGACTGGAACACAGAACTGGGAGTCAGAAAGCTCTAACATTGACTCCTCAATTCCTAGCTGCGTTATGTGGAACAAGTCTTAGGTTGTTAACTGAGTTCTGTCTTTTTGTTTGTTTTGACCCTCAAAGATACATCTGTCGTTAACTAGAAGTTACTGTAGGGTTGTTGTGAGTTTAATGCATATGACACACTTGGAAAAGTGCCTGGAACTAGTCAAGCACCTGGGTCATTAATTGTTTTAATGTCACCTTCATCACCATCATCATCAGATCTGCTGGTACATTACAGGTTTTCTTTTTCACTTTTGTTTGTTTGCTTGTTTAGATCATCCAAGGTACTACCTTACTTTGTTACTTGTAGGACAAAAAAGTGAGAATGTGTGTGCAGAGTTGTGCCCCTCGCTCTGCGGCCTATCTGGGACCTGTTCTCTTCAGGGTGGAGAGAGGTGGAGAACTGGGTGTCCTCAAATAGGAAGGGCTGAGCCCTAAGCAGCCTCTTCCCCTGACTCCCCGGACAATGAAAACAAGCTGCTGTTACTGACTTTACAGAGAAACATTCTACCCACTCCCTTCCTTGTGGCTTCTGTTGATAATACTGTCTAACCAAAAATGGCCAAACCCTTCTAGCCCACTTGTTTCAAGAAATATGACAGCAAAATGCCAGCATTCACACAAACTTTACTTAGTCGCTTATGGGTTGCTATAATAAGACTTTGACCTGCTGTGCCTTCAGCCAGCACTTGATCTTGAAGGCTTGATCTGTCAGATTTCAGACCAAGGCAGCATCACCCTGTTGCTGCAGCACTTGTGGCATCAGCTTTGTCAGTGGAGCCGGAAGTGGAGTTTCTGTGTTGACAGTTAGGAACTAGCCAACTTATTCTGAGCATCCACCGTGTGTGCTCATTGCCTCAAATACATCATCTATTTCATCCTCATAGCCACACTGCGCGGTAGGTCTTTAATCCTCATTTTAGAAGAAAAATTGAGTCCCAGAGAAGTTACATAATTTCTAAGATGGCAGAGCCAAGTTTGAAAGCCAGGTTTGTAGGACTCTCCATGTATCTGTTTTTAATTGTTTCTTCATCTTTTATCAAACAAGTGTGAATGATAATTGGGGATGCATAGGGATTCTGAAAGTTATGTTCTTTTTCTCCTGTTGAACTTCGGTGACCTGAGGCTTGTTGGTGGGGATGACACCAGAGCCTTTGCTGTATGTGTGTATATATATGTTCTGTTTTCGTTTTTGTTTTGGCCATGCAGCGCAGCATGTGGGATCTTAGTTCTTTAATCAGGGATCGAACCTGCACCTTCTGCAGTGGAAGCATGGAGTCTTAACCACTGGACCACCAGGGAACTCCCTATGTGTGTATATGTGTGTATGTGAGTATGTGTGTATGTGAGTATGTGTGTGTGTGTGTGTATGTGAGTGTGTGTGTATGTGACTGTGTGTCCTACTTTACTCCTAGCATCCTTACCTTCAGGTCTTTAGTCACATGTCATGTTATTCTTGAGACCTTTCTGGAGCACCTTGTTGAAAATTGGAATCCTCTTCTCTACGTACATATCCTGTCTTCAGATCTTGCTGTGTGGTTTCTGGGTTCCACGAGGGCAGCCGTGATTTCTGAAACACCTGACATGGGCTTTTCCTGCAGCCCATTCCAGATTGGGCTGCAAGAATAATGGGGACCCATACTCCAACTTTCCCACTTCCTGACAGCATGTCCAGGGAGAGACTGTCTGCTGTTTACTGGCCTGGTCTCACCTCATTCATTCCTTCTCCCATGTCTTTGCCCTTGATAGAGACAAGAACTTGAGACCATCCTCAGCTGAGAATGAGGTAAGGAAACAGAAAGGGATTCACTTGTGTTTTGCTCCATTTTTTTTTTCCTGTGGTGCATTATGGCTGCACTTTACATATTTTACCCATTTAGTTTGTCTGTCTGCCTCTACCAGAATGTAATCCGTAAGAAGGTGTTTTTGTCCCTTGTATTCACTGTTCCATTCCTAGCGTAGCCCCTGGTTTGTTGAACAAATAGCTGTCTCCTAGAGAATTTATTTTGTGACAATTATTGTGTATATTGCCCTAGCATTGTGGTTTTGTGTCTCCCCATCCATCTTATACTAAATATAATGGCAGATACTTAGTCTAAATTCACCCTTTGAAATTTTATTTCAAGAAATGAATTCTTAAGTGTTTGAAGTTCGTTGTTTGAAAAACTTTGTTGATTTTTAAAAATGGTTGGTACAGTAGGGAGATACGATCCATGATGCAATAAAATACTGCTTTTTAAAAAATTAAATTGATTTATTACCTTTAAAAGTGTATATTAATTCCTATAACTAATTGATAACTAGTAAGAGCAAGTACACAGTGGACTAGTCATACTGTTGATAGCTCTATGCTGAGGCACCCTGGGGTGACACAGTGAGCTCACAGGGGTGTGAGGGGTACCATAGGGTATTTTAAAGTTTCAAGGGAAAAACAAAGATACTTATACTGTGGGACACTTGCAAACTACTAGCTCAGGGTAGTTTATAGTTTTAACGTTAGATGACGCTAAATTCTTCTTAATGATGTCATGTATTTACAAAACTAGATTTTTAGTGGTTGCTGTAATTAAAGAGCAAGAACTGTATGAAAACCACTGTAAAACAGCTGAGGGTGGCTGGGTCCAGTCTGCAAGGTTAGAGAAGCTGTGCAGGACTGACAGACACACAGCCAGTTAGAAGTGACTGGGTTATTTAAGACTAAAAAACAAGTTCTAAAAGAATGTATGTTATTCGATTTAAATAGCTACTAGGTTGTTAGGATGTAAGTACTAACTATTGGTACTTAACAAATGGAATGGTTCTGTACTTCTGTTGGCTTTGGTGGACTGTGAAAAAATTACTGAGACTTGCTAAGGGCCCTGTGAACTGAAAAAGTTTGGATACCTCTGGACTAGTCTGGGAAGAGGTAGTGATGCCATCAGCAAGTTCTTTCTGGTTGTTGTTTTTTGTTTTTGTTTTGTGGAGGAAGCAATGGAGAGATTGTATAAGAAGCTTGAAGAATTTAAACAATGGATTAGATTTAACCAGAGGTCCCTATCAACCTTAGTTTCTATAGTCCTATGAACATTTCATATATATATATATGAATTTATATATAAATAATATGTTTATATTATATATTATAGTTATTATATTATTGTATTTTAACAATTTGTATTATATATTTTATTTTAAATACATTTAAATATTTACATTATAATATAATATGTGTAATAAATTTATGTGTATGAATTTATTAAGCTTTGGTTTAAATCTTAAGTAAATCTTTGGTTTAGTGAACTTTTTCCAAGGAGTTTTACTGTAAAACTGTTCTAGAATCATTTGTAGTTAGCAAACATATGGAAACCATGTAGATCTTTAGGTCACTATTGGATTCCTTCAGCCAGGTTTGTGCTTTTGTCTTTGGAAAGGTTTTGCTCTGATCAAGCACTCAAATTTCCGTATCCCAGATAAGGCATTGCTAGTGCTGATGTTTTTAAATGGAAAGCTTCTATCTACCTATTTTGAAAGTAGTCTTAGAGGTTTAGAACTGAGAAATTGAAATGACCTGTTAGGTTATTTTGCCCCATACCAATCACAGCCTCTTTCTCCTTCCAAAGTACATTGATTTTTGATTACTTCCAAAGTACATTGATTTTTGATTACACATTGGATTTATTTTATAAGGAGACACTTCCTCTCATACTATTTGGTTACCCAATGGGAGAGTATAAAATAAAAGTCAGGATAAATGCTTGCTTTTTTTTTTTTTTAATATACTCTGTTTTCAGGTTGACAGAGTGATTCATTGTTACCTATGAGGTACCAATTACATTTTATTTTATTGTGAGCTCATTGATTTAACCTTATATAATGGATTTTAATTCATTTAAGTTCTTATCCTTACTGGAGCCCAGTAGCCCAATCTTTTGCTAGCAGAAGGCTCTTTATATTTGCTACTTATTCCTTCTGAGGTATCCTAGGGATTTGTGATAGGTTCCTTGCTGTCTGGTATGTTAAAATGCTACAGGCTCTTAGGGTAGGTCTCAATTGACTGCCATGTCTCTTGAGTATGGATCAGATTTGCATACATCTAATAATTTTTTATTATTTTCTTGACCGTGTTAATGATCCTTTGTAGAGTATGGATTCTGTTATCCTTTGAAGAGTGTTGATTTTTTGTTTCAGCAGGAAGTTAACTTGGTTCAACTCAAACTCCAAACTGTCTCTCTTGTATGTTGGGCAACAGCTGAAATCTGTTTAGTGTTTGATTTTTTCCCCCTGGATTATTGTCTTAACTTTTTTTCCAGCTTAATTGAGATATAATTGATGTGCACTAAGCTTCACAAGTTTAAAGTATACATTTTGATAAGTTTTGACCTATGTGTATACTTGTGAAATCACTGTCACAGTCAAAATAATGAACATGCCCATCTCCTCCAAAAGTTGCCTTAAGCGCTTTGTAAACCACCTCTCTTCTGTCCTCCCTAACTCCCTCCCCAGGCAACCAGTGATCTGCTTTCTGTCACTGTAGGGTAACTTTGCATTTTCAAGAATTTTATATAAGTAAAATCATAGTATATACTATTTTTCTGACTTTTTTCACTCAGCATAATTATTTTGAGATTCACCTATTTTTTGGCAAATATTCATAATTTACTCCTTCTTATTGCTGAGTAGTAGTATTCTGTTATGTGGACGTATCACAGTTTGTTTACCCATTCACCTATTCGTAGACATTTGGGTTGTTTCCTGTTTTGGACTATTTTACATAAAGTCGCCAGGAGCATTTATGCTTTCGTTTTTCTTGGTTAAATACCCAGGAGTCGAATGGCTGTGAGTAATAAACTGTTCTTCATCTCTGAGCTGAGAGTCTGGTGTCATCTACCAAAATCCATGAAACTGTGGCAGACTAACTTTTTAGGCTGAAAGTAGAGTAGCATTTCAGATGCTTTATAGTACTTGACACTAGATTCTTTACAATTCCATATAAAAGTTAGGACAAGCCTATAAATTTCTACAGGAATGACTCTTGGAATTTATATTGGGACTGCATCCCATCTACAGACCAATTTGGAGAGAACTGAAATCTTAACACTATTGAGTCTTCTGATCAATGGACATGGGATAACTCTCCATTTATTTAGACCTTCTGTAATTTTTCTCAGCAGTGTTTTATAGTTTTTGGTGTACAGCTCTTATACATGTTTTGTAAACTTGTATTTACAAAAATAAATGAGTATTTTACATATTTGATGCTGTTTTACAATACATGGGATTAAAAAAAAGACTTTATTTTTTAAAATAGTTTTAGGTTCACAGCAAAATTGAGCAGAAAATACAGAGTTGCCAGTTGTCATCTGGGGAAGGCTTGTCTGACATGTGCTGTTCTGCCATTACTGGAAGTTGAACTCCAATCAGCAATTTTTCTCTTGAGAAATGGTATTTCAGAACCACAGTCTAAGGCTCTGGAATGTTCCTTGCTGTTGGGTTAGCCTGTCACTAATGGTCTTTTCCTTTTTAAAATCATTTGTTCTTTTTACTTATACACTCAAAAGGATTTTCTTCTTTTTCCTAAAAAGTCTACAGATTTTATCAGAATATCTTGGCATTGGTTGTTCTGGTTGATGTTCTCAGGTACATTGTGTCCTCTTTCAATATGTAGTTAAAATCTTCAGGAAAATTTTCTTGAAGTATTTCCTTTGTGTTTGTTCTATTCCTTTAGTTTGGTTTTCTTTTTCAGGACTTACCGTTAGCTATATGTTGGGGCTTTTATGCCTTTCACCAATATTTGTCTTTTCTTTTTAATTCTTTCTAATCTTTTAATTTTGATTTATAGAATTTTCCTTTTCACTTTTATTTCTCTTCAGGCATTACTGGGTTTATTTGCTCTTTTGCTTTTTCTAGTTTGGTCTTTGTTTCTAAAATGTTTTTCTATCACCTCATTTCTGAATTTTTCTAATTCTCATTTATGCATTTTTCATAGCTTATATAATTTTCCAAGTGTTCTTTAGCTTGTTTTTAAATAGTATGTTTCAGTGCTGAACAATTTCTGTTTTTGCCATGTGTTTTTCAGTTTTGCTTTCATTTTTGATGGAGTGTTAATCTGTTTCTCCTTTTTTCACATAGTAACTTAGTTTGGGTTTTGACCTTGATAGTTCTCTGATGACCTTTTTTTTTCTTAACATCTTCATTGGAGTATAATTGCTTTACAATAGTGTGTTAGTTTCTACTGTATAACAAAGTGAATCAGCTATACATATATGTATATACCCATTTCTCTGCCCTCTTGCGTCTCCCTCCCACCCTCCCTATTCCACCCCTCTAGGTGGTCACAAAGCACCGAGCTGATCTCCCTGTGCTATGCAGCTGCTTCCTACTAGCTATCTGTTTTACGTTTGGTAGTATATATATGTCCATGCCACTCTCTCACTTCATCCCAGCTTACCCTTCCCACTCCCCATGTCCCCAAGTCCATTCTCTACATCTGTATCTTTATTCCTGTCCTGCCCCTAGGTTTTTCAGAACTTTTTTTTTAATTCCATATATATGTGTTAGCATATGGTATTTATTTTTCTCTTTCTGAATTACTTCACTCTGCATAACAGAATCTGGGTCCATCTTGCTCACTACAGGTAAGTCAGTTTTGTTCCTTTTTATGGCTGAGTAATATTCCATTGTATATATGTGCCACATCTTCTTTATCCATTCATCTGTCGATGGAGACTTAGGTTGCTTCCATATCCTGGCTATTGTAAATAGTGCTGCAGTGAACATTGTGGTACATGACTCTTTTTGAATTATGGTTTTCTCAGGGTATAGGCCCAGTAGTGAGATTGCTGGGTCATATAGTAGTTCTATTTTTAGTTTTTTAAGGAACCTCCTTACTGTTCTCCATAGTGGCTATATCAATTTACATTCTCACCAACAGTGCAAGAGGGTTCCCTTTTCTCCACATCCTCTCCAGCATTTATTGTTTGTAGATTTTTTGATGATGGCCATTCTGACCGGTGTGAGGTGATCCCTCATTGTAGTTTTGATTTACATTTCTCTAATGATTAATGATGTTGAGCATCCTTTCATGTGTTTGTTGGTAATCCGTATGTCTTCTTTGGAGAAATGTCTATTTAGATCTTCTCCCCATTTTTGGATTGGGTTGTTTGTTTTTTTAATATTGAGCTGCATGAGCTGCTTATATATTTTGAAGATTAATCCTTTGTCAGTTGCTTCGTTTGCAAATATTTTCTCCCATTCTGAAGGTTGTCTTTTCGTCTTGTTTATGGTTTCCTTTGCTGTGCAAAAGCTTTTAAGTTTCATTAGGTCCCATTTGTTTATTTTTGTTTTTATTTCCATTTCTCTAGGAGGTGGGTCATAAAGGATCTTGCTGTGATGTATGTCATAGAGTGTTCTGCGTATGTTTTCCTCTAAGAGTTTTATAGTGTCTGGCCTTACATTTAGGTCTTTAATCCATTCTGAGTTTATTTTTGTGTATGGTGTTTAGGGAGTGTTCTAATTTCATTCTTTTACATGTAGCTGTCCAGTTTTCCCAGCACCACTTATTAAAGAGGCTGTCTTTTCTCTATTGTATATTCTTGCCTTCTTTATCAAAGATAAGGTGACCATACGTGCATGGGTTTATCCCTGGGTTTTCTAGCCTGTTCCATCCATCTATATTTCTGTTTTTGTGCCAGTACCGTACTGTCTTGATTACTGTAGCTTTGTAGTATAGTCTGAAGTCAGGGAGCCTGATTCCTCCAGCTCTGTTTTTCTTTCTCAAGATTGCTTTGGCTATTAGGGGTCTTTTGTGTTTCCATACAAATTGTGAAATTTTTTGTTCTAATTCTGTGAAAAATGGCATTGGTAGTTTGATAGGGATTGCATTGAATCTGTAGATTGTTTTGGGTAGTATAATCATTTTCACAATGTTGATTCTTCCAATCCAAGAACATGGTATGGCTCTCCATCTGTTTGTATCATCTTTAATTCTTTCACCAGTGTCTTATAGTTTTCTGCATACAGGTCTTTTGCCTCCTTAGGTAGATTTATTCCTAGGTATTTTATTCTTTTTGTTCCACTGGTAAATGAGTGTTTTCTTAATTTCTCTTTCAGATTTTTCGTTATTAGTGTATAGGAATGCAAGAGATTTCTGTGCATTAATTTTGTATCCTGCTCCTTTACCAAATTCATGGATTAGCTCTAGTAGTTTTCTGGTAGCATCTTTAGGATTCTCTGTGTATAGTATCATGTCATCTGCAAACAGTGACAGTTTTACTTCTTCTTTTCCGATTTGGATTCCTTTTATTTCTTTTTCTTCCCTGATTCCTGCGGCTAAAACTTCCAAAACTATGTTGAATAATAGTGGTGAGAGTGGGCAACCTTGTCTTGCTCCTGATCTTAGTGGAAATGGTTTCAGGTTTTCACCATTGAGAATGATGTTTGCTGTGGGTTTGCCATATATGGCCTTTATTATGTTGAGGTAAGTTCCCTCTATGCCTACTTTCTGGAGGGTTTTTATCATAAATGGGTGTTGAATTTTGTCGAAAGCATTTTCTGCATCTGTTGAGATTATCATATGGTTTTTCTCCTTCAATTTGTTAATATGGTGTATCACATTGATTGATTTGCGTATATTGAAGAATCCTTGCATTCCTGGGATAAACCCCACTTGATCATGCTGTATGATCCTTTTAATGTGCTGTTGGATTCTGTTTGCTAGTATTTTGTTGAGGATATTTGCATCTATGTTCATCAGTGATATTGGCCTGTAGTGTTCTTTTTTTGCAATATCTTTGTCTGGTTTTGGTATCAGGGTGATGGTGGCCTCATAGAATGAGTTTGGGAGTGTTCCTCCCTCTGCTATATTTTGGAGGAGTTTGAGAAGGATTAGGTGTTAGCTCTTCTCTAAATGTTTGATAGAATTTGCCTGTGAAGCCATGTGGTCCTGGGCTTTTGTTTGTTGGAAGATTTTTAATCACAGTTTCAATTTAAGTGCTTGTGATTGGTCTGTTCATATTTTCTATTTCTTCCTGCTTTGTTCTCGGAAGGTTGTGCTTTTCTAAGAATTTGTTCATTTCTTCCAGGTTGTCCATTTTATTGGCATATAGTTGCTTGTAGTAATCTCTCATGATCCTTTGTATTTCTGCCGTGTCAGTTGTTAATTCTCCTTTTTCATTTCTAATTCTATTGATTTGAGTTTTCTCCCCGTTTTTCTTGATGAGTCTGGCTAATGGTTTATCAGTTTTGCTTATCTTCTCAAAGAACCAGCTTTTAGTTTTATTGATCTTTGCTATCGTTTCCTTCATTTCTTTTTCATTTATTTCTGATCTGATATTTATGATACCTTTCCTTCTGCTAACTTTGGGGCTTTTTTGTTCTTCTTTCTCTGTGTGCTTTAGGTGTAAGGTTAGGTTGTTTATTTGCGACATTTCTTGTTTCCTGATGTAGGATTGTATTGCTATAAACTTCCCTGTTAGAACTGCTTTTCTGATGCTCATTTTTGTGGAGGTTAGTTTTCTTGAACTTTTAGGAGAGGGCTTGGTTCAGATAGCTTTTCTGTCTTCCCAGAGCTCCCTCTTTTGGCCTCTGCATGTAGTGTTAAAATATACTGCAAATTGATTTCTGAGGTCATCTGGCTGCTTCTCCTCGTCCACTTTGTATGACTTCATCCTTCTTTCATCCCTGTTGTCCCTGTTCTGTGCCAGTTCTGGTACCCGTCCCAGGGGTTTCTCCTGCTTATGGAGCCCTGTTGTGGGAGGGTGCCCTGGCCTTCACCAGCCCCTTTCAGACTTCACCCAGAGACTCATCTGGTTTGGAGTGGCCAGTACCTCTGCAGTTTTAGCCACTGTTCTCAAAGTGGCCCCTGCACTTTCCTGTGAATGTCTGTGGGTTATTATTAAGGTTCTTCTCTTCTCAGGTCAAGTCCACGGCTCTGTTGCTTTCTTCTACTTTTTTCATAATATCCTGATGATAGACAGGTCATGTGTCTCTTGTTTTTTTTGTCCACAACTGCTTGTATATTGGACTTGTTGGGGATACCTTATCCCTTAGTTTTGTTATAAATATTATCCATGGGTTTCTGATTTTGTATCTCATTGTCCTGCTTTTATCATATGGAGATTCAGAGAGATCCAAAAATTATGCTGCTACTGCTTACCACCATTTTCCCAGAATTTTCAAGATAATTTTTTTAAAATGTGAATCATCGCAGTAAATTTCTTGTGCCCCTTTGTAATCAATTTCCTCCCTTCCCTCCACACCCCACCTTTGTACCCCTCCCCCACAATTGCTGCTCTGTTTTCTATCCCTGTGATTTTTCCTTTTCTAGAACATCATAGATGGAATAGTTCACTATGTAACTTTTTGAGTCTTCTGTTACTTGGCATAATGCTGTTGAGATTCACTCATTATATATGTACCAGTAGTCATTACTTTTTATTGCTGAGTTGTAGTCCATATTATGAATATGCCACAAGTTTTTTATCCATCACCAGTTGATGGACCCTTTAAAAAAAGTTTTCGGCAATTACGAATAGAGCTGTTACATACATTAACGTGTAGGTTTTTGTGTAGGCATGTGTGTTCATCTCTCCTGAGTAAGTGTCTAGGAGTAGAATGTCAGGGTCACATGGCTTATTTGTCTTTTTATTATTGAATTCTTTATATTTTCTGATCACCAGTCCTTTATCGTATATGCACATTTTTTTTGGCAAATATTTTCTCTCAGCCTTTGTTTTGTCTTTTCATTTTATTAACAATGTCAAGGAGCAGACATTTTAAATTTTGATGAAGTCCATTTTATCTTTTTTTTTTAATACTTTTTGTATCTTTTGAAATCCTTGCCTATCCCAAGATCGCAAAGATTTTCTCATGTTTCCTTCTAGAAGTTTTATAGTTTTAGGTTTTAGATTTATGATCCATTTTGAGTTAATTTTTGTGTATAGAGTGAGAATAGGTTGAGGTGGTTTTTATTTTTTTGTTTAGTTTCTTTGTGGGGTTGTTGTCTGTGTGTGTGTGCATGCGGGTGTCCTGTTGTTCCTGCACCATTTGTTGAAAAGTAACCCATTCTTTATTGAATTGCCTTGAGTCCTTCGTTGAAAATCAGCTGACCATGTGTGTGTGGAGAGATGGTCTTTGATAAGACACTTCTCCCCTGTTATGGGAGAATCCTGTAGAAATGCAGAGAGATTCCTAGATTTGGCGAGGGGCTGGGAGGGCGTTCCCAGTTGTTGACTTCTGAGTGAAGCGTGATTCAGGGTGATGAGCGGAGAGTGGTGAGTCAGGAGTGAGCATCGGAAGGTTGAGGAGAGTGGAGACGGTAGGAATAGTGGTTCAGAGAGAAGGAAAGCAGGCCGACCAGAAGGGTGCAGTGCGATTGTTGAGCTGGGTTGAGGGCCTGCTTTGAGGCTGGCAGTAGTAACAGGCCTGCCTCTGTTGTTTCACTTTTGCTGTCTAGCAGTTTGGTTTCAGGCCCATGGAAAGTGGCAACTGGGCTCATCTAGACTGAGGGGTTTTCACAGGCAAGAGTGAAAGAGAAATAGAAATGTTAGTAAAGGTATTTGTCTTGAATAGGTGATACTTTCACTTAGCTCGAAAATCAAAACAACAGAAGAAAGTACACACTGAGAAGGTTTCTCCCCTGGCTTTCCCTCTCCATTTCATTCCCTTCTGTTCCCTGTAGAGCACTTTTATGTTTCTCTTTGCAGTGTTTATTTATGCAGATAAAAGCAGCCGTGACTCTTGTTTTATCCTCCCCCCATCATTTCCTACACAAAGTGCTGCATTCAGGGTCCACTGTCCTGCGCCCTGCTTTGCGCTTTGCTTAGCAGTATAGCCTCTTGCTCTTTCCCGATTGGTAGTTAAGAACTCTTGAGTCATCTTTGTGATGGATATGCCAAAATATTAATAGCAGTTTTGTTTGGAATGTAAAGTAATTTTTAAAATGTTTTTTTGTATTTTCTAAGTTCCTTCAGTGTGCATATGTCACCTTTATGATTAGTAAACTTGGAAAACTAAATTTAGCTCTGTCAACAGACGTCTCCTTCATGCCATCACTTTTCTGAGCACTGAGGATGTGGCAGCAAATAGAATAGGCAGAGGGTCCTGCTTCCTGGCGCTTGGGTTCTATCTCGTGTGGCCTAATAGTCACCAAAGAAGAAAAGAGGAAATGATGGCACGTGTTATGTGTGTAGAGATTTAAAAGAAGGGGTATGACTGTGACCCGCCCTGGGATGTCAGGGAAGGCCTCCTTCAAGAGGGGAGCATTTAGGCTGATGTCTCGGTAACCACAAGGAGGTCATAATCGGGGAAGAAGAGGTTACGAGGCAAGAGCAAGCCGGTGCCAGAGCGCGAAAGTAAGATTGGGATTGTTTTCCAGACCCAGAAACGAGGCCAGTGCCTCTGAGAGGTAGAGGGGTAGAAGATGCAGCAGGGGTCAGTCCTGACCTGGTACTCAGGGAGAAGAAGCAGGATTTTATTTTAAGTGCAACGGGAAACCCTTGAGGAGTTTTAAGAAAGAAAACAGAGCTATAGAAAAGGCTGCAGTTGACAGATGAGTCGGAGGAGAACCTGGAAAGCCCAGTTGGAAGCGACTTTGAAGAAAACCCTGCGGTGTTCAAGGCATCAGGCGGATGCCGAGGTGGAGGGCTGCAAAGAGTTTATTCATTGTTTTTCTGGTGCGCTCTAAAATGTAATCTACCCAAAATGGTAACTCCAGATCTAAGAGATAAATTCAATTTTAGATCAATATACAGTTTAAATTCCAAAGTGAAGAATGCTGTTTTTAAAGATGTGATTTCAAGTATACATTTAAAAGCTATTTTATATTTTAGAGTAGGGAACTAGTACTTAGTTACTTCTTTGAGAATTATTATGCTGATACTGAGGGTGAAATGCAGTGTTTAAATTGGAGCTCAAAAACAAATATTTCCCAACTCATTAAAAGAAAAAAAATAGCTCTGGCTCCGAATTAGCCAGGAAATTTGTGTTTTACTGTTACTAGAACCACAGTGTTCAAGAATATATATAGAGATTCTGAAGAAGGTACATGCTCATTCCATATGGAGGAGATAGGGTGGCTACTAGAAATTTAAAGGAAAGGGTTATAGTCTTGCACTGCTCTGAATAGGAAGGAAGATTGGTGTATTTGTTAGTCAAAATGAAGAGTTAGATTTTTATTATATTGTTTGACAAGTGAAATATTCTAAAATAAAATAATAGAAAATCATGGTCCAGTAGTAGTAGGAAGAACAGTAGCACAGCTAGAGTGACCACTGAGGGACGGAGGCAGTAATACCGTGGTAAACCCTAAGCCTTGTAGGCACACAAGTCTTGGGTTCAAATTCTGGAGTAACTCTTTGTAGCTGTTTTATTGGATGAGATGGTTAAACATTCCAAGTCTCATTTCCTCAGTTGTGAAATATACATCACAAATATACATACCCTACCTCATGGGGTAATGGAGAAGATGAAATTGTAGTCTGGGTAAAGATCTTAGCGCCCTGTCTTCTGGCCCCTAGAAAGTGCTGAGTAATCAACAATAATATAATTAATAATCACTCTAATTTTGTTATCTGTTTACTCATAACCCATAAGGAAAGTATTAATACCCTTATTTTTCTGATGAAAAACCCACTTTGAGAACTTTAAGAAATTTTCCTAAGGTCACACACCTAGGAAATGCAGAGGTAGGATTTAAACTTAAGAAGGTCTGACTTCAGAATTCATGCTTTTTTTGTTTTGTTCTGTTTTGTTTTGCGGTACGTGGGCCTCTCACTGTTGTGGCCTCTTCTGTTGAGGAACACAGGCTCCGGACGCGCAGGCTCAGTGGCCATGGCTCATGGGCCTAGCCGCTCCGCGGCATGTAGGATCTTCCCGGACCGGGGCACGAACTTGTGTCCCCTGCATCGGCAGGCGGACTCTCAACCACTGTGCCACCAGGGAAGCCCAGAATTCATGCTTTTAATCATAACTGCATATCATCTTCTAAAAAGATCCTTTTAAGATTAGAATTCAGATCATTGGATTCAGAGTTGAGAGTGTAAACCAACACATCATAGATTGATTCCCCTATCTTGTCTGTTAATCTGAAGATTTCATACTATATTCTCATATCCTACTTCTATGTTAAAAATAAAAGCTTTATTATATAAGAAAGATATTAAGTAAAAAAATTTTAAACCCATATAAGAAAAGGAAGACATCACTTACAATCACACTGCATAATGGGATCCATCCTGATTTCTCCCCTGGGTGTGTGTATGTAGGTATAGTTCTTATTGGTTCTTTTTTTCCAAAATAAGAATACACCATGCATACTATGTTCTGATTTGGTTTCCTTCCCACTCTCTTATTTTATTATAAATGTCTTTCCATGTCTGTAACCTTATCCTAGTGGCAGCTTACATTGTTACATTGTTGCATTATATAGGTGTGCCGGAATCCATTTACCTAACTCCTTGTTGTAATCTTTAGGTTGTTTAGAGTTTTTCACCATCTTAGCAATACTTTCATGAACACCTTTGGCCACATATCTATTTGCACTTTCTAATAATTTCCTTAAGAGAAATTCCTAGTAATAGCATCGCTGGATTGATTAAAAGGTTGCCACATTTTTTAAAAATAAATTTATTTATTTATTTTTGGCTGTGTTGGGTCTTCGTTGTGGTGTGCGGGCTTCTCATTGCCGTGGCTTCTCTTGCTGGGGACCACGGGCTCTAGGCGCGCGGGCTTCAGTAGTTCTGGCTCGCGGGCTCCAGAGCACAGGCTCAGCAGTCGTGGCACACGGGCTTAGTTGCTCCGCGGCATGTTAGTATCTTCCTGGACCAGGGCTCCCTGCATTGGCAGGCGGACTCCCAATCACTGCACCACCAGGAAAGCCCGGGTTGCCACATTTTTAAGGATACATGTTCCAAATTGCCCTCCAGAAAGGTCACACCAGTGTGCTCTCCTGTGACAGCGTGAGACTACTTCTTCCCTGACACTCACCTCTATCCTGGGGGTTATTTTTGATCTTGCCAGCCTGGTGAAAAAGGGCTATATCTTATGCCTTTGATTACCAGTAGGTGTGTTTATGAACTATTTGTTTTCTTTTCATTGTAAATTGCCTCTTTTTATCCTTTGCCCATTTTATCATGCCTGACTTCTGAGTTTTGATTGGTCCAAAGAAACAATTTTCAGGAGTTTAAATTCTTGGGTGGACTATATTTGATTTCACTTTACAAGCAGTTAAATTTAGGGATTTCAGGTGCACATCCTTTTTATTTTTTTAAAGATCATGAGGAGAAATGACAGATGGTCTATAGTAATATAGGTATCAGAAAAGGCCAAACAACTTGCTCTAAGGATTTGTCTTCTTCCCTCCTACATGTTAAACAGAGACATAACTTTGAACTCATTCTTATGAGTAGGAACTTTAAAAACTCTGATCCCAAGAATGATCGATTGGATCCGTTCCTTTTTGTAATCCATAATTCCTTCTTTAATTTTGAAGATCTTCACAGTCATCGTTGTACTGTTGTACTTTAAAGTACATACCAATTCTGACCCTTTCAGAAAAAAATCCTCAGATCCATCAGGATATACTCACTCCATTTTCATGTCTAATGTAATTCTCTGCTGCTTACATAATTATTTCTGTTTCTTCTCTTCCAGTGGTCAGTTTGAATACAGTTTCTTTCCCAATTGAAGATATTTTCTGGTGGTTCACTATAAAAGCAGTGTTCATAATATAAATTGTATTTTTCTGTTGACATCCATTATAAAATTGAAAATTAACTGCTACTGAGAAATGGGGGTTTTTTGTTGAAGAAGAGTCCAGTGGTAACTGGTTAAACCATCAGCTGAACTCTTCTCACTTGAAAGTTTTAGCCCTTGCCCAGCAGCACAACTGGAGACATTTCTGCCTCTTCCTCTTTTTCTCAAAGTCTGTTCCTTGGACCTCTCAACAACCCTCCCCTGCCCCCACCACAGACTTTTTACCCTCTTGCCTGACAGTTTCCTGCTTGTGGCTTCCTTGTTCTCTATCCCTTCCTCTACCCCGTTCTCCCTCCCACCTGGATTTAAGTTGCTGAAAGACTGTGTTCTGGGCATCACCTTTCTTGAGTTTCATGTTATATAAAACAAATTGGTTTCCTACACAGTTATGAAGTTCTTGTACTGCTTTTTAAATTACAGTTTCCATAACTTAGATTGTATGTATCTGTGATAGAAATAAACTGTTTATAAGGAAAAACAACAGGAGAGTTTCTTCAGCTCTAGATGTAAGGAGTAGATTATTTTTGCTAGATTAAAAATCGTAATACGTTGAGGTCAGTTGATGTACTTGTTCTTAAACTCTATTTTTTTAAAGTTTTCTGTCTTACAATGTAAGATTCAAAGATTTTAAAGTACATGTAACTTTAAGTCCCATACTGTGATTTCTTGTAAATCAGATTTCATGTGTGGTCAAGTATTTTACTTCAAATACAAGAACTATAATAGTAACAATGGTTGTTTTGTTATTGAGATCCATATGCTAAAAGTAAGCATAGATTGTTAATTGTTGCTGAAACCAAGGGTATTCTTACAGAAGCACTTACTAGTTTAAGAAATACTAGCTAGTTAAAATAAATAAGTACGAGAAATAAATTTTCTCTGAATCTAAGTTGATCACTAATAACTATTGTTATCTCGATATTATGACATCTTATGCATGATGGACAGAATTAGGTAAAAATTCATAGAGTGAAAATTTAGTTTCTTGTACTAAATATGCAAATTTTAGATTAAGAAATATTATTTACAAATTATCCAAATATTTCTAATATTTATCATTTTAAAAAAAACATTGTCTTATACCCAGATGGTATAGTTGTAAGCCGTATTTCTTAAATTTAGTTATTTCAAAACTCTAAATTTCATTAAGAAGCTTTTCAAATATAAAGTTAAATATTAATTTGAGTTTAAAGTGACACAAGTTGAATTTGATTATTTATATTAAAAGAAGGCAGCAAAATTTTCAGTAATTAAAGTTCGCTCCGGCTTTAGTATCTGAGTAAAATGTTGTTTTTCTCTGCAAAGTTTGACACTTACCAGTAGAGGGCACTGTTGTAACACGGTAGATGTGTTTTATTGATTCACTAACTCCCCCATCTGCTTTTGCAGTTTGGAAAGTGTTTTTAAAAGCAGTGTTCTCTGTGTAATTAAAATCAGTTCCCTATATAATTAGCAATGGAGCCTTATTCTTTGTGGCAGAGTTTGTGGATGGTGATTTTTTTTTAGCCTGTACTCTTCTATAGCCAGTGCCAGAAACTATTAAAATGCAGAAAGTTATATTGTGGTTTATCAGCACTATATGATAGATGGAAATATACAAAATCACAGTGTTTTATGTAGGTGCTCTGAGCAAATTATTTGATAGGAAACGTTTAAAATTCCTGGTTCTATCTTGAGAAATAGCAGAGTTAATGTGCCATAGTAATAATATCTTGTGTTCAGGTGCCCTGAATAATAATAGAGGACAAGGAATTCTTGCAGGGTTTTAAAAAATGTATCAGCATTAGTGTGCTGCTTTAAGAAACCACTGATCTACTTAGCAAATTCTCTATGTAATTTCTTTTTCGTGCCTTTTTAAAGTCGAACTACTGATGTAGATATTTAGCTAGTGAAATAGTGAATATTAAAGCACAATTAAAGTTAAACCTCTCTTTCTGAAAGGAACATAAATGTTACATAAAGCGACAGTAAATGTGCATTCACTGCCTGGCTGCCTTGGGAAATGTGTGGGGGGCAGGGAGGCTTGAGAAAATCCAAGCCTGAGTTTGAAGTTGTCAGGGCTGTGATTCATAAAGTCATAATTTATCCATAAATCCCAAAGTAGCTTAAAACACACAGGAATCTTATTTGAAATCAAATTATAGATTACTAGTGATATAATTTTCAGGAACTTAAAAAATTAAGTAGTAATTTAATGTGTTTGAAATTAATTTCATTCTATGCTTTAATATTTGTAAAAGAAAAGTATTTGAGAATTAAGAATCTTAAAAAAAAAAAGAATCTTAATGGTTTAGTTTATTTTTAAATCTTTAATTGGCAGCCATGTGAAATTCTGGAATTAACTAGCATTTTCTTCAAGTTTGGGTTTTTTTTTAACTTTATATAATACTCTAGTTAAGGGTCTAATCGACTGTTGAAATTGTGTTTATCTCAAAACAGGCCTTTATTTTAAAAGGTGAAGAAGGACTTGCATTGGCCTACTTTATGGATCGTATCACAGACTTTGAAAAGCTGAATAGGTGATTTAATGTTGATTTAGCCATTCACTCTGACAATAAAAATGCGGGGTAAAACTTGAGAGAGGAGTAAGATGGTTGAGGGGAGCTACCAATGTAACTTTTTAAAAAAAGCATTTAGAAATATCTTTTATGCATTTTATGGTCACTATATGTATATTTTTAGAATATTTTAGAGGAATTGGAACAAAGCGTGAGCTGAAGATTGGAATGCGCCTTAAGAAAGCTCTGTCATTTCCCCCTAAATTCCCCTGACGTTGCAGATGTCGGAAGACCTAGTTTTCTCCCCTTCCTCCCATCAGTCCCACACTCTGTGCTTTAGGTGTGTCAGGAGACAGATGAGACCAGGTGTTTTGAAGAAGCAGCCACATGACAGAGGATATATAGAAACTGTACTAGTTTCTTGTTAGGCAACTAAAATATTAGGTCGATTAAAGAAAGTAACTTAATGCTATTTATCCATAGATATAAAGCTATTGTCTTCTCATTGCTTATGACCACAGTGAGAGTAAAACAAGTTTTCATTTTGTGGAAGCCTTTGTATCGAGTGCTTACAGTTCCTGTATCATCTTGGTAATGATTATTGCTGTGTTTTCCCCCTGGAGAGGCCATCACAGGTTTTAGTTGAGGCTATTTGTATTCAGCAAGGTCAAGATAAGTTTTATCTCTCCAGATAAGTCAAGTGCATTAGGATCGATAAGTAATTGTAAAATGCACTGAAAATATTATTGCCACGCTCTTAACGAATTTGTAAAGCTGTAAGCTTGTCATATAAAATATACCTCTTACTGTTTTTATTTATTTGTATGGAGCTCATGAGTGCAATTAATTTTACAAGCATTTTAAAGAAGAGAAAAACTGAGGAGCAGATTAATGTTTTTAGAAGTCCTCGATTGCTCTAGATTTAAACCTGTACTGCCGAAGTTTTAGAGGCTAATTTTTTTAAAGAAATGCAAAAGAATAAATATTACAAGGCATTTATAAATTACACATATTAATTGAGTTTACTTGTTAAGATAATCATTTTTATGAAGTTATATATATCTTTACCTCTGGACTTTCCTGCAGAAATCAGATTTCTGCTTCCTTGGTTGGGGGATGGTGGTAGGAAAAAAAGACCTTATACTTAATCAAGAGATGATGGTGAGTATTGCATTATTTTGGCACTTCTGTTCTAACCCAAAGATACAAATAAGCTCTACATGTTTAAAGACAAAAAGGATTTTTTGTTGTTTTTTGTTTTCTTTCTTACTCAGAGGAATACTTTTATGACATATGTTCATGAATATATTAGAAAACGTAGGCTCTAAAATGTTACGTTTCGTCGTAATATTTTTTTCAGTTAATTTTCTGTGGGAAACAGGACCACGATGTTAGGAGAAATGTCAACTGAAGTAATTTTCTCTCAAGGTGCAGATTACTTGGAAGAATTTTCCCCAGATTACTTGCCTACAAATATCACATAACTATAGAGAACACGTATACTAAAGAAGGTATATACTGAACTTGAGTCCCTTTTTCTCTTCAGTAGTCTTATTAAGAAGAAAGCCTTTCTGAACTTCGTGGGTTTATAGTTTGGAATCACGCTGCCCCTGCTTGCATTCATATTTCTTAATTCTCCAAAATGCACTGTTTTGCCTTTAGCACTCAATTAAAGGTACCAGTTTGTAAGTTTTCCTTGTTTTAAATGAAGCTTGCTTATCTGAGCCATTAATTGAAATAAGGACTGAAAGCAGCCTTCACGTTGATTTTAGGTATTATTTATCAGTCGGTATTTATATGGTAGTAAATAAAAACCGCTATTGCTCTCATAATTGTCCCTTCTTACTTTTTCCCCCTCTCTCCATACTTCACACATTGTTTATTTATTTAACCATTTAAATTGAAGGTAATGTAAACATCTGGCACCGTTTCTGGAAATTGTAACCATTTTCTTTGAAAGTTCCTATAAATGATGGTCTCTGAGCCTCACATTTATTCATCTTTCGAATATGGTTCTACATTTCTACCTACTTAGCCATTTCTCTTTCTGGCTGAAGAATGACACTTTTCCCTCAACGTTAGGTCAATTTGTTTTATTGCTGGATTGGCTAGATTGTGTTATAACAAAAAGAAAATCCAGAGGTGTGGAGGAAGGTATGGCCAGCTCCACTGAGAGCAGACAGGCTGTATTGTAGGGTGAGTGGGACCAGGACAGCGGCTGGCCTCGAGGGGAAAAGCAGTTTGAAATAGTTCACTGTTTCTTCAACAGTTATCTTTGTATGGTGGTCGTAATGCAATATTAAGAAAATTAGAGCCTTAAAAATAGAACAATGGTCCTTTTTAAATATATCTAATTTAGTAAATTTGCCCCCCATCTCTGGTGTCTAATTACTCCAAACAGAAGAGAAAAAGGAGAAATCCTATCTACCGACAGAAAAGTGCGTTGCAAAAAGTGGCACGTTTTTACTTCTTTTTGTGGAGAACATTTTAATTCTACTTTCATCAGGAGGGCAATAAAAGCAAACTTGGTTTCAAAAGCAAATAAATTTTTTTCCCCTCATAGAACTATTTTACTGACAGAATATAGTCAAACTCCAAAGAAATGATAGTAATCTCATATTACTCTTAAACTTTAAAATTTATATTTACCAAAAAAAAAAAAACATTTTTTTTCTTCCTTCTTACTTACGGTTTGTCTCTCCTGTATAATGAAGGGAGACACCTAATGACCAAAAGGTAAATGTTACATGTGTATAAATTAGTTGGTGAAGTGATTGATATTTTTCTTTTCTTTGTTCCTAAATAGTCAAAACAGAAAATTTCAACAAGAGAAAGATGAGACTGTTGCTTAGGGACTGTTGCTTAGGGTTAATTTCCTAAAATAATGTAAAGTGCTTTTTTTTCTTTTTTTTTTTAATTTAAAAAGATTGTTAGTGGAAAACAGTGCTTTACCCGCAATGTTCAGGAATCTCCGTATTCCTGATTGTGGACCATGTCATCTCTAAATTTAATCATGAACAGTCGTCTAGAGGTATTTTATTTTGAATGAAATGGGCCATGTACAAGTATTTTAAAGTGCAGATTGCTTTCGAAAAGTTTTCCTGTTGGTTGTGTTAAGAATTAAGTTTGAAGGAACGACTTATTTATTGTCACAAAAGCTACTGAAATGCTGTTGTCGGAAATGCCTTTATCGTACACGTGGGAGGGAGAAGCCAGTCAGAGTCTCACATGTTCATGAACGTGCGAGCTGTGCACAAGGTCATGGGTATTAATTGTTACGTCACGTTTTGTGCATTTAATTTTAATTAGCTTATTTGAAAATATAAATGTATTGTCCTAAAAGTTGTAAAAGCTCTTTGGTTACTTTCTTTACCTTTGGAGTGTAGCCAAAATCAATTATTTTACTGAAATCTTTATCTACACTTTAACTTTTCTGCCACCTATTAAAACTATTTTTTCACCTCCACCAACAGATTGCTTAAACGTTGAAAGTGCATGATTCTTCCTCCAGACTTTTTCCTTGTACTGGAAATAGGATGGTGCTAAACCCATCACTTTTACTTTGATTTGCTTCCTTTATCTTTAGCAAATCTAAATAAAACTGTCATCCTGATTTTCAGATCTCTCTTTGAACTTCCTTTACCCAAATTGCTCACTTCCCTATCGGCTTACTCCTTTTTTTAAAAAATGGAGATTCCACATCCAATGTTTATTTTTTCCTGTTACTATTCTTTTTTTTTATTTTTAGAAATACTTTTACTGTATAACTTACTACTTGTTACTCCCTTTTTGTAACTACAAACTTCGTTGAGAATCTTACAGAAAAATGAGAAAATTGTCAGCTTCTGAGTCTTTAGGAGTAATTAATACTGACTTTTTAAATGTTTTAACGATACCTGAATTTGTAACCTTAGAATTCATTGGTAGGGATCGAGGAGGTGGTAAGGGTGTGGTTTAGTAGGGTTTTTTTTCCCCCACATTTGAATGTTTTTTACATAATTAATTTCTCGGTATTTTAAAAACTTTCAGTAAAGTAGGTATACACACTTATTAGCCCAGAATAGTCAACAAAAGTTTTTTTTTTTTAAGTTGGAATTTCTTGCTCAGTTCTTAAGACACACAGAAAAAAATTAAACTACCTGTTTACTTAATTCCTAAATATTCAGAATATGAATGAGAATATAATGAGAATATAGCATAATGTATTATTAGAATTTTCAAATACTCTTTTAATAAAAAGTAGAAATACTTTTCTTTTATCATTATTATCTTACAGTAAGAGAGTCTAAGAATCATAGAACTGGAGAGACCTCTGAGATTACAACCCTTCAAGGTAAAAAATAAGGTGGTTCAGGCTCATAGTGATAAAGTGACCTGACTAAAGTCTTAAAAGCTAGTTAGTGACAGATGGAGATAGAATGAGGTTTCTTGGTTCTTACTCCACTTTGTAAAACTGCATGATAAATTCAGCGTCCCTCTTTCCCCTTCACATGCCCCTAATACACCACGTATGTTGTTTTGAGAAGGGCCTGGCTAGAGAGGTAGTTCCCATGGTGTGATGACAATTCAAATGTGAAAAACATTTGAGCTAATGTTTCTGTCTTACCTGTCACGGTTTCCTTTCAATGACTTTTATTGTACTTTCCAATTTGGCATTTATTCAGTAGACGTTTATGAGTACATACCATGTGCCACTTTACTGCAAAACGATAGGTCACAGATAGTGTGCCTCTGACCTTCCCAGGCTATTCGTTGTTCTAAAACATGCCTTTAAAAAGAATACAAGACCATCCTATGGATATACCCAGGAGCAGATCTTGGTTTTGTGAGGCTTAAAGCTTATACAACTCTGGGAGCCTTCCTTAAGCAAGTAATATAAAATAACAAATACAAAAAAGCAGATTCAAATTCCTATTGATGGTGGAATACACACACACACACACACACACACACAGTCACACAGTGTGGAATATTATATGTCAATGAAAAATGATCTCCAACTACAGACAATATAGAAAAATCTCTCAAACATAGAGTCAGTGAAAGAAGCCAGACCAAACACAGCACTGCTTCTGCTCTTAAAAGAGCGTGTGATGGTGACCTTGTAGAGGGCAGGAGGGACTGGAAGCATAGGATGCTGGTAATGCCCTTCTCTTGATCTGAGCGAAAATTCGTCAAGCCATATGCTGTAATATATGTACTTTTCATATACTTACTATATTTTAATAAGAAATTTAAAAAAATTAGATATACAGCCTTAGGGAAATCCAAGGGCCATTAGCTTCATGGTAAACCTCCCTCTAGATACACTGTAATAAATTCAACCAGTTTACTTTTTTCAGACATTTAGGCTGCTTCCAATACAGATATCCTTGTGAAGTTAAAAGTTTAAACATTTGTAATTTTATGAAAAGTTAAATATGTCCATGTTTGGGTTTTTTGTTTAAATACTGTTTCCAAATAGCAGAATAACAAGGAACTTTTATTTCCTTTCTCCATTTTCATCCTTTTTATTTTAAGAAGTTATACCTTTGGCATAAAATTACCTTGACCAATTTTAAACATTAAAATGTACAGTACTTGCAAACTTGTCTATGAAAGATTTTTGGAATTATATGCTATTAATGAAATGCAACCTTGCACTTCACTTGGTTACATACTAATACATATTTGATTATATATATTTATCTTGTATAGTTTTGAGTCCAAACTACTTTCAGTTTATATTAAGTGAAATGATGATGCTCACCCTCATCTTTGTCACAAGGTTAAGATGAACAACAACAAGGAACTGTTTTATTTGGAAAATGGCACAGTTATTATTTTAGATGATATTTAGAAATTTATTGTATTAACGAGCCACCAAATGGACTCCTAAAAGAAATACAGCGTGTAACCACAGACTTTTAAAAAGTAAGATAATTCAGACAGCATTCAAAATAATGGGAGATGTTTTCAGGATATTTAGTTTTCTACCTCTACCTGTTAGATAACTTGCTTTGTCTATCTAATGGACCATAGTTATTTACCTTTCTGGCTTTATGTGTGGCTTTTCAACTATTGTTTTAATTCTGGTTTTGTTTCTTAGTTTTAGTCTTACCAACATGTATCATTACAGATAAAAAGGCATGTAAAGAAAAACACGTACTTGGATTTAAAAAATTTATTCCTTCTACTTTTGGGGAAAATAAAACCTCTGTTTCGGAGAGGGCCTTCATTTGAAACATTTTTGCATATCTGAAAACAAAAAATATTTTCTAGTTAATGTGATCATCTGTATATAAGGTCCGGTGAGGGTCTGGAGGGAATTAGTGGATGTGAGAAATCAAAAATATACAGTATACAGTTATTCCAACCAATACCCCTAGCACTATAAAACACTGCTTAAGAGAACTTAAGTAAACAGTTGGGTAACAGAAGCTATGTCAGAATTTTCCTATATTGCCCCATCCTCTTGGATTGTATGATAGGTATCTTGATGCCATTAGTTTCCTTTGAGAGCAATTTCTTATAAATGCATTCATGTTTCTAGAACAAGCTATTCTACACAGAAGAAATTGTTTCTTCCTGTGCTTTAAGTCCCTCTTCTGTGTGCATTTTCTGAATGGTTTCTGTACCTGCTAGCAAGGTTACCAGAAGCAACTCCTTACTACTCATCACTGAGCTATTTACATTGTAATTTGGCAAACATCATTGTTGATGGTGAGTAATATAAAATGTCTAACGTTTCAACTGTATAACCCATTCATATTAACTTATCTACATTTCTGCAATCCAGCATATCAGTGTTCACAGGGACAAAGAGATAAATTAGGGCGAAATTATTCACCTCATCAAAGGATTCCCTTAAAAAGTTAGGTCTTTGAAGATAATATTTTCCCACAATGTGTTGCAATACTGTGGCGTACCTTAAGAATCTTCAGTTATATTTTAATACCCTGGGTCCCTAACCTTTAAGAGTTGCCTTTAATTAGTACCTCTGTGTCAGCAGTATATAAAAATTCCAGAATTCCGTTTTAAAGAACCATATGTTTTATAAAACAGGGTGATCTAATAATTAAATTAGGAAGGAGATAAACAAAAGACTCTTGTCTCTCAGGCATATAAGAAAAGAATAGGGCTTCCCTGGTGGCGCAGTGGTTGAGAGTCCGCCTGCCGATGCAGGGGACACGGGTTCGTGCCCCGGTCTGGGAGGATCCCACATGCCGCGGAGCGGCTGGGCCTGTGAGCCATGGCCGCTGAGCCTGCGCATCTGGAGCCTGTGCTCTGCAACGGGAGAGGCCACAACAGTGAGAGGCCCGCGTACCGCAAAAAAAAAAAAAAAAGAATAAAATGGACGGTGGGTTTAATGCAAAATTTAGCAATGAAGCATGAACTTTATAAATAATTTGTTTTTTATATCAAATATGTTTATATATGTTTTACAAATAAAAAGAGCAAGACACGCCCCATTTCTAGAGAGGTCATCAAAACGTGATAGAGTAACAATTGTGTGTTTAAATGTAATGAAAAAATTATCCTCAAGGAAGCATTCCAGGATCAAGTTGGCAGAGTGATAGGATACAGTAGAAAGAGCTCTGACCGGGAGTGGAGGGGAGTGGGGGGGAGGTTAGGCCTGGGTTCTAATTCCAGCCTTAAATCTAATTCACTGTATAACTCTGGATGAGTTACTTACCTCCTCTGCCCTATTGGACTTTTTTTTTTTTTTATTTACAGAACTGCATTTTGTGATTCTTAAGCAGAGATACTATCACTAGGGACTGTTTATATTAGATGTTGATCGGCTTCCATAGGAGTTTTTCCTGTAACTTCACAGGTATGTCATAGGATGAATAATGGAAAGAAATAGTAAGGTCAGTTAAACAGCTATCGATTGGGTACTTACAGTGGGTTCAAAACTATAAATCAAGCAGGTTTGATTTAACCACAAGTCTTCACAAAAACAGCTATTTCCTAAAGTGGTGGGTGCATTATATATTTTACTGGATTGCAGGGAAACAAAAATTTATTCAGATTTTGGAAAATTAGATATAGCTTGTGGCATTGCACAGAGATCTGCTTACTGGAGAATATCAGAGAAACATTGGTCTTAGCATGTTGGATTTGGAGGTTTGGTGAGTCCAACACGTGCATTCAGATATACCATGTGTCAGTGGCAGGCATACAAATACTCCACAGTCCTTGCCTCTAAGAAATTCACAGTCTGTGCTAGGATCTGAGAAGCCATCTAGTCCACCTACTTCATTTTATAGTGGAGGAAATAATATTATTAAGAGGCTGAGAAAAGAAATCTTCAAAAGCAAGAAAATGAGAGCAAGAAGTTTGGTCTCGGGGAAAAAAAGAACATGTTACCATTAAACCTAAAGTTGGTAGAAAGCCTTTAAAAGGTTTTAGGGAAATAAGACTGTAACCACAGGAAAAGGCACATAGGTTTGATAGGTGAAAAATACACAAGGCATAGATTGAGACTCAGTATAAGGAAGAACTGTCTAACAGTTACAGCTGTCTGAAGATGCAGTGGTTCATATTGGAAGGGGGTCGAAGAAGTGAGCGAGTAACCGGTGGGCTTCGGGAACTGCCCAAGAGAGCACTTGAGGTTCTTGCAAAAATATTAAGCAATAGCTGGTTTAATACACTGGATGATTTTGTTTTACTTTCTACTTGGAGATAGTCTTGGACTTACAGAAAAATTGTAAGACTAGCACAAAGAATCCCCCATATATTCTTTATTTATATTTCCTAAACATTAACATCTTACTTCATTTGCTCTGTTTCTGTGTATATATATATATATATATATATATATATATATATATATATATATATATATATACATGCTTTCTTTTGTCTTTTCCTGAACCGTTTGAAAGTTGCCAACAAGATGTCCTTTTATCCTTAAATATGTCAGTGTGTATTTTCTAAAAACAAGAAATTTCTCATATGTAACCCCAGTACAGTCATCAGAATCAGGAAATTAACATTGATATAATGGCATTATCTAATTTACAGACCATATTCAAATTACATCAGTTGTCCCTATAATATCCTCTACAGCAAAAGAAAACAAAAGTGTTTCTGGTCCAGCATCCAGTTAGGAATCACATGTTGCCTTTACTTGTCACGTCTCTTTAATTTCTTTAATTTAGAACAGTTCCTCAGTCTGTTTTTGCCTTTCAGTGACCTTGCTGTTTTTGAAGAGAATAAGCTACTTATTTTGTAAAATGTCTCTCGATTTGGGTTTGTCAGATATTTCCTCATGAGATTCAAGTTATGTGTTTTTGTCCGAAATCCCATAGAATAGTGGTGGTGTGTTCTCGTGGGCCGTGTGAAGAGCCCAGTTGTGTTGATTTCATGTTGACTTTCCTTGGTTAAGGCAGTGTCTGCCAGGTTTCTCCACTGTCAGGTTATTATTTTTCTCTTTGTCATGGCTAACTTTCTTGTGGGGAGATGCTTTAAGGTGATGTAAACATTTTGTTTTTCACCCAGTTTTATCCACCACTTTTAGCATCCACTAATGATTTACACCTGGACCAGTTATTAGCATTATAGTTGCTGGATGGTAAATTTCTAATTCTGTCCTTCCTTCTACATTTATTAGTTGGCATTCTACCCTAAGGGAGCTTTTTCCTTCTTTCTCACTTATTTATTCATGTATTTATATCAGTGTACACTTGTGGATTTTTTTTTTTACAGCTGTGTTTTATTTTATTTATTTATTTTATTTATTTATTTTTTTGGCTGCATTGGGTCTTTGTTGTGTTGCGCGGGTTTCTCATTGCAGTGGCTTCCCTTATTGCGGAGCACAGGCTCTAGGCGTGCGGGCTTTGGTAGTTGTGGCACGTGGGCTCAGTACTTGTGGCACACAGGCTCTAGGGTGTGCAGGCTTCAGTAGTTGTGGCTCGCGGGCTCTGGAGTGCAGGCTCAGTAGTTGTGGTGCACAGGCTTAGTTGCTCCGTGGCATGTGGGATCTTCCCAGACCAGGGATCGAACCCATGTCCCCTGCGTTGGCAGGCGGATTCTTAACCACTGTGCCACCAGGGAAGTCTCCACTTGTGGATTTTTATTTTAGTCAGTGGTTATACTCCATGACTGTCGTCTTTTATTTTGGTACTTAAATTGTCCCTGATTTGGCCCACGCAAGCCCCTCAAGCTGCCTTGGTGTTCTTTGACATGTTTCCATCATTCTCGGAGCCCTTCGTTACTCTCTGGCCCAACAAGATGATCCATCTCTTCTTGTACTTCCCAGCTCTAGCCCAGGAGCCAGCGATTTCTCCAGCACCCTGGCTCCTTTTGTGGAAGAATGGAATTTAGAACCCAGGATCTGGGTACTAGGACTGACCACTGCTGCTACGGTGTCCTTTCTATTAGGTGCTCTTAGCAGACAGAGCTAGGAAATACATTCATGTGCGCGCACAGACATCTGTATCTGTTTCCATAATTCTCTCTTCAGAGCAGTAAGAGCAGGAGTTTATACTGCCAACTCCAAATTGGATCCAAAAGCACAGAGTTTATTCTCTTATTTGCTTAACTCTAGAGTATGTGGAAAGGAGCTTCAGAATTGCTAACCCATAGCAGTGTGGGAAACAATCCTACTAACTAGATTTCAGTTTTTGTTCACAGTTATTTTATATTTTTAATCTTTAGTTTGAAGGTATGTAGTCAAAATTTTGTGTTAAAAGTTACTGGAAGGGCTGGAGGGTTATTGCTTATTCACCAGCTCTAGAGTTTCTGTTTGGGGTGATGGAAAAGTTTTGGAAATAGATAGTGGTAGTGGCTGCACAGCATTGTAAATGTAATTCATGCCACTGAACTGTACACTTAAAAATAGTGCAAGTGGACTTCCCTGCTGACGCAGTGGTTAAGAATCCGCCTGCCAATGCAAGGGATATGGGTTCGAGCCCTGGTCTGGGAAGATCCCACATGCCACGGAGCAGCTAGGCCCGTGTGCCGCAACTACTGAGCCTGCACTCTAGAGCCCATAAGCCACAACTACTGAGCCCGTGTGCCACAACTACTGAAGCCCGCGCGCCTAGAGCCCGTGCTCCACAAGAGGAGCCACCGCAATGAGAAGTCTGCGCACCGCAACGAAGAGTAGCCCCCGCTCGCCGCAAATAGAGAAAAGCCCACGTGCAGCAACAAAGACCCAACAACGCAGCCAAAAATTAATTAATTAAAAAAATAAAGTACCTCATATAAGTGGAATCATACTTAAAAAAATAGTGCAAGTGGCAAATTTTATGTTATATATATTTTATCACACACACACGCACACACACACACACACACACACACATCGCTTGGATTGGTCCCCTTTTCTCCTGTCGACAGTATAGGTATGTGTATTATTCATTGGAAATAGAGTTAGGTTCATTTGTTTCTATTTATATTCCTTTTTAGGCTTTTCCCCCATCCTTGAGGTTTCTTCCTTATGTAAAATATTAACGTGGCTCCAACAATTTGCAAGTGTCCTCAGAGAAGTGTCGCTCCCTCATTTTATCTGCCCCACTGCCCCACCCCCCATCCTTTCCTCTTGTTGCCACCACCCCATAGGTGACACTGGTCACTCATCCCGTTGGTGACCATTCTCATGAGCTTCTGGCTTACCCTTCATGTCTCCCGTATATTCACTTTCTCCTTTGTGTCTCTTATTTGATTACAAGCGTTTTTAATTCAAATACCTCTGTGCCTTTGCTCTTGTTCTTCTGGTGCTGTATCCGCTCTCCCCCAGATGACCAACCTTTCTTCCCCACGAGGACAAGCGCACCTGTGTTTTCTCCCATCAACAGGCGCCCCACCTTCATTAACACCTTTTCTCCACGGGGAGCCTCTTTGAGCTGAGCGCTCTCATGGGCACTGCCCCAATGATTATTTCTGATCACCTGTCCTCGGGTTTTAAGTTTGAAGAACCCCGTCTAGGCCAGATCTTCCCCGTGTTGATGCTTTTGGACGAATCGGCCACATTCAACGTGACCAGCCGCCCCTCCCCTCCTGCCGCTGCCCCCTCCCTGCCCAAGTGCTGGCATCACCTGGAGCTCCGGTCCCTCTTCTGTTTCTCAAGCAGTTTCTTTGCTTTCTCCTGCCTCTTTCCTTTATTACTGTCCTTCCATATAAACCTTTTAATTTTTTTCTCCTGAATATGTAACTATTCCTGTTTTCTTTCCTCACCATATATAATAACAGAAGAAAAGTGTGGGCTTTGCACTCCTAGACCTGGCCGAGAACTCTGGCCTGTCCCCTCAATAGCTGTATGGTTCTCTGAGCCCCTGTGAACTCAAGCTTCCTTATCAGCAAAGTGAGGGTAATCATATCTCACAGAGTGGTCGTAAAAGTTAAATGAGATAACGTATACATCATAGCACATAGCAGACATCCAATAAGTGTTCATCTCCTTCCCAGTTCCCCATCTTAACACTAATATTCACTTTACTTTCAACACTTATAACCTGATCTCTGCTCTCGAGTAACTTCTGTCAGTCTTATTTAGGAAGTGAAACTTATACTCATGACATGAATAGGAAAATAATATAAACCGGAGTAATCACATATTGAAATTATTTAAAATACGTTCTTTAAGAGTATCTTTAAATTTTGTTTGAAATGTTCTCTTTTATATAAGGGATACAAGCTGGTGGAGGAAATGATTAGGGAAACAGAATATAAAGCAGTTTCTGGACGGATACCATTAGTTAAAGGGGTGCTAAGGAAAGTGAAGTTACACCGGGACTTGCCGTCTTACGTAAAATAGTGTAGCTCTGAGGCTGGCATGAAATGCTGCTTACAAAATTGTTGCGAGTGTGGAGAGAACTTTTTGTGATTGCACAGAGTCAAGAAAGGCTTTATCCTCGTGGTGAAAAGACTCCGTTTGTAGCTCTTCTCTCTTTTCCTCTCTCTCTTTCTCTTCTTTTTTCTTTCCCCACTTCTGTTGCTCATAGGGAGAGGAAGCAGGAGATCAGAGAGCAGAGTAGATGAAAATGCAACATAAGACTTTTCCTGGTGATAACTGTGAACTGTTTAGGAAGATGAATTGACTGCCTGGGACTGAAACAGATAAGAACCCCAGGAGTGTTTTGATGCTGAATCATCTGAAGTCTGAGAACAAACCTCAAGAAAGGCTTTTCAATCCATGCTAGAATTGGGGGTGATAAAGACAAAGTTAAGGATTAGAGAGGAAGATACCTGATTGTACCCTTAGGTTATTAAAATTCTTTATAATTTTAATTGGCCATTTAAAACAGAACGCCAGAGGAAATTATAGAGTTGAAAAGTGAAGCATTTAAGTCTTAGATACCAAATCCTCCATGTGAGCTCTTTCTTGGTCAGTGGTTCCAGCTCCATTCCGCAGAGCAGTAATAGAGTAGCTTGGGAGGCCTTTTTATTTCTATTTATTTATTCATTGAATTTTTAACTAATTAATTAATTTTTGGCTGCATTTCGATCTTTGTTGCTGCGCGTGGGCCTTCTCTAGGTGTGGTGAGCAGGGGCTTCTCTTGCTGCGGAGCACAGGCTCTAGGCTCTCGGGCTTCAGTAGTTGTGGCTCACGGGCTCTAGAGCGCAGGCTCAGTAGTTGTGGTGCACGAGCTTGGTTGCTCTGCGACATGTGGGATCTTCTCGGACCAGGGCTCAAACCCATGTCCCCTGCATTGGCAGGCAGATTCTTAACCCCTGCACTACCAGGGAAGTCCCTATTCACTGAATTTTAAAATTCAACATCTGTTATGGAAAATTGTTATGAAAAGCTAAATAGACTTAACCACATTTCGAAATCAGATTCATCTCAAACATCTCAGTACTAGACAGGCCTGTAAACTTTTCAACCTTTAAATTTGTGCTAGTTTGGGGGACTTTCTTAAATAGAGATTTCTAGGCCCTTGAATCCGCCTTTTAGAATGCTGCTGCCATTGTGGTGAACTGACTCACCTGGCCAGCATCAGGTCCATTGCTCTGCATCCTATCACCTCTCGTTTCCAACTCTTTCTCTCTATCCCCCCTTCCCCAGCCTGCAGACACTCTCAGGTCTCTCCCATCTTAAGAAAAATGTTGAAAGCCCTTCTTCAGCTGTCTTCCTCTAGTCCGAGAGCCATGCCCCTTCCCTCTGGGTCTCCCCCATGTCCATGCTTGTTCAAGCGCCCCCATCATCCATTTCGTTCCCATGGTAGAAGCCCACGGGGTCCTCTGACATCTTCTCTTTCGCACTCTTCTAATCAGCTCTCTCTCGAATTCTTGTCAATTCTACCTCCTAGACATGAAATCCATATTCTTTTCTGACCCCAAGGGCCCAGTTCTAATTTCACAGCTACCCTTCCTCCCTTCTCTGTCCACCATACTGGGCTAGAGCAGTATTTCTGAAATAGAGATCTGGTTACTTCTCTACTTGAAGTTCTTCAAATTATTCTGCCTTCCTGATAAAAACCAAAGCCTTGGCCGTGGCAGGTAGGATGAGCCTCACCTTCCATCACCCCCCTTTGCCCTTTACTCACAAGCCTGCAATGCACCGCCCGCCTTTGTTTTCTCTGCTTCAGAGACCACTTCTTCTTATCTGCCTGCTGAACTTCTATATCCTTTTTAGGATTTAACCCCTTTCAAGTTCTCTCTGACCTCTCCTTGCTAGCCAGGCCTGGCTGGGTGCTCCGAGCATCGTGTTCCTGTGCCTGTGCTGGTGCCTTATCACTCATGAGTGAGCTCCTGCATCTGTGCTCCAGGTCCCAGCTGAGTCCATAGAAGCTCTTATCAGACCTCAGCTGGTCAGTTCATCACAGAAAAGAAGTTAAAGCGGAGAATTGTTTAAAGAAAAGATTCATATATGAAAACTGTAACTTGATACTCAGTTGAGACATATAAATGTCCCTCCACCTGGCTCTCTCAGTGGGGTCAAGGCACAGTGAGTGTTGGTTGTCTGGTTGGAATTTTTTTTATTTTTTTATTTTTTTTGCGGTACGCGGGCCTCTCACTGTTGTGGCCTCTCCCATTGCGGAGCACAGGCTCCAGACACGCAGGCTCAGCGGCCATGGCTCACAGGCCCAGCCGCTCCACGGCATTCGGGATCTTCCCGGACCAGGGCACGAACCCGTGTCCCCTGCATCGGCAGGCGGACTCTCAACAACTGCGCCACCAGGGAAGCCCTGTCTGGTTGGAATTTAACATGACTTTTCTTGCATCAAACACCCTCTGGTACATCATCTGTGATCTCCAGTTTTACTTTCCTTAAATTGAAGTTAGAACTTTAAAACCTTGCAAAGTAATCAGTGCAGAATCCTTCTAGATTTTAACTCCTAATGCTTCTAGTTTGTTTTTTAAATCCTTGCCCACACTTATATCAACAGACATTTTCCCCCCAGTGATGGGTCTATATTGAGCCTTACCGAAGCGTGCAATTTACTTTTTGTTAGAAACAAAACACTTTTTGCACTCATATCTCCTTGGTTAATATTCAGTTAAGCAACATAGCTGCAGTAACAAGTACAACTGGCAAGAACTAGTTTGAGAACAGCACAGCTGATTTTTGGTAAACACATAGCTCAACTAGTGGAGGCCAATATTTATGGGACTGATGGAGAGTAGCTCCAGGCTTTATTAGCTGCCTGCTTTCTGCAGACTGGGAGTGTCAGCAGATATGTTTTAGAGGAAAATTGAAGAGCATTAGTTAATCTAGTGAGTCACTTAAATGGAGGTTGCAGGCTTTTGATATAGGTGAAGTTATCTTTCTTTGGTTGGTTGCTGGTCATAATTTGTTTTTTTAGCTGCTTTTATGGTTTTACCCATTTTGATACGTGGGAGTAATTTTGTGAATGAGCTTTAATCTTTCATCTTTTATTTATTATTTGTACCACTAATTACTTTCAGCAAAGACTTGAAGATGCTTATTGTAAAAGACACAGATACAAATTACATTTTGTACATGCAACTGTTTAAAAAAAATAAGGCCCAGCAAATTATATCAGTTTCAAAAAACTTAATATAAATTTAGTTATTTCTGATTATTTGTGTGCTAACTGGTAATGCTGTGAACTAACTGGTAATGTATTGAAAGGCATGGTTGATTCTTATGGTGTACTACGTACAGAGGAAGTTACAAAAATATGTTTTTTTCCCTAAAAATATCAGTAAGCTTAAAAAAATATTTTCTTTCTCCTCTTTTTTCTCTTTACCCTCTTCTCTATATTCTTGTTAAAAAGTTTTTTCCTTAAGATATTTGATTATGGTATAAGGCAGCTAATTTAAGCATCTGTTTATCACTGCCTGGCTAGACTGAATGTAAAATTTCAATTGAATTACCTCCCAAGAGGGCTTTGAGCTCTTAGGGTAAAACACATCATTTTCTCTTTTCTCTCCCGGGATTGTCAGCAGAAAGAATTCATCTAAATAGTTTACATGCATTTTGAAAATGTTGTATCTACTGGACTTAGCTCTGTTGTTTGCGGAACGTTGCCAACATAAATGGAATAGCTACTTTGCTTGTTAACTCAAGCACAATGGTGTTATGTGGTCTTACAATATGCGTATAAATTGTAGCAGTGAATGACTTTTGCTTATAGTTAACTTATAGCCAGTTTTCATATTAACAAAGAAGAGATTTTCCTCTTTTAACAGTTTGTTTTCAAAACCTGGATGTTTTGAAACATCAGTCATTCATTCAGTCATTAAATATTTATTGAGCAATTTCCATGTATACAACTTTATATATTACAAAATTCAGATATACATTGTAAATGCTTATTTTGCCACTTTTCTCTGAAAGTTTTGGGTTTTCTGTGCACTTTCATCTGTTTCGTAAGGGCTTGATTGAACTGAACTAAACATATCAATAAACAAATTCAGTGTATTCGGTCTGTCAGTAACTATAGCACAGACAGGTGTGTCAGCTCCTGAGCTTTCAACTTGGAGGACTCTTCATTCCTTTTTTCAGATACTACTTTCATAAGAAAGCACCGTAATTTTCTTCTCTTTAATCTACTTGATTGCAAAAATTTTGCAAATATAAAATATTTGCAAATATAAAATTTTGCAAATATAAAAAATGCAGATGAAAACTCGATTGCTCCAGTTTTTCTTCTTTTACAATAAAAATGATTATTTTAAAAAGCAGCACATAATATTTCAAAAATTTTTAAAAAGCAGCACATAATATTTCAAAAATTTTAAAACTGTGTTAAAATATTAAATCTTACCATGGCAAAATAGACTATATTGTCAGATTAGTAAAACAAAAATATTTGTTATCTCTAATCATTAGTTCTGCTATAAAGTTTAGGTTGGTTTTTGAAACACATTGGGGTTTGTTTGTTTGTTTGTTTTTACAAAATTCCAACAGCATATGTATCTGTTGGTTGATCCTTCAGTTGGTCAGTTATCCATCTTTGAAATGTCAAAGAATCTAAAATGGAAATCATTCTTTATTACATTATTTCAATATATTAAAATTTATTTTATAAGTAGGCTTTAAAATACAATCTTGAGTATTTGAGATGTATATTGAGAAAGTTGCTAATTATTTTGTGAACTCTTTATCTTTTAAGAGAATAATGTCAAGGCCTAAATTACTGAAAGAAAGCTTTGTTATTTAACAATGAATTAGTATAGGCCTTACAGGGAGGAATGTTTTGTCTTTGGTTTTGAATTTATCATTTGAAATGTATGTGCCCTTTAAGATGAGATAAACATGTAAGAAGTAGGGAGGAGCCATTCAGTGTGTAAGTTTCTGCAAGTTGTACTGTGAGGTGACCCAGCAGAATCCCTACAGAGCCAGGAGTTCATTTTACTGGACCAAACTTTCATCTTCTCAGGTGTTTTTCTCTGTGCTTTGTGTATCTCATCTGGCTTTTGTGCCTTAGATGCTTGTTTCCCTTCATATCGTTGATTGTATTTGTCACTTCTTTTCACTCCTACAGCCAGATCTTTCCTGGTCGTCTTCTGCTCTGACTGCTTCCCCTTCCTTCTCATTGATCCCCTTGCTCTCAGCACTGTCCTAGCCTATCTGATGTGAGTTTACCACAGTTCTCTCCTGCCCGTCCAGCTTTAGCTGCTTACCTCTCTTTTGCCCATATCAACCTTTTATCAGATATTCTCAGTCCTTATTAGGAGCTTTCTTATATAAATTCATCCTCATAATTAAAATACCACCTCTTTTAATATTTCTGTATACCCCATGTCTATTTAATCATCCTTCTCAAAAGAACTCTTGAAGAAAAACAGAAAGAAACAGGGTCAGTTGTCTTCTATCTTTAACCGAATGTTTTGCCCAGCAGAGTAGGTACAAAGGTCAAAATACATTTCTTCTTTCCTACTGTAATCGTCTGCCCTGTATCACCAAAGGAATCGCACATTTTATTTTATTTTTATTAGGCCTAAATCCTTACCCTTTTCCATTTTTATGTTGTCTTGAAGTAAACTCTCAGTTGACAATTAGCTGTTCTAATGGAAGCAATGGAATGTAATCCAAAGTTGTAGTTACAGCTATATTTGCCTTGGGAATGTTGTACATTTTAAAAACTTTCCCTTTCCCTAACCAATAAACACTGTTCAATGTCATAAATACTGTCCCTACTGTCAGCAGGGGGTCTTAGCCTTCAAGGTTCATAAGAGCAAATGAGAAGAAAATGACCATATAAGGTAGAAAATAGTAAGAGAGAAAAACAAAAACAACCAGGTAATTGTTACCTGTGTCACATCTCAATGCTGTCTGGTTTCAAATGTAGGAGAGGAGGTATCTGGTCATCCTGGCAAGTGCGGTGTGGTATGTGAGTGAGCTCCTTGGTTCCTGTTTGGCGAATGTACATTGAACTTTTGAAAGTGGAAACATGATTTTCTGTTGGTCAGTGTTTTAAATTGGAGTTCATTTCCTGGAAACCTCTTTTCTATTCATTTATTCAGTCACTTAATGTTTATTGAGCACTTACTATAAAAATACCAAAATCATCTATGAACATTTTATATATGTTTATTGAATATATAAAGTCAAATATTTAATATGGAACTATTTTAGTGTATTTTTCTCTTAGAGAATTTTTCTTGATGGGCTGGGATATAAGCTAAGACTATTTAAATATGAGCCTGATGATGTTTTGATCAAAAATACCTTCCTCTTTTGCTCTATATAGGAAGGCTTCATTGCTCCAATAACCTTCAAACTGTATTCAAAGTAAGGTCTTTTGCTCTTGAAACATTTCATTTTTTCTTTGATGTGCTTTTAAGCTCCTACCTTTCTTCACATGGTAAATCCTAAACAGGGGGCGGCTTCCTTGGTGACTGCTTCAGTGAGCCCTTGCTCCCTGTTCTATCGGCGCATTAGATATCTGCCTAGAATATTTGTGTCTTCCTTTTCAGCGATGTCAGCTGTTTTGGAAAGTTCTTGATATATCTGTAATGGCTTCAGTTTCCCACTAAAGTTAGAGTTTGTGACAATTATTTCTCTCCTGAAGCTAGCAGACAATTCTTACTTGTTTCTTAGACATTTCACAGCTCTGCCTTAAGCAT
The DNA here is from genome assembly GCF_964270905.1 of Leucopleurus acutus. Lineage (NCBI taxonomy): Eukaryota > Metazoa > Chordata > Mammalia > Artiodactyla > Delphinidae > Leucopleurus > Leucopleurus acutus. Next base: position 180,185,805 of record NC_139142.1, read on the forward strand.
TTTGAAGAGATGCTTAAGACAGATGCTTTTCTTAAAATCAGTGCATCACATTTCTTACTGATCATTGACCTGTCGGCAGTCATTACCTTAGGAGTCTTATTTACAATAAAAAGGAAAAGAGGATAAAAGCAGAGGGTTCCTGGTTGAGTCTTGGTAAATTGGGCCATGATTCTAATTGGGGAAAAAAAACAAATGGGCTTTGGAGTGAGATTTTCCATTGCATAAATTCTTCCACTAATTGTGTGGCCTGCACGTTGTATAGAACCTGTGCTTTCTCATCTACAAGATGAGGATGACAGTACCTCCTTCGTAGGGTTGAGATGAAGATGAAATGAGATGATTCGCACAGGTTTCCTGGCATATGGTAGACATTCACGGCGTTGGTGTTGCAATCACAAGACAGGGACCGACAGTGCCTTCAGTGAGTGTGGGGCTGACTGTGTGAAGGTGGGAATATCCAGTTGGGCTAGTAACTGGACTAGTAAAGGAGTCGAGACTTGACTTGGGCGTAGCGGGCATGGAAAGCAGAACAGGAGCGTCGGGGCAAGAAAAGAAGAGGCGTGAGGTTGCTGATGGCAGATGAAAGCAGGTCCCAACTGTTGCTGCTGATTGATCCTCGTGCTTAGTTTACCTACCCCTGGAATCCAATATGGAACCTTGCTCTGTTCCATTATGTTATAATATAAAGCTATAAAGCTAGGTAAAAAGCAAGTCTGTTTCAACCTTCCGACTTTCTAAGAAAGTAATAACCCTTCTCTTTGTTGTTTCTCCCAGATCTTTTAATGTTGTGCTTTGGTGAATGGGGGTGGGGGTGAAGAGCAAAGCCAATTCTTGCTGAATCCAGACTCATCCTGGGTATGGGGCTAAGCTCTTATGCCATCCTGTGACTGTTCCCAAGGAGGGGCTCCTAATACCAGGGCGCAGGCAAAGAGGGAGCTCATACAACATTGCATCTTAGACAGTTTCTCTTCATTTCTCACAGTTTCTGTAGGTCAGAAGTCAGCTGGGTTTTCTCCTCAAGCTCTTACAAGGCCAAAGTCAAGATGTCAGCCAGCCTGAGCTTGCGGCCCCTTTTCCAGTTTTTCTGTGCTAGCAGATTTCTGTTCCTTGCGGCTGTAGGACTAGGGTCCCAGTTCCTAGCTGGCTGTACTGCCCACGTTCCTTGTTCCCTCCCCTCCATCCTCCGGCCAGCAAGGGCCCATCAGATCCTTCTCATGCTTTGAATCCCTGGCTTTCTTTTCTGCTACCAGCCAGAGAAAACTCTCCTTTTAAAGGATCCGTGCCATTGGATTAGGCCTCCCTGGCTCCTCTCAGTTTTGCATAATCGTAAGAGCGGAGATCTCATACTCCCGGTGGCACTCACACTCAAAGGGGAGGGCACCGTACACAAGCGAGAGCCACTTTCAGAGTTCCGCTTACCACAGGTCGTTTAGTTGAATAAAAAGTTCTAAACTGGTATTTATTTTCCTATAGAATTTTGAACAAATGACTCCATTATCTTAGCGTTTAAAAATATAGTCAAGAAATCCTGTACCATTGGGAATCCCAGTCATGCATATCCTATCAGTATTTTCTCTCTAGCAAATTTAGATTTTAGAATTTCACTCGGATTTGCCTCCGTGGGGGTCTCTTTCTTTGCTTTCATTGTACTGCTGGGCACTTGGTGGACTCTTTTAACCCCGTTCTCTGATGAGAAACCTCACGTCTTCTGCCAGAGTGAAGAAGGAGTAGGTGCCTGCACGCTTACATTGGGAAGGCCATCTGGGGGCTGACTTGTAACCCATTCAACCAGCCCCCCTCTGGTGGCCCCCTGCCCGTCCTTCAAGGGGTCTGGTGCCTCTGATTCCCCAGCTTTTCCCTGTCTGTCCTGGGAAGCAGAGTGTTCACTCATTTGCATTTGCAAGTACTTGAAATATCAACTTGTCCTTTCCCTTCACCCGGCCACCCCTTCTCCATCTGCTAAAAACAGCGACGTCTCCACCTGTTATTCTCTCTTCTCCTGCTTTCTTTAGCATTGTTGGTTTAATACTGTTTTAAGTTTCTTTAATAACTTTTTGGGGGGGAGGGCAGGAGAATTGGATAAGAACAGAAATGAATTCCTCTTTCATTCTGCCATCTTGCTTCAGAAATTCTGCCTTTGATTGTTTAATCATGATTATTTATCTTGCTTTCACTATAAAATTCAGTTTTGTGACACAGAGGACCAGGTTACAACATAGTTCTTTTTAAAGTCAACATGTAGATGTATATTCCGTGTGCAACAGCATGCTAAATGTTGGGAAACCAGACAAGAAAGGCAGTCTGTGGCCTCAGGAAGCTTCCAGTCCTGTTGATGTCGAAGAACACAAAGGAACACAGAGGAAAAAAATGGAGGGAAAACCTAAATGCCCAACAGTGGGAACATGCTCTGGACTAAAATGTTAAGTGAAAATGGGATATAGACTGTTTAGTATGATTTCAGTTATACAGGAAAAAAATAGAAATGTGTGTAGAAAAAATTAAGAGAAAATAAAAACCCTAATTATATTAACAGTGATTTTTATCCCCCTAGATTGTGGGATTTGGGTAATTTTAAAAGAAAAGTACCTATAATTAGGATTCCCTTTTCCCCTCATTTTCTTCAATTGCCATATTAACTAGCATCTACTTATGTTAGTGCTTCTTTATTTGCCTCCCCATTAGTTGTCTACTAGAATATTTTGGAGAGGAGTAGGTATTTGTATGATGGTGTAAAACTTATGCCAGAGTAAAATTCACTGACTGGATAACTTGGCTAATTATCCCTGCACTCTTGCCTTTACCTAAGGGTTTCAACACCAGAAATTTAGCCACTGCTTCCCATTTTCCCTGTTATTTCTTATTGTCATTATTTCTTATTGTCAAAGTAAGTCTTCTATTCTTTAAAAAAGCCAAGAAATGATGAAGAGTACAATAGTCTTATATACATGTTGATGAATTACACTTTTAATAGAGACATTTGTCTCAAAATCATGTTAATGGAGAAATAACTAGAATACTGTATCATTTCTTGGGATTTTCATTGATTTGGGGAGCTAGAATGTTGCTGATAAAATGCATGACTATTTTATATGTAACTACTTGGAAGACTGAACAGGGAGCCAGTGAGCCAGCTACTATTGTGTAACTCTGCCAGGAACCAGGAAACAAGCACAAACATTGTATAACGCTGGCATCTTTGAAAACGTGTGCCATGTGGACTGTGAGATCCAGTCTTGGAAAATAGAGTAGAAAGTTATGAAATGGTTCAGGTTCTTTGAATTACTACAACAGAAAAACTTTTTATAGAAATTGTCACACATAGGATATATTTAAGAAGCAATTTTTCCAATTTTCAGAGAGATTTCGTAAGGAAGGTGTTACACAAGCGAGGCACACCTACTTGTAGGGTCTTGTTTGTTTTTAACTTATTCTGATTTACAGAATTTTTTTCTCTTTAGAATTCATATTAACAAAGATTTTGATTGGGAGCATGTGAATTTTATCCTAAGTTAGCAAGAAATCATAATTTTTAAAATCATAGCAAATTCATCACAAAACAATTCACATTTAGGATGCCATATTAATCTTTAAAATTATTTCTTAAAGTCATGCTTCATAAAGTAGTAGTGTATATAAGTATTTATAGTTTCTTTCGGCAGGCTTATGGAAACTTTCCACATGTTCAGTTTTTTTTTTTAAACCCAGACCAATCATCCCAAAACAAATTTTTAGCTTACACATTTAAAGTTACTAAGATCCATTGCATTTGATTATAATTTACTTAAGAATGCTTCATATTTTAAAACCTATTTTCTTTATGACGATTTACTTAGGCATATACTGTCAATGATATTATTAAAGCTATTTGTAATGGAGTTTAAATACTATAACACTTAATGTGTATCCTTAAGGTAAAGAAAAAAATATACTAGAAGAAGCAAAATTTGTAAACAAATAAAAACATTCTTGGAGTGTTTCCAAACCTAAGCATAGTCCATGCCACAAAAGTAAGAAGTCTTTTTGAATGAAGTTAATTACCCACAGGGTGCATGTTGGTCACTCTTTAAAATTCTTATAAAAACAAAGAAATTAATTATCCAGTATAAAAACGAGTCATACTCTTTCTGGCAAACATTCAATTAACTTTTTAGTGCTTGCTACTTAATGTTGTTTTTGACCAACCAACCATTGAAAACTACTTTCCTTTGAAATTGGGCTTGAGTGGAAAACAGTGTTGCATGTAGCTGTTTAGATGGCCTGTTCCATTGGATCGTCAGCTTCTTTCCCATGATCTGTGAATTCAGTGGCTCGTTATATTTTAGACTCACTGTGAGGCTTGCATGGAGCCCAGTTATTTTGTGTGTTTAGTGTTTAACAGAGTTAACCTCTGTAATCTATTGGGAATAATCAGGAAAATTCCTAAATTAGTATTTCATATTAGAACATTCCAAAAATGTCATAGCATTAAAAAATTTTCCATCTGATCAACTAAAGCTGGTAACAGTTACATTTAATTTTTTTTCCAGATAATAAGTGCTTGCATTGCTTTTCTTTTTGATATTTTGACTGATAAATACCTTTTGTTTTTAAAAGCTATATTGCAAATTTGATAATTTTAACAATTTTCCACATTGGCTTTTTTCTTTGAACACACAGGTAGGTACGTGTGCACACATACACACACACACACACACACACACGCACGCGCACACACACACACACACACACACACACACACACACACACACACACCCCCCAGGCTTTATTTTCTGAACCATTTGACAGTGATTGCAGATATTATGACACTCATCCCCTGTATGTTGATACTTCAGCATGTTTATCCTAAGAACAAAGACATTTTCCCTACATAACCACAAATTAACACACTTAGGAAATTTAACATTGATGCAATATTATTGTCCAATATTCTGTTTTCCCAATAATGCTATTTGTAGCTATCTTTTTTACCCCTCAATTCAGGATCCAGTTAGAGATCACACACTGTATTTTAAGTTCTATCTTTTTAGTCTCGAACAATCTCTTAGCCTTTTTTCCTCTTAAACCTTTTACTGTAGTGATATTATTGAAGAGTCCAGGCCAATGTGGATTGTTTCCTCATGATTAAATTCAGATGGAAACATTTTGGCAAGGATACTTCATAGATGATGTTGATTCCTTTTCAGTGTGTTACATCAGAAGATGTATAATGTCTTTTTATCCAGTTTGGGGTTTTTGGTAATGATGCCAGATGCTCTTCATTGTAAAGGTAACTTTCCCCTGATGAGTGTAAGGGGGAAGAGTCTGAGACTGTGTGAATATTCTGTTCCTCAGCATTCATTTAGCATTCATTGATGATTATTGCTTAATCAGTTAGTATAATCGTGGTTGTAAGGGTTGATTTTCTGTTGTTTTCATTTCTTCTGCATTGGAATTCTGTCCCTCTCCCACTTTTATCCTCCTTTTAAGTTATTAGGCAGGGCACAGGATTCTTTTTTTATTCGATGTGTAATAATCTGTTCCTGTCATCATAGCTCTATACAGTCGGCCCTCCACATCTGCAGGATCCACATGCGGGGATCCAACCAACCAAAGATTGAAAATACTTGGGAAAAATTTTTTTAGAAAGTCCCAAAAAAACAAAATTTGAATTAGCTGTACACTGGCATCTATTTACATAGCATTTCCATCATGCTAGGTAATGTAGGTAATCAGAGATGTTGTAAAGCATAGGAGGAGGTAGATTATGTGCAAGTACCGTGCCATTTTATATGAGGGACTTGAGCATCTGCAGATTTTGGAGATAGGGGATGGGAGGTGGTTCTGGAACCAATTCCCCTCAGATACCAAGAGATGACTGTTCATCTTCTTCCCCTGTGAGCGTTGGAGTTTGAGGCCCCTGAGGTAGACAGTCCAGAGCTGACACCTGTCAGGTGAGGTGATAGTTGGGAGGAGGAAACGGTGACAAGTGCGCCCTCAGAGAAGTGGGAGAGTCGAGAGAAGCGTGTGGTTTGGGGGGAGCCAGTAATTTGGGTAGAGTTTTTCCTAATTTTAACTCAAAGCATTGATTATTTTCTCTCTTTTAGACAGAATCTGTTTGTCTTCATATACAATGAAAATATAAGTATCCCTTACGGTCCAACTTCATTCACATTTTGAATTTTGTTAGAAAGAGTTCATATAGCTAGAGATGCTTGTGTTGCAGTCTATTTTTGAACGTTTTTATGAAGTTTACAACTCAAGGGGTAAAAATATTGCAAGGCAATAACATTACTTTAGAAACTTAAAATTACGCAAAGATTCTGCCTTATGGAGTTTGTACTTTCAAAAATTGTGGTAAATGCTCCAATTTTAGGCAGAAAGTTATATTCCAAAAGTTTTTTTGGCAACCGCTAATCAGGCAGAAGGGAATTTAAGTAGGTTGGCGTTTAGTGAACTACATCACAGGTCATTAAAGATGCTCCCAGGATAGGAGCTGATGCTCTGAAGAGACTCTTTGGCTGCTTGAGTACTTTAGAGTATATATATTATGCTTCTTCTCTTGTTGTCTAATTCTTTTCCCCCAGCTTTCCTTTAATTTTTCCTACTGAAGTTATTGTTTCATGGTGTTGTCTTTAATTTGAATATCAGATGGTAACAGTCCTTTCCATTGCTGGCACATAGCCAAGAAGTAGAAAAAAGCAAGATATCTGATAATGCCCATGTTTAAATAGAGCAGGGTTGGATTAGTCGGTACCCCTTCTGACAGAGCTAGCAGAGACAGGTGGTAACCACAGCTACACGATTCTTATTCAAAGGAGAAACCTTATGTTTGCTGATTAGGATTACCATTCTGAAGTTCTCTTCTCCTTTCAGAGGTAAACTTTGAAAAAAACCAGTAAAATTTGGAAGGATTTAGGAAGGTGGCTGTTTTGGGAAAACTTAAAGATTTCTGCTGAGTTGCTTTTAATTTGCCCTATGGAACCAGGATGGCAGCAACAAAAACATGGTATTCTTTTGTGGATCTCTTATAGCTGTTGACACCCCTAACCTAATAGCATGTTTCATATCTGACACTGCACACGTGAAGTCTAGCCTTTCTGACACTCTGGACTTTCTCCCATGCATCCTGGGCTGGAATTTAGGTGACTGTCCTTGGGCAAACAGTGTTCATTGGGCCAACTGGCTTAGCCTTCTGTAGACTCGAATAGCTTGAATAACTGTTAGCAATCTTTGTGCTCTGAACCCCAGGCTCTGGCACATGCAGGGCACCACCAGTGCACACGGGAGCTCTGGGGTTAAAGCCGAGGTACATCCACATCTCTGGTTGGTCGTTGTGTTGTTGCCTTAGCACTCGGAGCACCAGGAGACCCAGCGGTCCTTCAGGAGGTCTGACACTGAGACCTGACTTAGAGCACAGAATTGTCATGCTCGTGAGATTGTCTAAATCCAGTGTTTCCTGAAGTGTGAGGTGCACATCCCTGCTGGCAAACAAGGTGATATTAGGTGACAAATTAGCGTTTAAGTTTAGTTTTTGTATTTTAACGTATACTACAAAAACATAATTAACACAAGGATCTGGTGATTTCACAGGTATTATTGTTTAGAACAAGGCTAAAGTGGGATATAAGTTAAAAATTAGCTGAATTTTAAGAGAAATAAAGGGATAATAATCCACACTTTATGCCAATATTGCAAAAAAATGGTAAAGATAATATACAAATGCCAGAAGTTTGGGAAATATACAAATGCCAGAAGTTTGGGAAATACTGCCTCTGTTGAACCACAGAAAGAAAAATGAAAAGTGAAATGTCTTTCCCAAAGTTAGGTGGATGATTTGTAGTATAGCCTTGTAGTGTCTTATCTTTTGTATTGCCTTTTATTTGCTAATTATACCTCAGGAGAAAAAATACAGTACGTTACTAGTACTGCCTGTTTTTTCAGAGTGCTGCTGTTTCAGACAGCCTGTCAGGTTTCCGTCTGTCTCTCTTCATAAAAGGAATACTAGTTTTCTGTTCCCCACACTTTATACATGTTGTTGTGTTCTGCTTGCTGTACTGTTTAACTTAGAAAATAGATTGCAATCAGCCTGACCCCTGGTTGAATATCTTCTTAATACCAACTCCTTTTCTTTTTCCAGAATATTCAGGATGTTAATTATTTTTCGTTAGTTTGGGTATATGGGTGGTTGTTTTAGTTTTTTGTTACTTTGGGGAGAATAGAATTTTCTTGGGACTTAGTACGTTTAGTTTATCACTGGCTTGCTTTCTAAAAGGGTTATAAGTCTACATTAGAAAAAAATAAAGCACAAATCAAACTGTATTTATTAAAGATAAGATTAAGCTGCAGTCATAAAAAGGCCAAATAAACAGTGGCATCAATAAGACAGGAGTTCAGTCCTGCAGCTACCAATGTGGCTGGTCTAGGCTTGCAAGACAGCTGTCTTTCCCGAAGTCCTTCAGGGACTTGGGTTTTGCCATCGCATTGCTGAGCTGTCCCCTAGGAGAATTGTCCCAGTCTACTTGGGGGAAGCAGAGTTACTGCCAGCTGGGTGTCCCTGAATCCAGCGAGGCTGTTTTGACTTGGAGATGACCCACAGTAACGTGCTGCCGTTCATAGCCACTCGGCTCTCCTCTGGCACACGCCATACCTGGGTTCGAGGGAGGCTGCAAAATGGCATCTCGAGCTGGACCACCCGGGAAGAAGGTGAGAACTAAATTGTAAGGGACAATTAGAGCAGTTTCCATGTTCATCTTTTTAATGTATTTATCTCCCAGGTAAGCTTTTTCATTAAAGAGAAGGTTCTGTGTCTTAGTTTGAAAGCTGCTATTATAATAATGTGGAACCATGAAAGGTTTTTGGCAAGAAGGCAGAATGATTAGATTTGTATTTCAGAAAGAACATTCTTAAGGCAGTGTGGAGGTTGGACTGAAGCTGGAAAAGACTGCAGGGAGGGAACTAGTGCAGTGAGTTCTGCAATAATCAGCAAAAGTTGGTGGAGACTTAAACTAAGTCAGTGGCAGCAGGAATAGACAGAAGGCGATCGGTTCAAGAGATGCTTAGGAGTTAGAAATACTAATGATTCACAGTCATCTCTAGGATTTGCCCTGTGCCCACGCGTGTTGATTCCCCGTCAAAGCCTTTATTCCCGTTTCCAACCTGCTATAATTCCGTTGTTCCCTTCCTTCTCCGTCCCCATCCCCTCTATATAAATAGACATATACTTTTGTTTTTCAAAGCAGGTGCCACAAATTCATGCCTTCCAGTGCCAGGAATTAATGAAAATGATGAAGGAGCCTGGGGGTCTGGGCGGAACCTTTGAACTAGAGGGCGCCTTCCCTGTGGAAAGTGGGTGGCCTGGGCTGCTGCTGCTCGTTAGCCCAGCTGTTTATCCTCGGGCAGGAATGCAGGCTCTACATTGCCAGGTTTTTCAGTTTTAAAAGTAGAAACCTGAAATGTCCTGATTTTTAAATGTTGGTAACTTTAAATACTCTAAATTCTAACAATAGCTATTTCATGGGGTGGCCACAAAGATTAAATGGGTTCATAAATAAAAAGGTCTTAGAATAGTGCCTAACACCTTGTGTCACCTGTACATCATTGTCTGCATCCCCATCTTCACGTCCACCTTCTCTCCTACTTCTGCGTTACTGAGAGCTGCTAAAAAAAAGTAACAGTAAAGCATCCAGGCTACTCCATGCTTCCAGAGTCACAAAACACATAATGAGACAGAAGGGAATATCAGACATTTTTCAAGCCACAGAACCCTTTCTTCGACAAATGCTTACATGGAAACCTGGTATGTAAGAAAGATTAATTTGGATGTGTTCTGTTTGAAGTGTTTATGAGGAACTGAATAGAGCAATGGTTCTTCAACTGTAGTTCAGGTCAGAATCACTTAGAAGGCTTATTAAAGCACAGACTTCTGGGCCCTAACCCCAGAGTTTCTGAGTCAGTGGGTCTGGGATGGGCCCAAGAATTTTCTCTTCTAACAAGTTCCCAAGAGATGCTGCTGTTGCTCGTGGTGTTCTAGGGGGACCACATTGAGAACTATGCTTAGAGGTTACATGTTTTACATCAAGAGACTTGCTTTGAAAGGAAAAGAATCTGAGGAGGTGTGTTACTTCTCAGCCAGGGCTGTGGCCATCCCCTCTTCCTTGGATGCCTGTTGTCCAGAATGTGTTCAGTGGTCTTGACAAAGCTGGTCCACTGGCCAGCAGCATCAGCATCACCTGGAGCATTTTAGAAATTCAAGTTCAAGGGCCCCATTCCAGACCTGCTGAACCAGAATCTCTTGGGAGCCCAGGATCTGTGTTTTTTAAAAGCTTTCTGGTTGATTCTTTTTTTTTTTTTTTTTGCCGTACGCAGGCCTGTCACTGTTGTGGCCTCTCCCGTTGCGGAGCACAGGCTCCGGACGTGCAGGCCCAGCGGCCGTGGCTCACGGGCCCAGCCGCTCCGTGGCATGTGGGATCCTCCTGGACCGGGGCACAAACCCGCGTCCCCTGCATCAGCAGGCGGACTGTCAACCACTGCGCCACCAGGGAAGCCCCTGGTTGATTCTTTTACATGCCGAAGTTTGAGAACTGCTGGCCCTACTCAGGAGTTGGGAACAGCTTACAAAACGCCCGTGGGTAGAACTCTGTTCACCACTTCCACGACTTGGCCTCCACCAGTGTCTACCCCTCAGAGCAGCGCTTGTATTAAATGAACGGCCCTGACTCCCTCAGGAGCTTCCGTGGCCTTCACTGTTCTGGTGTCATTGGCTAAACTGCTGCATCGGTTCACAACTTAATTTCAAAAAATGATTCAAATTGTAGGAAATGAGATGGGATGACAAGCCAGTTATGTAGAGAGGGTGATGAATTAAATTTTAGAAATATTATTTGTGGTCGATGGCTGCAAATTTAGGGCAAAAGGAAACTAACATCATTTATTAGTCTAACATATGCCAGATGCTTTACTAGGCCCCATTTAGTTCTCATAACAGCCAAGAGAATTACCACTGCAAAGCAGGTAAGGGTATCTTCATTTGCAAGAAGAGGAATCAACTAGGAATTGGCAGAGGCAGGATTCGAACCCAGGTATTTATGGCACTAAAGCCTCTGCTCTCGGCACTCTGAGCTCCCACAGCCCTTAATCTCCTCCTTAGGCTGAGCACTTATAATCTGTAACCACAGAATTTTTCCTGCTGTATTTGGCAGGACCTATCTAATAAATACCTAATGTATAGTACGATGTGTTGCAAATAGGCAGCGCTGACTACTGTAGCAAAAACATTCCTAAATATCAGGGCTTTTGAAATTACTTCTGTATTTTATAAATTTTAAACATGTTTCTGAGTATAATAATTCAGTTAAAATTACTTTTTAGGAACATTAACCTAACTGCCAACCAAAAGCTAGGAATAATTTGGTGGATTCTGACCTGAATTTAAATATCTGTTTGTATATGGACTCATGAGCTGGGCCAGAATTTTTAAAATATATAGCAATAAGTTCAAACCAGGAATAATGCATACTTTCTTATGTGGGACATAATTTTCATTCATCCTGCAGACATGTGTTGTTGGACTTACACAGTGTACTTAAAGTCTTTTCTTTTGTTGCCAACATTTTTAATTTGAATAAGCTTTCCACACCAAATAACTGGTTTTTAGATCTTTCCTTAAAATTTGGAAGATTTGGGAACACTGAGCTTCCGTCCCTAATGGCCACAATGACCTGGAGCAGAGACTCCCCTCTCTAGTGTGCTCTGTGGCACCTTCATGTGGTATATCCAGCTTGCTTTACTTGTAGACCACACTTTCCTGGCCCCTAAAACATCTGGGTTTGGGACCCCTACTTTAAACAGTGCCTAGGCTATTACAAGGAATCACATTCACTCTAATAATTTTGTCATCCAGGATTCTGAAATCAGAACTATTAGTGATTTACGTATTCTTTTTATGTACATTTGTTTCAGGAGCACTTCTTTATATGTGATAGGAAAGATATTGTGCTCATTACCTAATCGCTCAGGAAACATGTGTCTTTGAGGAATTGAAATGGAAAAATAAAGAGCCCGTAGATGAAATAAAATTTGAACTTGAGTTTATCTATGAGAACCAAGTACAATTAAGAGAAAAATTCTTAAATGGTAATTTTTATGAGTAAGAAACAACATGGTGTAGTGGGGTGCAGTGGAAGAAAGGAACAACAATTTGGGATACTTTTGTTCTGGGACTAATTAGTTTTATAAGTTCAGTAACTTCAGTAGATCTTGATTTCATCTGTAAATTAAGACTGAATGACCTAACCCTTCCAGGCATGGAAGTTACGGTTTTCTTAAATTTGGAAATACATGGTCCTTCTGAAGGAAAAATCTACCTTCAGCTATCTTTGGATATTACCAGGTGCACCAGTCAGAAACTTGAGCACAGTAGAGTTAATACAAATAGATGAGTTAACATTTTCCCCCCAATCCAAATCCCAGCCAGCAGTTACTTGCCAGTGGCTTGATCTGTCAGCCCAGGTCCTCTGACCTGAACAAATACTCATTGGGGAGTGAACTGCATCCAGGTGCTTTTCTGTTTCTTTCTGAATTGGACCTCAGGATGCCCTCTGCTAGTTACTTTCACTATTGGGTTTTTAGATAGAAGTGAAATAAGAGTAAATAAGGGGTTTCTTTTAAATGCGGGTTAAAGGTGAGAATGTCACACAGCACTACTTAAGCTATTTGTCCCTGCTGCTCCAGGCAATACCTGGCATCCTTTTCCTACCTCTTCTCTCAGAAATAATAGAAAGAGAGAAGTCAGAAGCACTTCCCACTTCTAAAAGGTTGCCAACCCAGCTATGCCATAGGTTTTAAGATTAGTGTTTAAAATCCTTTTCAGTGAGGAACTCACCACCCAATTTACAAACCTATGTGTATAAATGCATCTTCTCCATCTTCATCTTCCAAAGAGTCTTCCTTGCCTCTTACTTTGAATTCCTCAACAACACACAGTTGCCCCTATGCCAGGGACACTCTTCCTCCCTCTCTTCAAATCATCCCAGTGACGAATTGTGACAATACTAAAAGTGGGACAACTAGACGTATGTGCCTCTAGTGTGACACAACAGGAAGCACACTGCATCACCCATGAAGGGCTCTTGCCAAGCAAATTGAACTTGAAGGTAATTAAGACTTTAGATCCAGCTACATGCTTATAGGAAAAACAGAGGGTAGAGGAGCAAGTGAAGCAGTACCATGAGGAGGGAAGCAGCTGAGCCCAGAGTGGGATATTCTGCCAAACAAACGACCCAGCAAATGAACAGCATGAAAAGGAGAGGAAGGCGAACTGTTATTGCCCCAAAGAGATTTATGGGTCATAGCAGCTCATTGCAATGCATGGTCCTGTTTTAGATGCTGATCAAAGAAACCAACTACAAAAACACATTTTTGCAATTTTTGAGGAAATTTGAATATGAACCATGCATTTAAATTCTTATTAATTTTGCTAGGTGTGATAATGGCAGTGTGGTTATACATACTTTTTAAATGTCTTTTCTGTTAGAGATACATATGGAAGTATCGATATTTTCCGGTGAAATAACATAATGTCCGAGATTTGCATTAAAATACACAGTGGAGAAGGGTGGTAAAATACACTGGTTAGTTCCTCGTCCTTTAGGTCTTGACTTGACGTTGCCTCCTTGGGCATCCTGGGCCAGAGCCGGTGTTTGCCCCATCCCATTATTTTTGATCATGTTGTTTATTTCACAGCATTTATCATAAGTGGTAATTAAGAGTTTGTGTTTATTTACTTATTGTCCTTCTTGCCCCCAAACTGTAGACTCCAGAAGGACGGGGACCATCTCTGGTTCACCACTGTATACTCAGAAACTAGCACACTGTGTGGCACTTGGTAGGCAGTCAGTGAATATATATCAAAAGAATAAATGAAAGAAAATCTGATTTCATACAATGTTTGCACTTGAGTGTTGCCAAATTTGGACTTGCACTGTAGTTTGTTATAGTCTATTGTAAATATCTAAAGCCTCTTTGCTTACCTTTTTTTGGTGAGGGTGGGGAGAGACAGTACGTGCTGCCTAAGCTTTTGCACTTAAGAACTCAAATATGAGATAAATATGGACATTTTAAGTAGTAGTCTCTTTAATAGTGGGCACCTTGTCGTTAGCATTGAAGGTGGAGCAAAAACTTTATTGTTAAATCATTGACCCATTAGTCCTTTCCATATATGTGATAAACATGTCTTTACAACACGCACCTATCATACCTCTGTATCTCACGCTTTCTCCACTCCTCAGTGCTTTCATGAGAATCCTGTTGCTCTTACCTTTGTTCTCACTTTCCTACAGGAGTGTGAATTCCTGTTAGAGTTTAGGAAGAGGACTTTTTAGGCTCCTAAAGAACTATGTCATCCTAAGTTTAACGCCGTGTAGCTTTTAAAAAGCCCCAGTCTCGGTAAGAGTCTAAACGGTCTACTGTATCTGTTGTATCTAAATGAGTGACCGGTTTGTAAATTGTTTCAGTGTAGTTCTTTCACTTAACCCCAAAGTGTTTAGTTTGGATGCTACCCAGTAGTTACTTGTTAAAGTACTACACAGAACAGAAACCTTTTTTTCAGCCAGGTAGCTAGTTTCCTTTGTTAATGGATTATTACATTATGTCTTTGTCTTCAGGTAATTACTGTAGGTATTCCAGTTTTGACCATGTTTTTAAGTTGCATGTATACAGAAACTAAGTGTGGAATATTCAAAAAATTTTAAAAGGTTTTTTGTTATGGAAAATTTCAACTGTATACAGAAGTAGAATAGTGTGATTAATTAATTTCATGTAACCATCACTCACCTTCAACTCCCATCAGCTTCACATGTGGATCTTAGCTATAAAATGTGATAAATATAAGAAGTTAATTAATTTTAAGAATATAAGAACTGGATTATCTAAAAATGTCAGTGTGTCTGTTGATATATCTACATATATCTCAATTTTAGTACAGTTTGTTTTAATAACGAACACCACATCTATTACATAATTTTCTATATAACATAACCTCTCAGCTACCTGAGCTTGTAAAAGGCATGTCTTTCCTATCAGGTGAGATTTTAAAGTATGCAGATTTAATTTGTAAATCCCAGTTTAACTGCAATTAAAGGAATCTTTTAAAAACTCAGTTTTATTTTTGTGTTTATAAATTTGAACTGTCATGTATCTTGTTGCTTTAAACCAACCCAAGAGTGTATATAGTTCTCTTTTCTTCAATACTGGTTCCTTATCTATTTTGTTTACTATTTGAGGTATATCCTTTATCTTAAAACATAATGAACAATTTTGAAGTAAGTTAATGGACTGACCAAAGGTAACTGAATTGGGCTTATACTTATTTATCTAATTTTCTTGAGAAATATAGGCAGTATGTTGTATCTTAGAAAGAACTTAGGCTTCAGAATAATAGGGACCTGGGTTTGAAGCCGCTCCGCTACTTACTAAGTTCATTCATTCAACAGATATTCATTGCATACCTCCTATGTGCTGTATACACATAAGCTCATTTTTTGACATGGGAAGTATATACATCAATATATATACATCAGTGCACAAAACAAACAGGGTAAATCCTCTAATTGTGCCCGCATTTTAGTTGGGGAGACAGACAATATACAAGTAACTAAATAAACATTTGACAAAAGTCCAGATAGTAGTAAGTACTGTGAAAAAAATAAAGCAAGGAAGGAGAGTGAGGATGGGGAATCAGGAGAGGCGGTACTTTGGATGGAGCAGTCAGGGTGTCATCAGAGCAAACCTGATTAAAAAAATCCAGGTGGATGTTCCCCCCACCAACCTTGTGTATATTTTAGGTAAAACTATTTCAAGCAGAGGGTGCAGCAAGTACACATGCTCTCACACAGAAGCAGGCTTCACATTTTCTAGGAATAACAAGGTAGTCTGTGGCAGCACAAGGCCTGGAGTAGATGGTAGGAAATGAGCGTGGAGAGGTACGGGGATTTGAGAGGCTGGTGGGCCTTGGTATAGAAGAGTTTGGATTTGTTCTAATCTAAAGGCAGTTTTCATCAAGGGAGGGGCACGGTCTAATCTGTGCTTTGACAAGCTCCCTGTGGCTGCTCTTTGGAAGACTAGCAGGTAGGGGTCAGGCTAGGAGCCTGTTACCAGGCAGTGGGAGAGTTGGTTTGCATTACAGAGGTGGCAGTGGAGGCCCTGGCACAGGGACTCGATAATGTGTGGGGTGTGGGGTGTGGGGAGAGGAGAAGGCGCAGATGCCAGTGAGGGAAAAGGCAGTTAAGAAGGAAATACTTTCGAGAAGTTACATAAGAGGAAAACTGAAAATGGCCCAGTGGCTTTGGCAGGATAGAGGCCGTTGTTGGCCTCGACGAGAGCAGTTTCGGGAGAGGGTTGGGGATGAAAGTCTGATTGGAGGGGTTCGCAGAGCGGACGGGAGGTGAGCAGTGGAGGCGGTGAGCAGGGCAGTGTCAGAGCACGTAGACAGGACAGAGCAGACGCGTGGGAGAGTGGCGGGGCCGAGGAAGGGTCTTGTGTTAGTCTAGTTTTGCTTTTCAGATTGGAGATGGCATGGTGTCTGCTACTAGGAAAGTTCCACTTGAGAGGAGTCAGCTGCTGGGTACCAGAGAGCCTCAGTGGAGGAGCGGAGTCCTTGAGTCAGCCGGCCGATAGAGGAGCCGCAGGCAGTGCTGGTTGCTTCCACTGGAGACAGAAGCAAAGTAAGAGGCCGTTAAGGGCCGAGAGGGAGAAGGGGGATGTTGACAATTTGATTAGAGAGCAGAAGGCATGAAACAGTCTCCAAAAAGATAGGAGAGAGAATTATCTAGAGAAGTGTAGGATTGCCAGGCAGTGCTCTGGGCCCATTTGAAATGAATGTTTCTGTGTTCAGAGAGAGTCCAGATTTAGCCAGTTGCGTAGAAACTTAGGGGAAGTGAAGAGCTGGATTTAACCAGGTCTGGGATTTGGCCCGGCCCGGACCATGATGGGAGACAGGAGCAAGCCCGCCGAGAGGCCGCAGAGTGATCCAGGGTTGGTCTAAGGCGCCCAGCCTGGGGAGAGAGGGCACTGAGAGCATGCGGAGGGTTGGGTGCCGAACCCATAGTGGCTCCGACTCTGTGATTGTCCTCCTGCTACAGACAAGGCTCCGGGTGGTCAGGCAATGTGCCCACCAGGAAGGGGTACGCGGAGTTCAGCTCTTGGCATTCAGCCTTTGAAACCACTACACTGATATTGTTTGGGTCACTTGAGTAGAGGTGGAGAGAACAGGAAACTGGGGACTAGAATCTTCCAAAAGCGAAGAGGACTAACTCCTTGGGCCAGAGATGAGCACTGCAAGGAGAGTGGTGCGATGGTACCTGCTGGTGTGCGCTTCTCAGGGAGCGCGGCGGGGACAGTGGTCGAGAAGCAAACGGGACTCACCTCACCTCAGGAAAGCTTGGCATGTGGTGCAGGAGAGAGAACATGGTGCCAGTGGAGGGGCTGTCATGGAAGTAGTATCCTCAGAGGTTTCACAGAAGGTGAAAGGAAGCCTTTGCAGAAGACCCTGGACACACAGCTTGTGAGTTTCGGAGGCAGAGTCTGGGCAGATGGGGCTGGAGAGCCATGCGGGAGTGAGGCGCCTGGTAGTGATGGATGGACAGCCTGGGAGGCTTAGCTTCTGCGATGAGAGGAGACGGGTAATTGGGGATGTCCAGTGAGGCATCAGCCTTGCTTTCCTCTGAGCAGTCATGTCTGCTGTATGATAGGCCCCTCCTGGGGTTTGCCTTTTCTGCCCCTTGCCGCAGCGAGGTAGACAGTATTGAGCCTGGGAGGGGCGGCCCCACCAAGAACCCAGCGGTCCTTGCTTCCCTCTCGCAGAGTGCGTGGTCCTGCGATTACTTGGATTAATTGTACATGTGTGCAAGTCATGTGGCCTTCCCAAGCTTCAGTGCTGTCACCTGTAAAACAGAGATACGTCCAGGCTTGCAGGTATTTAAGATTTAGAGATAATGTATGTGTAGAACCCCAGTAGGTTCTGGGGATATAGCAGATGCTTCATGACATTTTCCCCCAATATGTACATAGAAAGGTATATATATATAAAATGCTTGGGTCATTTTTTGGGTTTTCTCCCCCACTAGATGAATGCTGTGGGAATTGTGTGATCCCAATCTCTGTTCATAATGTTGAGGTTTTCATGCTGTCCATTTTGTTCTGAGATATAAATGATAAAATGTATTTCTAGCGGTCTTATCCACAGTAAAGTCATATTGATTTTTGTGTAGCATATAATGAAATAGAAAATAATCTCCTGGTGTCTATTCTGTATTATTCACAGAAACAATTTCTAAAGAACAAGTCTGCATTTGTACAATATAAATGCCTTATCTTGTTTACTTGACATAAACTGTCATTTTTGAATTCAGAACAGAGGTAAAAATCGCAGTTAAGGGCTTCCCTAGTGGCGCAGTTGTTGAGAGTCCTCCTGCCGATGCAGGGGACACGGGTTCGTGCCCCGGTCTGGGAAGATCCCACATGCTGCGGAGCGGCTGGGCCCGTGAGCCATGGCCGCTGAGCCTGCGCGTCCAGAGCCTGTGCTCCGCACAGGAGAGGCCACAACAGTGAGAGGCCCGCATACCGCAAAAAACAAAAAACAAAAAACAAATCGCAGTTAATTGTTGTCCTTCTTTAACATAATATGGCTCAACCTGAAAAGCTTTCTGATTTGCAGGTAAAACATTTCTGAAATAAAGCTTATATTTTTGCCAGATACTTTAAGGAAACTTGGTAGCACTGAAATAGAGTGAAACTGTTTTTGTCAGTTTAGAAAGTTAATAATTTTGTTAACAGTGATTTATACTGTAGCTAAAAAGCTCTTGGTAGTTTCCCAAATCTTAAAGCTAACTGACCTTGCATTTGAACCCAGCTGTAATGTAAACATTTTCTTGAGATGGTGAGGGCTAGGGCCAGACAATCTGGAGGATATTAGTGGTATTCTGTTTGAGGGAAGTTGGAATCCCCAGATAATTCTCAGGAGCCCTTTTTTAGGTCAGAAGCTGTCTTAGACATTGTATATTTCTTAATTCTTTCTTGGTCTTGTTAATAATGCATGCTATTCCTCTTGGAAATCTAATTAGTAAAAGACATACCTTACGCTGAAGTAGGACGGTAAATGTAGTTTTATCTGGTAGTTTTTCTACCCTTTCCACATTATTTAGTTGCTAAAAAAATATAGTGTTCAGGCTACTGAGCTTGAGGTTACTGCCCTACTACCTTTAAAAATTCTTACTTCTTAGTATTCGGTTACTTATCCAAAATATTTTGTTCAAAACTAAAACCTACATCAACTCCCTTTGACAGCTCCCCCTTTTATATAAAAAAAAAGATTTCCAAGATGTACTGAGCAGTGTTTTTCCAACTTCAGGTCATGACTCATTAATGATTGTTAAATCAGGTTAGTGGGCTGAAAACAGCATTAAAATTTTTTTAAATAGAATTCGTCACTCATAGAGAGGTTAGGTATTGTCTCATGACACTTTTGTTGTACTTACACAAAGATGTGTGTCTCTATGTGTAAGTATGAAAATGTAAAGTATTTTTTACTGTGGGCCGCTGTCAAAGTCTGGAAACATACTACAGAGAATATTTCAGGTAAAGGTTTTATAGTCTTTCTATGCAAGTTTACATTTTAAAATCTTGAGTTTTCAGCTAATGGTCGATACTGTTGTTAGCTGAATATTTTAGAAGTTTAAAAGACAGCAAAGTTTTCTGTTTTTTAAAAGTGATTTTTATTTTCTAATTCTGACATTATCATATGATCAGAAGCTGAAATGCCAGAGCTAAGCAAAAACCATGCTTCTCTTAATTCAAGAAACATTTAAGGATCTCATGCCAGGTAATAGACATATTTGAACTATATAAGGTACAGTTTTCCATCTCCAAGAAATCACAATCAAATTTTTGTCAGGCCTATGTTGAAATATATGTGTTCATATTTGTTTTAGTTTTTCTCTTTAAAAATGGTGACCTCTTAATAAATTCAACTCTTCAGCGTTCAAACTCAAAGGAATTTTTAAAAGGACTCTTTGCCCCTGGAACCTTGTCAGATTTCTCCAGGCTCTAATTGAGTACTTCTTCCTGCTTGAATTTTTTTCTGCTTATTAAATAAACTATCATTGAACTAATGTTAATTGTTAAATGGTTTGGACTAGGTTTGTATTGGGGTCCTAATATGGTAATATGGTGGATATCTTTATTGCTTTTTCTGGAATCAGGGGAGGACCGATTTGTGAGTTTTAAACGTGTGCAATTTTTCCATTGTGATATTTGTACTATCTAATCTCATCCTTAATTTCTCCAAACATCTCTTTCCTCTTCAGTAGGCTGTAAATGATAATCAAGTTGTACTCCAAATATCAAGCAGATGCTTCAATATCTAATTTAAAATAATCTAATACTCAAATCCCCAAGACATTACAAATGACAGTGTGCTGATTAGTAAGAGGGGGGCTTGGTGTTTTTATGTCAAGTACCTTTTGGATAAAAGTACAACATAACTGAGATTATAACTGAGCCAGGCAATTAAGACTTGATTGTTGACTCAAAACAATTGTACTCTGTCCTCAAATAATCGCTTTTTAAAGCAGATGGCTAGCAATCCCTTGATCATGGTTTATTACTTAGTTATTAATGTTTCAATGTGTATTTTGTCTACTTACTGCCAGTTTTATGTACTGGAACTTATAAAAGGTATTCTGTTTTAAAACAGTGTTACAGAATAATAATGCTACTCCTTGAAACATTAAGAAACCACTAGGAGTTCATTTTATCTCAGCCATATATCACTTTAGAGAAAACAAAAGCAGATTACAGTTCATAATTGGAGCACTGTATTGGTCTGCCATAAATAATAGGTTTATTAGAAAACTTGTGTCTCCTAGCTTATACATTTAAACCACTTAGTAACATTAGGTTCTTTTAATATGTATAATCTTCTATATAAGATTTCTGGTCAGCCTACCAAACAGTTAATTTCCCCATACTATCTTTATTAAAAGTTTTTTCTTTCTATGTGAGTAAACCCAAATCATTAAAATGAGCAGCTATGTTTAAATCCTATTATGATTATGACAGAAATCTCCAGTAGCAAAAGAGTTCAAGTTGAAGGCTGACATTTTATATCCATGATTCATGGTGTGTGAACAAAAATAGAGTCACAGGAGCAGAGTATCAGATGTAATTGAAAATTGCTTTGTGTCACATCTTAAGTAATAATATATGGTTTATGTGTCTGTTTATTAACCTTTTTGTCATGGGTTTTGTGTGTATATGTCATGAAAATGGACCCCTGTGTACTTTGGAGGAGGGCTTTGTTTATTATCTGTAATCTGTAATGTTACTTGCATGAAAACTAATGCTAATTTTAATTTTTCCAGTGTTTACCACATCTTTATGTTGAAAGCAGTCAAAAGGAGCTTAATTATTTTCTTCTGACTTTATTTTTGAAGTTAATAATTACTGTGTTTGCTGTATAGTAAAAACAAGTCTTGTCTTTTTTTTGCATCCACCTCTAGTTGTCACATTAGTCCCCAGTTGTCTTGATGTTCATCCTGAATTAAATACCGTAGTTGATGCATGATGACACTTTTTTTTTCTTTTTAGTGAAATGGCTACTTGATTGATTGATTAACTGATTTTTAATTTATTAATTAATTTATTTTTGGCTGTGTCGTTGCTGTGTGGGGGCTTTCTCTAGTTGTGGCAAGCAGGGGCTACTCTTCGTTGCAGTGTGCAGGCTTCTTATTGCAGTGGTTTCTCTTGTTGCGGAGCATGGGTTCTATGTGTGTGGGCTTAAGCAGTTGTGGCTCACGGGCTCTAGAGCACAGGCTCAGTAGTTGTGGCGCACGAACTTAGTTGCTCTGCAGCATGTGGGATCTTCCCGGACCAGGGCTCAAACCCATGTCGCTCGTGCTGGCAGGCGGATTCTTAACCACTGCGCCACCGGGGAAGTGCGATACATATTTTTTAAGGAATACCTTCCTGCTTTAGATATAAACAAAACATGGACTCTGTTCCCCAATTTTTTGGATTCACTGTACAAATAGTGCTGTAGTTGACAGTCCATTGAATTTGAATAAATGGAAAAAGAATTAAATTTTTGCACACATGATTGACTCTTTATACAAAAACCAAGGTTAGATATCCTGAATAAGAAATTTATACAGCTAACATTTGAAGTGAAGTAATAGCGAAACTTTATTTTCATTTTGAAAATAAAGGACCATTCCAAGGTATAAAGTATATTTCATACGTGAATTTTATGAAATTTGATAGAAACATTAAAACTAGGACAGTTGAACTCTGCAGTTCACAATATTTAGGCTATAATTTTATTTTAAAAATCCTTTTTGAGCAGCCTCATACCATTAAAAAGAGAACGTTCAGCCGTTTCCCTGTCAACATGAGTAAGTATGAGTATCTCATCCTTAGACAGTGTTTATTACTTACTGTTTTGTACCTGGTGCCACGATGTTTGAGAGGCAAGGAGAAATGGAGAGCCAAAGCTGATTTTTTTTGTACACAAAGTTTGTTTCATTTTGTGCTGACTTGATGAGAAAATATATTGGTATAAAAACATTGAAGAAAGTGACAGTTCTCTGCTAGTGTGTTCTGATTTTAAAGTACATCTGAGCAGTCTGAGCGTTTTGTCCTGTCAGGAAGCCAGTGTGAATTAGTGTCTGTGCTTCGTTTATCATTGAGGAGTTTGAAATTTCCTGCCTATCAAACCATAACAAACACAGAAGTCAAGCATGTAGGTCATTCACACGGCTTCATGGGACTACATCTTCTCTTTTCTCTTTAACCTTTCTCAACACCAAACTTGTTCCTTTTGGTGGAAGTTAAGAGTTCACTCTCATGGTGGTGACCTTATAAGTGATGAAATGTTTAAAAATCTATTCAGGTTTTTTTTTTCTTTTTAAATATGCACAACATTAAAGAAAAATTGGAAAGTAGAAAAGGAAAACACCCATAACCTCACTACCCCAGTACAACTATCTATGCTTTTGGTGGGGCAAGGGGGCCAGAGGAGGGAAATCACTTTTAAAACTTTGAGGAAAAGTCCTAGTTCTTTAGTTGTCACATTAGTTTCCTTCTATCAAAGGACACAAATATGTCCAAATCTCACTTCAAAGATATGTTACTCAGAAATCATAGGTTGCGAAATAGTCTGCTTTTTGAGTAATCATGTCAGTTTACTTTCCTGATACATTTTCTTACTACTGTTCACTCAAACTATATAAGTAATTTTTTCAAAATTCGTTTGTTTGAATGTGTAGGGCATCCAGTTTTACCCCAAGGAGACCACCTCTTTTTTTTTTTTTTTTTTTTTTTTTGCGTTATGTGGGCCTCTCACCGCTGTGGCCTCCCCCACCGCGGAGCACAGGCTCCAGACGCGCAGGCCCAGCGGCCATGGCTCACGGGCCCAGCCGCTCCGCGGCATACGGGATCCTCCCAGACTGGGGCACGAACCCACGTCCCCTGCATCAGCAGGCAGACTCTCAACCACTGCGCCACCAGGGAAGCCCCACCTCTTATTTTTGATTCATTTTAAACTTCATAAATGTATAATTAATTGCCTAGAATTGTAGTTCTTTATTGATCTTTGGACGAATTGTGTTCCTTATACGTTTGCTCTTATAAGGTTGAACAGGAAGGTCTGTGTTTGCTCACGTGTGTGACTCTGTGAGTTGCAGGCCAGGAGAGCAGCCACATGTGTCCTCGGCTTCTTCACCGTTATGTCCCCAACACCTAGAACAACAGTGCCCGGTATGCAGGAAGCGCTCAAGTGGTTGTCGAATGAGCTAATTAAAATAGTTACACGACAACAGAATTACCCTTGCCCTACATCTTTAGGTAACTGGGGGAGTTCCATAAACGGATTTTCTATGAAATTTTACCTTTTGAGTCAAAAATGCCATTTTAATGCATTATGGACATTTTCAAATTGTATCATCAATTTTATTAATTTCTTAACTGGAGTACTCCAAACATACTTCATCTACTGACATCTACAAGGATGTCATTATGAATAATAATTGCTGTAATTCCTATGTGGGCAGGTGAAGCTTGTGGGACTGCCTTTGTGTTAATAACCGTGAGCTATTGTGCTGGTGATTTAGAACAGATAAAAACTAATATTCTAATGGCTTTTATAAGTCCTGCCTACCTGTAGCTATCTAGGCAATAGCCTAAGACTGGCTCCCTTTCTCTTATCAAGAAATGCGAATGATCTTTTTGGCAGAGAGTTATTATTTAGTAGCTTTTGTTTTCAGGTTCAGAGAACTGTCTGGAAAATCTAGAATATCAAGAATTTTTTTGATGCCTGACCTCTAGAGAAGTAGGCGTATTATAAACTAGGTTACACAATGTAGTTGAGGGCATGTGCTTATGATAAAATTCTCATCTTCAAAGCAGAATTTTTTTTTAGTGTTTCCCATTTGTTTGCACTGTTTGAAATGGTTAGTTATCATAAATAATCTTTAGTTACCATAAGCAAAATTCTCATAAACTTGAATTTAATGTAATAACAATATTTGTTCTGCAGTGCATAGTTGTGTTTTAAGGGAGGTTTTTTGCCTTTCAGATTGTTCTCCTTCTGCATTTTATTCCACTCAGAATGATTTAATTTCTAAACGTTAGAAAATGTTTTATACAGAGACAGGTCTTCCTATAACTAGAACTACAAGAATCCCTTCATTTTCATCAATTGAGAGATGTAAATTTCTTCTCTGTTTTTGATAGCAGTCTTCCACAATCTCTGTTATTGTCGTCAATTCAGTGCTTTCCAGTTAAGGATGATTGTGCAGGTTCAGATCAGGAGAAGGAAGCGGCTCCTCCGGGAGCTGGGTTATGTGTGGCATTTTGTTTTGCTCTGTTCTGTTTTGATGTTCCACATTGCTTCTCTGTGTTCTCTACTTTTTAAAAATAATAACCCTATATTATTTAAACAACATTACCAGTAAATAAGAAGAGTGTAGAATACTATTTATGTTCATTTAAGAGTTGGGCTTTACTCCAATTTTATAGTGGTTCTGAAGTAGTAAGATGCAAAAACAAAAACAAAAACCAGAAATGACAAGAAAAGGGAAAAATAAGTCAGAGTGATAAACCCAAGTAAGAAATGAAATTTCTGTGTAAATATAAAGGACACAGCTTAAGAGAGATCCTAATAGGCAAGATAGATTTTTAAGTAGGAGGTGGGTAGGTAGAAAAGGAGAAGACAGACAAATATATACTTATCTGAAGAGATACTTAAGGTAAATATTTTATTATCAAATATATTTTTAATACATTTGCTTTAATTAGACTTCATTGGCATATTTATAAGCTCACCTCTGGTAGGTCAGGGATTTTTTTCAGCTGAAAATTATAATACTTTTTTTCCCAGCCAGAAACATTTTTAAATGTATTTGTGTATTTGTATGACACTGCTTCATGTAGGTAACAGTACCGTAAGACGTTCTTGTTGATGCGCCTATAAAACCATAAGCTTTGCCTTTCTTTAGTTAAACCAAGCTCCAGAGAAAGCTTTAGGGAATCTAACCAAATCCTAGGCCTTCACCGACTGAGAAGATCCTGGGGTAGGTCTGTTTTAGACTTTCCAGTGAGGGTTGCAGACACAGATCCCGAGAGGAGCTTGGGGACATGGCGACAGTGAAGCACCCCCCCGCCTCTTGTGGGCAGCCTCACTCTGCCCCAGTGGGTTATGGCCTCATGGGAAGGTGGCTGTGGAATTTTAGATCTTCTGATGTTTTTTATTTTTTTAGTAAAGGCAGAAATTTTAGATTTTTAGATTTTTATTTTTTGACATTTCTGGATTCTTAAATCCTGGCAGTTAACTAAAAATGTTGAAAAACATTACGTACCACCTCCTGTCTACTGTCCCCCTCAGAAGACACTTCTGAGCCGTGGGTTGCTGGTTGGAATCTTCTGCTCTTAACAGGAATTTGACCACCTCTCTTGGTCTCCCCTGCCTGGTCCACGCCCCAGACACCTCTCCCCTGGGCCACTGCAGTCTCCTCCCATCTTCTCTCTGTGCCCCTGTTTGCTCCCCGAAAGTCTGTTCTCAACCTGGCAGATCTTGGGATTCTGCTGAGATCCCATGTAAGTCAGGTCTCATCCTTCCTTTTTGCCCCACAGCCTGCTGAGCCTGCACTCAGGCTCTGGGCCATGGCTTTTGCTGGCTCAAATGTCAGGCTCACCTCTTGGTTCTTCTTCTGGATCGCGCTCCTACAATGCAGGCTTCCTGGTGGCTCTCTGATGCCTTCAGGGAGATGGAGAGAGCCAGAGAGGCGAGGCGGGAGGTGGAAGAGGCAGGGGGCCAGTGCTCAGGTCTTCTCGACATTGTCTGCACGGGCTCACTTGCGGCAGCCTCCGCAGCCCGTGCCCGAAGCAGGCCTCCTCCCTCGGGTCCAGTTGTGGTCCAAGGTCACTTCCAGAGCCTAGAGACTTCCTAAAGGGGAGAAAAACTGGGAGGAATGTATATAAGAAACATCCAAATAAAATGTTGACTAGACGGAAGGTATGATAATGAAGGTAAAGAAAAGGTGGAGAGAATTCAGATGTCCTCCCTCAAAAAAAAGGAGAGAAAGAAAGACTGAAAAGAGTCCCAGGATGAAAAGCCTTAAATGCAAAAACTGTATTGCCACACACAGAAGCTGCCACTTAATGTCCCTTCTAGAGTGTCTAAATGAACCATCTTGAAGGTATTGCTTACTCAGCAAGTAAGGCCTCCCTTACGACTTAACATTTATTGCCTGCCTAGAAATATAGAAAAGACGCTTCCCCGCCTGTGGGCCTGCCATGTGACACAGGCAGCTGGAAGGAGGAGAAGGCAATAAAGTTGGCTGAAAATTGATGGACTACTTTGCTTTCTCCTATTTCTTTCTCTCCCTCTCTTCTGCTCTTTCTTTCTCTCTTTCTTTCTCTCTCTTTCTCTCTCTCTCTGTCTCAGCTGAATTCCCTACTCTACTGTTTAGCCACAGCAGTATTCAGAATATAAAATCCATATGGTAATGATTTAAAAAATAGGTATAATAAAAAGTATTTAGTGATAAAATGACAGGAAGACATATTTTAAAAATAATTCTCTTTAGTGCACCACGTTAGGTCTTACAATAAAGGATAAACTCTAGGAGAATTCTGTTAGCACAGGGTGTCTGGATTCCCATTCTGCATTACTATCTAATTATTAAAACACCTGAATACAGGTGTCCGACACATACACATGGTCTCTGCTGTATGTGGATGAAAACACCCTTGTCACCTCTTCCCCATTTACAGCAGCACGCCTCATCACTCTGTCCCTTTATCCTGCCTTTTTAAAAAAATATCATGTATATTTGAGTTTTTTGCTTTCTATCCCAGTGAAGGCAGTGCCAAGAGGAGTGCCAGGCATACGGTAGTCATTCACATGGTTGTTGAGTAAATGGTTGTTATAATGTAAATTTTATTGAGAGGTAATTCACACATCAGGCAATTCACTCATTTCAGGTGTACACAATTCACAGAGTTGTGCAGCCATCACCACAATCAATTTTAGACATTTTCACCTTCCCCCCAGATAAACCCCATTCCCATTAACAGCCACTCCCCATTTCGCCCCAGCTCCTGCCAGTCCTAGGCAACTGTTAATCTACTTTCTGTCTCTCTAGATTTGCCTGTTCTGGCCATTTCATATAAATGGAATCATATAATATGTGATCTTTTGTGACTGCCTTCTTTTGCTTAGCATAATGTTCAAGGTTCATCCATATTGTAGCATATGTCAGAACTTCATTCCTTTTTGTTGCTGAATAATATTCCATTGTATGGACATACCACTTTTTATTCATCCAAGAATGAATGAATTTTTAGTAGCAGGTATAGCATTCCAAGTTGATGTCTCCTACTACAGAGCATATTTCTGACCAGTGCACGCCCCCCCGCAACTGCCATATAGTGAAATCTCAGCAAAGACAAGTAATTTTCATATTCATCTGGAATAAATATAATTATACTTTGCACATCCTGGAAAAGTGTGATTCATTTTAATTCAACAAAGATTTGTTGAACCTGATGCCTGTCATGTCTCAGGTACTGTAATCCCATTATGTGGCTCACGTTTTATTTCTATTGGATGATGCTGCTCTTACTATTTGTTTCTGAGAGCCTTAGCACTCTGCCCTTTTTTTGGGGGGGGGGGCAGTGCCGTGCCCGGCTTGTGGGATATTAGTTCCCTGACCAGGGATCGAACCCAGGGCCCCAGCAGTGAAAATGCAGAGTCTTAACCACTGGACTGCCAGGGAATTCCATCTGCTTATTTTTTATTATTGCAAACTACCTCATTTTTTTAAAATAAATTTATTTATTTTATTTATTTTTAGCTGCGTTGGGTCTTCGTTGCTGTGCGTGGGCTTTCTCCAGTTGTGGCGAACAGGGGCTACTCTTCATTACTGTGTGCAGGCTTCTCACTGCAGTGGCCTCTCTTGTTGTGGAGCCCGGGCTCTAGGCACGCAGGCTTCAGTAGTTGTGGCACGTGGGTTCAGTAGTTGTGGCTCGCGGGCTCTAGAGCACAGGCTCAGTAGTGTGGCGCATGGGCCTAGTTGCTCTGCAGCATGTGGGATCTTCCCGGACCAGGGCTTGAACCCGTGTCCCCTGCATTGGCAGGTGGATTCTTAACCATTGCGCCACCAGGGAAGCCCCAAACTACCTCATTTTAAGTGATACATGTGTTTCTCAATTTGTAACTTTCCCATAGGTGAGCATTTTGAGGGTCTTTTACTTATTTGGGTCCTTAGCTCCTGGTGCCCAGCACATAGTAGGTGCACAACAAACACTGTTGAATAGAAGCCCCCCTTTTGTCGACCTTCTCCACATAGCTTCCAAACCTTACTCTAATCTTCAGTGTCCCTGCCAACACCCTGCTCGCTGCTGGAGGTGTCTGCAAGCCACCAAAGTCAGACACTGCCAGACTCAAGCTTAATATGGCCACGAAGATTAAATACTTCCCAGTTTTCTCTGAGGTCAAAGCTTGCAGATGGTAGGTGCTCAGTAAATATTAAACGCACGATTTGTGCCTCTTCGTTTTTTTTTTTTTCTGGTGCCAGCTAGAGTTCTAGAAGGAGCTAAAGGTAAGCAAAAATTAGCTCTGTGGGTTTTCAGCTTTCTTTAGGATACATTCTAAAGCAATTTCTAGTGAATTTGGAATCACTGTCTCTGTCATTTCCATTTATTAACAAGGGAAGTCAAGAATTGAGGTAACTGGTTTGCCTTATTTGGAGGATAAGCAATTAAAAAAGAAAACACATTCCCCCCTTTGTAGACTGTGTTTGAGCAGCTGACTGTCCTAGGGTTCTTTGTACTTTGAAAATGGGATGGGTTTTCTTGTTTTGTCTGCAACTGATATTAAGGGGAGAACACAAAACTATGAATCCATTCATGAAATGTGCTTTTAAAATTATTCATTCCTTTTTTTTTAATGTTGGTGTGTGTGTGTGTGTGTGTGTGTGTGTGTGTGTGTGTGAGTGAGAGAGAGAGAGAGAGAGAGAGAGAAGACAGAGAGGTAAAGAGAGAAACTAACTTATTTAGGCACAATTGTTAATTTTTTTTTATTTTCTGTCTACTTACTGCTTTGGATAAACATACTGGAATACTGCCAAAAATTCAGGTGGCTGAATACTAATTTTGCTGAAATTGGCAGGAATCCCCTGCCCATTTTCTGTCTAAATTATGCAGAAATCTGACTCTTGCAAGACGTAAGTCTGGTCAAAAATAGAGTCCTAATTTTCTAGTTAGTCAGTAAGACCTTCAACTGACTAATTCTTCTTGTTTCAGCTTTTACTTTTCAGGTAGGAAAAGAAATCCAAGAAAAATGAAATGCAGTGAAAGTTACTGGCCATGTTTCTCATGTGACCCAAATGTAGATTTACAGTGTTAAAGAACATGGCATTCACAACTTGTCGGGTGCAAAGCAGGAGTGAGCCTCAGAAAACAATTAGTGCATCTTTCAAATATACGGTAGTTATTGAATAATTACTCAAATAATGGTCAGTAATGGAATACAAAGGGTTATCTCTTAGCTAATCCTCAAGTAATGGAATTGGTGTATCTCTGATTTTTCTGTTAGCCTTCCAAGGTTTAGAAGAATGAGACAAAAGTGATTGTGGGAACTAGTGGAGCCACTGGAGGCCAGCAACGAAAAGGAGACCTTATCTTAAGCAATTAATCAAGAAACTCATATTGTGGGACAATTATTCAGAGCTAATTCTAAAAGAGCTTTAGAGCCCCAGGTCTTGAGGTATTTTTTCCAGAATTTTGTCAAGGTCATTTTGAGCATGGGGACAATCCTACATTAGAACAAAGGTTTGGTTAAAAGTATGTATACTCTGTACCTAGAAGTCTGTGCAATGTAAAAATCAATCAACTTAAATGTAGTTGTAGTTTTTTACTTTATTTTTATGGTAGCAAACTGCGCAAAATAGAATAAAGTATTATCCCAAAGACAAATGTCCTATCTTGATCTACCGTAAGTGCGTTGCCCTCTGGCACGTGTCTGCTTCACTGTGTAAAAGTGGGAGAGCAGTGCCGATATGCATGCTCAGTGACTTTTTATATGTGTGTAATTTCATATAATAATTGATTTCCTATTGGTGTGGTTGTGTTAAATGCAGCCAGTCCTTTAATTTCTTTCCCCATGAGTAGACTAAAGAACTGTTATTTTCTGGTTCTTTTGTTCACCTTACCTAATAGCTGGTCTTGTTCATCCATCTGCATAGTGAGCATTTTGATACCTCTCTGTAGCCATCTTTCCTACCTTCCTCTGTCTTTTCCACTCTTCTGATCACGCTTCCCGTTGAGCTCAGACACACTCCTCCACGCGCTTCGCCTCCAGCCAGCCTGCCTTTCCTCCTATTCCCACAGCATGGCCTTGCCCTTGCCGTCTCTTCCCTGAGATGCTTGTTCAGGAGATCACCCCATGCCTCTAGGTTTCTCACGAACCTGGTCTCAGCTGAAACATCACTTCCTTAGTGAACGTTCTATCTAAATTAATAGCCCTTTCCCTCCACAGATAGGCGATCTTGTTTTATTATCTTCCTAGCACTTAATCACTATTAACTATCTTTTGTATATATCTGTTGCCTGTCGGCCCTACCAGCATGTAAAGTCCATGAGAAGGGAAACCTTGTTTTTTGTTTACTTATTCTGTATGGCCTGTTGCATATAGATCGTAATAAATATTTGGTGGGTGAATGGATGCATGGATGCATGGATGGATGAATGAATGAGGCGGTCTTTACTTCGTGATACTTTCCTTACCCTACCGCCCTCCAGCTTTTGCCTCCACCACGACTAAAGCTGTTTACTCAGCTCACCAGTAACCTGACTAGTATTCTTTACACAGCTGCTGGAGTAATCTTTTCAAGACAGATCAAACTATTTTAAAACTATCACTGATGTCCCATCAACCTTTCAGTAAAGCCCTGTCTGCCTCTCCAGCCCATCCCATTCCGTCTTCCCCTCCCTGACTCACTGTCAGCACACAGGCTTCCTGCAGAGACCCCAGGACAAAAACACGGCCGCTCCCCATGCTGATCCCTGCACCCAGATTGCATGCCCCCTGGCCTGCTTCCGACTAGCTGTTCTAATTATTCACATCTCTGTTTAATTAATCAGTGTTTAGATAGTGTCTCCACTCTGTCTAAGGAGGCAGCATTGTACCTTACACTACCTCCCTGGTTGTTATTTTCTATTACTTTATCCTATTTAATTATTTCATAGCTCTTATCATGGATCATAATAATACTTTTCTTTTGGCTTATTTGATACTTTTCTGATCTTTGGCACAATTGAATACTCCCTACTTGTTAAAAATTCTTATACTTGCTTATACATTCTCCTCTTCCGGCTTATTGGCTAATTCCATCCCATTCTCCTCCTGCCACTACTTTACATTTTGCTGTGTCTCAAAATGTCAGTTCTCTGCTCTTCTCACTCTGTGTGTTTCCCCATCGGCCTTTCTTAAACCCATGGCCTCAGCCACCACTGCAGGCAGGATAGTGTGCTCATTAAGAGCTGTTGCTCAGCAAACATTAAGGGCCTTCTCTGGGTTAGCTGCTGTTTTAGACACTGGGAATATAGTCCAGAAGATACAGTTCCTGCCCTCAGAAAGCTTACATTTTAGTGAGTGAGACCAAAAAATAGCTGAGCAAATAAATAAGACGATGTTAGGTAGGACTGAGTGCAGTGGAGATAAAGCAGGGCGTGGAGTGTGGGGACAGGCAGGCCGCGGGGGCTGGGGCCAGAGCAGACCCTCTGCCAAGGCGACACTGGACATGTGCGTAAACTGAGAAGAGAAGCAGAGAGAAGACCTGGAGGAGGAACGTTCCAGGGAATCAGCTTGGCAAGTTTGAGGAACACTGAAATACCAGTGTGGTTTGAGAAGAGGAGTGGTGAGTGAGGGCGGGGGGAGATGGTGTGAGACCTGATGGGCCACGGCGAGGCTGGGATTTTACTCTAATTGTGATGGGACAGGACACCGTCGGAGGCCCTCGAGCAGGAAGGCTCTGGTTTAGCATTTGGAGTTGGAGAGAGTCAGTTCCAGTCTCATCCGACCCGTGGCCTTGATAGAACAGACTGCTGTCATATTTAGCCTTTTCTTAGTCAAAACTATTTCTTTGTAAAGTCACACAAGTGCAATATTGTAATGACATTCATCCCTGAGGCGTTGGGACTTCCTGACACGCCTTTTACCAAAGAAAATTTAAATGACGTTCCAAGTCATTTCAGTGTTAAAAATCAGTACCTTTTGCTTTTGATTTTTAAGAGTTTTTTAATCCGTATCTCATATGTGTGGTAACTTTCTGTTACTCACAGACTGGTTAACCTCTGTGCTCCTCCCCTACTCCCTATCCATGCCAGGAAAGAGTTGATTGTAATTTCGTAGCATTTTCTAGTCATTTTTATGCCGTTGTGAATTGCTTGTTTTGTGGCTTGTATGAGGATGGATTCTTAGGGTGTTTTTTTGTTTATTTTGAGTCACCAAAGTTTGAGAGGCCAGCAGCAGATTTTACAGGCTGTCTTCTAAGTACGAGGATCTTTGGAGTTAATAGAGTGAGGCAAGGATAGACACGTAAAAATCCGAACTTAAATACTGAATTTCTTTCCCCTATTAAATTTACCATTTGGTACTGAACTAATGTTTCTCTTACCATTTCAAACTAGAGTCATCCGAAATTTAGTCTTCTTTCTAATCTTGCTTTGATAACAGCCATTGTGTAATTATACCAAGCTTTCGTTTGAAATGATTTTGCTAAGATCTCTAGGATTATACATGCGTAGTTGGGGGAAGCTCACTGCTGGAGCAGCTCCTCTGGGGGACTGGCTCGGCAGCTGGGGTGGGCAGGGCTGCTGGTTGGGTGGAGGACTGTGGCAGTGGAGGGTCTCGGCTGCTGCCACCGCCTCTGACACCAACTTCTGTCTGAACAGTTTTCAAAATGATTTCACGTTGAGCTCGTGCTGACTGTGCACGATAACCCTGGGAAGTAGGTAGGGCTGGCATTATTTTGTGTGTGTGCAGAGAAAGAATCTTGTGCTCATCGTCACAGAGGAACGTGGAACCAGGGTCGTCTTCCAGTCCACTGCTGTTCACGCTGTAATGAAACGCTGCCTTCGTAATAACCTGGGGCTTGGAATAGAGCTTGCTCCTGAACACTGCCCCCAGCGCAGAGGTCACGGGCCAAGTTAGTCTCATAGAAAGGACTGATGCACGACCTAGTTGACGGGGCGGGGAGGTCTTATGTAAGTGGGCACAAGAAGAGGAGGAAAATGGAGAGCCCTGGGCGACGGCCAAGCTGCCACTTACCTGAGCCATTCCCTTTGAGTCGCAGTTTGCAAGTTCTCGTGGGTCTTCATGGACCCTTGAATTTCAGGTGTGTCCAGTTTAATGTTACTTTAATAACTAAAACAATTTCTCTGTATTATTTAGTAAGGAGCATAGTAAACATTTAATAATAATTTGGAACGGCTATCATATTTCACTGATCTTAAGACACACCAGGGCTTCCCTGGTGGCGCAGTGGTTGGGAGTCCACCTGCCGATGCAGGGGACACAGGTTCGTGCCCCGGTCCGGGAGGATCCCACATGCCACGGAGCGGCTGGGCCCGTGAGCCATGGCCGCTGAGCCTGTGCGTCTGGAGCCTGTGCTCCGCAACGGGAGAGGCCACAACAGTGAGAGGCCCGCGTACCGCAAAAAAAAAAAAAAAAAAAAAAAAGACACATGATCGATCATAAGAAGCACCATTCTTTTATGTACCACTAGGGGAAAAACAGCATGCTGCCAGTTAGTCTTATCATACAGATGTTTCTTTTTAACTGCATAGAACTGAAGAAGAATGTTTCTTCTTCAAATTTTTAAATTGTTTGTTGACTGAAACACTGGTGTCCAGTCATGCTACCAGGAATGATGGTCAGGTTCACCCATGGGCAGGCAGTGACTGCTCCATCACTACTGGGTCTCATCCAATAGAGACAAGAAGATGCTACTGATTATTCTAAAAATAGCAATTCCGAGATACACACTTCTTCATATTTTGACAACTTAGAATCAGAAAAAATATGGTAAAATAGTTTTTCTTACTTTTCTAATAGTGATGCTGCTGAAGGAAATATTGATTATTAGCCATGGCAGCTTTGCAGCCAAGGGAAAACATGGTGAAGCTTAGTTGGGGAAATAGATTTTAAAAATGCACTAACAATCAAGCAGTTACAAACTGTAACTCATTTTGGAGATAAGGCATGACCAGGGGATACTTCTTTGAGAAGTGCTTAAGCTTAAGACTCAAAGGGTGAGAGACAAGCGTGGAAGTAACTAAGGGAAGAGTGTTGCTAGTGGAGAGGAGCGGAATATGTGGGTATAAAGACCCTGAGAAGGGAAGGAACTGGGTATGTTCCAGTAAGTCAAAGAATGATCATGTGGCTTGAGCAGAATGTTCTGCACATAGCTGCTTCTTTGAATTTAAACTAAAATACGTCCCAGTTTGGATTTGGGAAAATGTCTTGCCAGGTATAATCACAATGTTATAGTTCATAAGGCACTTTTCATCTTCTTATTAAATACCTTCTGAGGACTGGAATTACTTTTCAAGAAAAATCTTTTCTTTTAAATCAGTTGTTCATAAAAATATTTGATGTTGATGGGTTTGTGTCCATTTAATTATAAGTAACCGACCCTCATTATGCACTGATTGTGTATTTGTGATTTCGCCTGCTGGCTAGAATGTACTTGTAACCCCCAGGTCAGTGCACACGGTGCTTCCACAGTCATTCACGGACAGGCGCAGGGGGGCAGGAAATTTGAGTTGTGCACATTTCTAGCTGAGTCTAAACAAAGTGACACTCTGCCTTCTTATTTCAGCTCAGACTGTCAACAGGTGGATTTTCAGTCTATTTGTTGCCATGCTTTTTGCACTTTTTGCTTTTTTTGGTGATTCTGCTATCTAAAGTGTCCCCCAAGCGTGACGCTGGCTGGTGCTCCCAGGTGCGAGAGGGCTTGATGTGCCTTAATAGAAAGAATAGAGCAGCTCCGTGCAGTACTGTTGGCCGTGAGTTCACTGTGAATGAATCAACAGTATATATTAAATGAGATGTCTTTAAACAGAAACACACATAAAACAAGATTCTTTATTGATCTGCTGACGAAAATGTTGTGACCAAAGCCTCATAGGAACCTAACCTTGTATTTCCTTTGGGAGCAGTGGTTTTCACTGACTGTTTGCAACCCCTTTATAGAACATAATCACCCCCAAATAACATGAATCCACTGTACATGTACATGTGAACACATGGCTAACATGTTGCTGTGTAGCAAGCCACCCCAAAGACTAGTAGCTTAAAACAGCAACTGTTTACTGGCTCATAGTCCTGGGAGTTGGCATTTGGGGTTGGCTCAGCGGTGCAGTCCTTTTGCTGGGTCTGGCTGGGCTCGGTTGGACATTTGCCATCAGCTAGTAATCGATGGCGTCACTCATATGTCTGACGGTTTGGCTGGGGCTCTGAGCCACACAGTTTTCATCACCCAGGAGGCTAACCCGGGCCCTGGGGTGGTTGCAAGTCTCCCATGAGCAGCAGGAGGGCAAGCCTCAGTCTGCACGTGGTTCTCCATCCTGTGCTTGTGTCGCATTTGCCAACTCTGACCCATCAGCCAAAGCAAGTTACCCGGCCACCCAAATCAAGTAGGCTCCACCTGTTGCCGAGATCTGGTGGAAAGGGCATTGATGCAGGGAGGAAAAGGATTCCTCTTACTGTTACTCAAAAGCCAGAGAGTTAGTACTAGCTGTTAACCCGAATGGGCATAAAAGGAAAGTAAAGTTCAGAAAGATTAAGCAACCACACAGCCAGTAATTGGCAAAGGCGGGTCACACATGTCTGCATGATGGCAAAGTTTTTATTCTTTCTCTACTGTTTAGCCTTCTGATAGACGAATGGCTAATTTGCCTGGTTTGTCTAGTTCTGGGGAGGAAAAAACAGCAGTAAGATTAGTCTCCTCAATACAAGAGAGAAACAACTGTCATTGTCTTGTCTTGGAAAAGAAACTGTATCCTATGTGCAGTCTTACTGCTGTGGTGAGTTTAAGAACATCATGGTGGTAGTGATCTGTGAATGTGTGGGGCTCGATCATGAATTTGATTTGCACAAAGGGCTTACATCCTGGATATGGAATCTTAGTTGTAATAGAGTTTATTCTGAAGGACTTAAAGGAAGATGATTAAAATATTAGAGATATTGACATTGTCTGAAGAGATCTCCTTGTATTTATTTCTTTTAAAAAATCCACAATATTACCATAGCCAGACCCTATTATGCTATTGTAATCATAGTTGAACTAAGAAGGGTGATTAACGATAGCAATTTATTGTATCTGAGGAGGAGAGAAAATAGGAGATGTTGTTGTTATCATAAATCATATCGTAAATAACCAAAAAGAAGCACTCAGAATGCTTGTGTAGTGTCAGCAGCCAGCCCTTTCAGGCACGCCAGCCCAGGATGTAGCCATAGAAACCCCAAAGTCATACTGTTATCTTAGCCTTGCTGCAGTTATGTGATACAACAGTATTAACATATAGATTAGGCCATTTATAATACCAGGTGTCATTTCAGGTTGGCTTGCTTATATAGCATTTTAGTTTTTTATTGTGCAGAATGTTAGTGAAATAGTGCTTTTCTGCAGGTCAGTGTTTATATAGGTATTTATAACACATCAGCTTCACTCTGCTATCAATTTATTGTTATTGATTGGTTGTACTGTATGAATTGTCCTTGCCTAATTGTCTTGTCTTTGCTAGTCATTTCATTTTTTTAAGTAAACTGGTTTGTTTAGAAAATACCTACACACTTATACATGTTGAGTTGTGTTTCAAGGGTCTAATTTCAGTCCCATTATAGACAGGATAATTTTTAAAATATTTTATGAGGGCACGTAGATGGGATTCGAAAAAAATTTTTGGCCTCATTTGGAACTAAGATAAAATGATGGAATGGGTTGTTTTAATATTGCTGCTCTTCTTGCATTTCCCAGGCATCCAGTGTCTGCCTGTCATCCTCCAACTGCCCTAGACACGCCCCCCAACAGCAGCAGCCCACCAGAGCCTCCCCCTCTTGGCAGCACCCTGGGTTCCAGACCCTCTCCATCCTCAGCATTCCGTCAAATTACTTTACTGAAGTACCATTTACTCAGAGTCTCCTTACCTCAAAAATTAGGATAGAATCATTCACGTGTCAGCTTTACAGTCTTAAAAATATTTTGGCAGCAACATCTTAAAGATACTGCCCTCATCCAAGACATAAATCAAGTGGTCAGAATGCCAAGCACTGTAGCATGTGGTCAGTGAGATATTTAGGTGCAGAAAGAACTCTGTCCTGCCCTTTAGATCATCCCCCTGCATGTGGAGATGGCCCTAATATTAGAGACCTTCAATTCTTCGAAGCAGAAGTCAGATGTCAATACGTGTGTGTGTGTGTGTGTGTGTGTGTGTGTGTATTTTTTTTTACTTTTAAAATTTTTTATTGGAGTATAGTTGATTTACAGTGTTGTGTTAGTTTCAGGTGTACAGCAAAGTCATTCAGTTATACATATACATATATCTACTCTTTTTTTTTTTAGATTCTTTTCCCATATAGGCCATTACAGAGTATTGAGTAGAGTTCCCTGCGCTATACAGCAGGTTCTTATCAGTTATTTATTTTCTGTATAGTAGTGTGTATATGTCAGTCCCAATCTCCCAGTTTATCCCTTCCCACCCCCGCACCCCCCAGTACTTCTATTTTGCAGATGGGAAAACTTAGATCTGAGAGAGTAAATGGGCTGTGCTAGGTCGAACTGTGGCTCTGGTAACGGACCCCAGATATGGTTTCCATCCACTTCCTCTCTAGTTGACCTTGGGATTTCTGTCCTCGTATCCCTGGATGTGGCTACGTACATGCCTTGTACCGATCCTTGCCGGATCGGTTGGCCACAAGATGTAGTTGCACTTGAACGGATGGCCACAAAATGTAGTTGATTCTTCAGGATAGGAAGTCATGTCTTATTTGACTGTATGTTCCTAGGATCTAACATGGTGCTCCCTGCACTGGTGTTCACAAGGCACTCAGTAGGTGAACGAATGATTGAATGATGAGTAAGGAGTGAATGAATGAATGTAAGTAGTATGGAGTCACTTAAAGTAACTGGTTGTAATAAACATACCTAGTATAGAAAGATGTTTTTTGAAAAATGTGCATTTTAAATGAATCCTTTCATATCTGTTATAAAAACATCAGTGTGCATAAACTAAAAAGACAGTAAGAAAGTTCATGTCATCGTTGCTAGAAATTAATTTCTGTATGTGTATTTCCAAAACATTACAGGAAATCTAGTTTTAAATACATTTAATTTTTGGTGAAATATATACAGATAGCATTTTATTGTCCCTACAAAGTTCAGTAGCACAAGTATATTTTCTGCTTAAGATCATGAATCTGTGTAGTTAATGAGATAAGAAGCTTTCATGCCTTTGCAATTTCCTTTTTTTCCTAATGTCCATGAGCTTTTTAGATTATAGTGTTTCTTTAAAGGCATTTATTATTCTAGTTAAAAAGATTTTTTTTAAGATATTTTATTCTAAGTCAATATTTATAGTAGCTTAAAACTAACCCCTAAAAATCCTTTTGGTGTGTTCAGACCATATTGCCTTGTTTCGGTTTTGTTCGATAAGTTTGGTAAAGAAGTGCGTTTTGCTCATTACTCCTCTGGGAAATATAGGGAGTGTAGATTACTTATTTGTGTCATTAATGAAGGAAAATTGGAATGGAGTTTGTATTGTCTCCCTCCACTCCTCTCAATATTTGTGAAGTTTTAAAAAAAAGATGGACATGGGACTTCCCTGGCGGTCCAGTGGTTAAGACTTCGCCTTCCAGTGCAGGGGGTGCAGGTTCAGTCCCTGGTTGGGGAGCTAAGGATCCCACATGCCTCGTGGCCAAAAAACCAAAACATAAACCAGAAGCAATATTGTAAAAAATTCAATAAAAACTTTAAAATTGGTACACATCAAAAGAAAATCTTTTAAAAAAAAACATTTAAACAGTAGAAAATAAGTTCTTAGTTTTCTGGAAATAAAAAAAATCTTTAAAATACTCCTCATATCGTAACATCACTCTTTTGACTTTCGAGCACAGCTTTTATTCTTGTGTCTATATTTGTGTTAAATTAGAAAGAGCTTGTGACTCAAACAATTTTTTTTGTTTTTTTTTGCGGTACGCGGGCCTCTCACCGTTGTGGCCTCTGCCATCGCGGAGCACAGGCTCCAGACGCACAGGCCCAGCGGCCACGGCCCACGGGCCCAGCCGCTCCGCGGCACGCGGGATCCTCCCGGACCGGGGCATGAACCCGCGTCCCCTGCATCGGCAGGCGGACTCCAACCACTGCGCCACCAGGGAAGCCCCTCAAAAAAATTTTTATACTGTTTTTTATACCTTTATATAATAACATGTCAAAAGATCAAGTATCTTGTAATATTAAACTTCTGTTAACCAAATTATATGCTATTTTACAGTAAAACTGTTTTCATGGATAAGTATAGGAAAATGCTAAAAACCACTTTTAGGATATTTTACAGATTTTTGGTGAATCATGCTCATTATACACATACACACAAGGAATACTTCATTGCTGTTCACCTGTAATCAAACTGAGATTAACCTTCAGGTGGGGGTTTGGATGTGATAAGGAATAAACCATTCAGTAGCCATCACATATTTATCTTACTCCAAACTCTTAGAACACAGAATTAAAATAACTCATGTAATAGAAAGCCAGACACTCGTTATGCAAAATCACCAATTAAGTCTGTGTTTGAGCAAGCATAAGCTAGATCAGTTGTATTCATTTGTTTGCATTTTGTAATATTTTAAAAATAAAATATATTCACTCAAGTGGAAAACTTTAATACTGTGGAGAATGGATTAATAAGTGTGGTACATTTTTACAACAGTGAAAATGAATGCACTACAGCTACCTGAATGGACATACGTGATGCTCAGAAACATAATGTTAGGGGCAAAAAAGCTGAAGAATATTATAGTATGATACCACGTATATAAAGTTCAAAAACAAGTCACTATATACAAATGTGGTAAAACTGTACAGGAAACAAAGAAAGGAAAGATATAGAAAGACCAGTAGTTACCTGGGGATGGGGGTGAGAGTGGAGAGAGGAGAGGATGAATTAGAAAGGAACCAAGGGGCGTTGTGGTGATGATGCTAATGCTGTCTTCCGGAAGTCGACAATTGTTTTACAGGTATCCGTTCACTATTATGCTTTATGCCTTACATGCACATCACTTATACGCTCTGCAATGTACCAGATAATTTCTAATTCAGAAAATTGTTGTAAATATTTTCACACTTTAAACATTTCACACCTGTTCTTATTAAAGCTGAAGGCTTTCTCTTCCAGCAAAATTCCCTTTTCATTTTGATTAATTTTGATGCTGCAATTGAAGCTTTCTTATAAAATCTTTAAGCGTAAAAAAATTGTAAATTAAAAGTAAACATTTGTATATTTAAGTATTCCTAAAATCAGCTCTTGAAATAGTTTATTTTTATAATTCATTTATATTCCTCTAAACCACATAAAGCTTCTAGAGGCATACAAGTTAACAGCAGGGACTTGAAATAAACAAACAAAAAAAAGAAACCATAAAAATAAAATAACAGAATTGGAGTAATCCCTCCTAGCTTGTGGAGACCGCTTTGAATTAAGTTTTATGTTAAATTTTTCTCACTTAAATGTCAGCAACAACCATTAATTTTTAAAATATTTTTCTGAGGTACTTGAGCTCCAAATTCTAAATGAACCAGTCTGTTTTCTAAAGTATTTGCTGGAAAAACAGTCCCGTTTTCCATAGCCCAGTGTGACACACATCCTGCAGTTCAAATGCCTATGTGGTAGTCATCTTGCCAGTTCCAATTTGATAGAATTACTCACTGGCAAAGTAGTACAGTCTTAAACACGATGTGTAGAAACCCAGTGCTGAGTTGAGCTAACAGTAGTGATGGGGAAAACACATGAAAGGAAACAGAATAGAAACAGTTCACAATTCTGATCTGGAGAAAGAGGGGAAAGTGCAATAGCAGCATGGCGTGATGTTTCTCACTTGGGTGACTGGATGGATGACAGTATTATTCTCGAGTAATGGTAGCAATAATTGTGTCTCCAGTTTGTCTTGTTCTCTGTAGTTTACAAAGCGCTTTCACGAACATTACGTCTTCCCCCCTCAGTGTTGCCCTTGGAGGGACTTCCGCTGTGAGCCTTTGTTCTCGCTGCCCTCGTAAGCGTTTGACTTTGTTCCTGAGTCCTCCCCTTGAAAACTGTTACCCCCCTTGATCTCTTTGACCTCCCCTGATTTCTCTAGTGCCTCCTTTTCTCTTTATCCTTAGACTATCTAAACCTGACTACCCTGATTGCTCCCTTGCTGACATTATCCATTATTGTGATTTCATTGAGCGCAGCAAAGGTTTCTCTAACACCCTGTCCTGTTTTCTGAATAGTGTATCTCAAGGATTGAGCTAATTCATAATCATCTTCCTTCTCTGTTTCTTTACTTCCTATTTGTATGAATGGCTGCATTTCTCACTCACCAGGGCTGAAAGCCTTAAACCTGTTTGAATCCTTCCTCCACTCTTATACCTAATCACTTATCAGATTCTGTTCATTCTCTCTTCAGAATATCATCTACCTCTTACTCGTTACCGCTCTTCTAGTTCAGACCTTTCTTGTCACTTCCCTACATCATTTCATAACCCCTAACCTGTCACCTCTCCATTAGTGTCCATTACCTCCCATCCATCATATATGTTCCTGCCAGAGTAATTTTGCTAACATACACTCCAGTCATTTTTCTCCCTTGTCTAAAAATCTTTACAAGGTCTAAACTACCACTAGAATAAAGATCATGTTTGTTTTTCTGGAATTCAAAACTTCTAGGATCTGGATGTAAGCTTGCTAAACTTACTTTCTCCTATTTCCCATCTTGCACCCTACCTTCCAGACAAATTATTCCCTGGTTCTTATACAACTTCCTATGTGCACCCCTCCATCTCTGTGTCATCTCTTCCTACATCCTGTACTTCACCATTATCAATCTCCAAATATCCAAAATGCTACCTGAGTAGTCAAGTGTGTCCCAGATCTTTGGCATTGAGGTATTCTGTTTCTCCTTTGAACTGCTGTGGCACTTCATCTCTCTTATGGTACTAATCACTTTGTGTGCTAGACACTTACACGGCGACTCCTGCTGAACTGTACGCTCTTTCAGGTCGTGGTTTATTTCTGACTTACTCTGTAGCTCTTTCAGCCTTTACCATTGTGCATTACGTATGGTAGATGCTTAGTTAATATGTGCGGAGAGAAATAATCTGACCCCACAGCAACTCAGTCAAGTGGGTAGGACAAGTAACGTTAGCCCCTTTTGAGAGGTCAGAAGACAGCCTCAAGGAGGTTAAGAGATTGCCTTAGGCCTGTTGCTTTGTGATGCCTGAACGCCTGCTGAAACACCAAGCCAGTGTTTCCTTCATGTCACCACACTGCTTCTCAAAGTGGCTGTCCTCAAGCCAGCAGAATAGAAGACATAAATAGCGTATGAATTGTGTCCAGGTTGGAGATTTACATTTTCCAAACTCCAAGAATTAAAATATGTTATGAAGGTTCTTTTAAAAAGTATTCTTTTCTGTCATTTCTGAGGAAAGTAGTCATATAATAACCCATCTCTTGATTTTTTAACATTTATTTTATTTATTTATTTATTTATTTATTTTCCTTATTTTTTTTGGCTGCGTCATCAGGTCTTGCGGCACATGGGATCTTCATTGAGGCATGCAGGATCTTTCATTACGGTGTGTGGTCTCTTGTTGCAGCACCCGGGCATCTCTCTGGTTGTGGCGTGAGGGTTTTCTCTCTCTAGTTGAGACGTGTGAGCTCCAGCGCGCATGGGCTCTGTAGTTTGCGGCATGCAGGCTCTCTCATTGAGACGTGCGAGCTCAGTAATAGTGGCGCGTGGGCTTAGTTGCTGTGCGGCGTGTGGGATCTTAGTTCACTGACCAGGGATCGAACCCGCATCCCCTGCATTGGAAGGTGGATTCTATACCACTGGACCCCTGGGGAAGTCCCCCATCTCTTGGTTTTTAGAGGTAGGGGTGTGTGTGTGTGTACACGTGTACGTAAGAGGAGGCAGAAAACAGAAAGGCAGTATTTAGTCAAGTTAGGAAAAGAATTAATTAAGGAAGCAGAGGGCAAACAGGAAATCCTTAGCAAACTCCAGATCCTGCATTTAGAGCCACACCACTAAAAAGGAAAACGGTTTGTATATCTCCTGTCACTGGTTGCCACTCTTCAAAGCACGACAGCATGCAAGTTTGGAAGGTTCTAGAAAACTTACCACTTTACTCTCTAACAACTGTCAATAATTTCCTTTCTTTCTCAGAAATCATGTTTGAAGCATTGTTTTCATTTCTTAGGTTTTATATATATGTATGTTCTAATACTTCATTTTTCTTCCTTCACCAGAAGAAGAAGAAGAGCAGGTGCCCACCGATGGGGGCACATCAGCAGAAGCCATGCAGGTTCCCTTGGAAGAAGATGATGAACTGGAAGAGGAGGAAATTATCAATGATGAGAACTTCTTGGGTAAGAGACCGCTGGACAGTCCGGAAGCTGAAGAAATGCCCACGATGAAGCGGCCACGCCTGCTAAGCACTAAAGGGGACGCCCTGGA
This sequence comes from Leucopleurus acutus, assembly GCF_964270905.1. Lineage (NCBI taxonomy): Eukaryota > Metazoa > Chordata > Mammalia > Artiodactyla > Delphinidae > Leucopleurus > Leucopleurus acutus. The sequence goes on from NC_139142.1 coordinate 180,230,107, forward strand.
CGTGGTGTTACTGGAGGCTCGAGAGCCACTCAGCTCAATAAACCCCCAGAAGATCCCACCAATGCTGTCCCCCGTCCACGTCCAGGACAGCACGGACCTAGCTCCTCCATCACCAGAGCCACCAATGTTAGCTCCAGTGGCAAAATCACAGCTGCCAACTGCAAAACCGTTGGAAGCAAGGTCGTTTACACCTAAAACAAAGACTAAAACCAGTTCTCCAGGGCAGAAGACTAAATCACCCAAAATGACTCCATCACCAGCAATGGTCGGAAGTCCTATTCGGTCTCCAAAAACCATATCCAAAGAAAAGAAGTCTCCTGGACGTTCGAAGAGCCCCAAAAGCCCCAAGAGTCCCAAGGTCATCACTCACATTCCCCAAGTACCCATCAGACCTGACACCCCTAACAGGACTCTTTCAGCTACAATAAGTGAAAAAATTAGTAAAGAGACCATTCAGGTGAAACAAATACAAACAGCCCCCGATGCTGGGAAACTGAACCATGAGAATCAGCCGAAAAAGGCCGTCGTGACTGATAAGACCATCGACGACTCTATTGATGCTGTGATTGCACGGGCTTGTGCCGAACGGGAGCCAGACCCTTTCGAGTTTTCTTCTGGGTCCGAGTCAGAAGGAGACATTTTTACCAGCCCTAAGAGGATTTCAGGTTCAGAATGTGCTACCCCAAAAGCTACCACTTCCTCCAGCAACTTCCCCAAGTCCGGGTCCACCCCTCTCCCTCTTTCAGGCGGAGCTTCAAGTTCTGACAATTCCTGGACAATGGACGCATCCATCGACGAGGTGGTCCGGAAAGCCAAGATGGGGACCCCTCCCAGCGTGCCCCCCAGCTTCCCTTACATCTCCTCCCCTTCAGTCTCTCCTCCCACCCCTGAGCCACTGCACAAGGTATACGAGGAGAAACCCAAAGCGCCGGCCTCCACGGACGTCAAAAAGAAGCTGAAAAAGGAAATGAAGATGAAGATGAAAAAGAAAGAGAAGCAGAGAGATAAGGAGAGGGACAGGGACAAAAGCAAGGAGAGAAGCAAAGAGAAGGAGAAAGGGAAGGAGACCAGCAAGGAAGCCAAGTATCCCTGGAAGGACTTTCTCAAAGACGAAGAGGCAGATCCCTACAAGTTTAAGATAAAAGAGTTTGAAGATGTGGATCCAAAAGCAAGACTGAAAGATGGAATGGTGAGAAGGGAAAAGGAGAAGCACAAAGACAAGAAGAAAGACAGAGAAAAGGGCAAAAAGGATAAAGAGAAGCGGGACAAAGAGAAAACGAAAGAGAAAGGCCGAGAAGAGAAGCTGAAGGCTGCCCCAGTCCCCCTGGTCCTGCCCCCCAAGGACATGGCGCTGCCCCTGTTCAGCCCCGCGGCGGCCGTGAGGATCCCAGCCATGCTGCCCTCCTTGACATCCATGCTTCCCGAGAAGCTGTTCGAAGAGAAAGAGAAGCCCAAGGAGAAGGAAAGGAAAAAGGACAAAAAGGAGAAGAAGAAAAAGAAAGAGAGAGAGAAGGAGAAGGAGAAGAAGGAGAAGGAGAGGGAGAAGGAGAAGCGAGAGAGAGAGAAGAGGGAGAAAGAGAAGGAGAGACACAAGCATGAAAAAGTAAGCACTTTATCCTTGGGGGCCCTGTCTCATCCAAGTTCTATTGAAAGCGCAGGTAAACAAAGCCAGCAATTGTCTTTTTCGGATGTAAATCACCCACAGCTTAACTGGAAACACGTCTGTAGTACGTTTACAAAATTTAATTTTAATTCTCAAACCCATAAACTTGTCATCAACCCCCCTCCCCATACACTGGAAAACGTTAAAAATTCATAGCCTAAGAGCAGTCTAATCACAGACCATCAGCTCTGTGTTAACCACGCTAATCTCTGGCAGTTTGAAAAGATCTGTAATCTTCAACAGTGAATAATATTTTTGTAATTATCAAGTCTACAGCATACTAATTTGTACCCAAATATTAGATACCCGGGAAAGGCAGCACCCAGTTTTCTAAGAGCAGGTGAAACCATGGCGCTGTCCTAAGAGGACAGCAAGGCCCATGGAGTCCTTGCTCACTGACTCAGTTTTGTTTGGTGAGCCATTTTTGCAAGTATTTAAGGTTATGCCTGTCTTCTACTTCCTGTAGCATCTCTTATCCTTCTATTTTCTGCCTTTTTTTTTTCTCTCTTTTGCGATACGCGGGCCTCTCACTGCTGTGGCCTCTCCCGCTGCGGAGCACAGGCTCCGGACGCGCAGGCTCAGCGGCCATGGCTCACGGGCCCAGCCGCTCCGCGGCATGTGGGATCTTCCCGGACCGGGGCACGAACCCGTGTCCCCTGCATCGGCAGGCGGACTCTCAACCACTGCACCACCAGTGAAGCCCTGCTTTCTTTTTTTTAACAGGATATTTTTAAATTTTTATTTATTTATTTTGTTTGTGGCTGCGTGTGGGCTTTCTCTAGTTGCGGCGAGCGGGGGCTACTCTTCGTCGCGGTGCGCGGGCTTTTCATTGCAGTGGTTTCTCTTGTTACAGAGCACGGGCTCTAGGCGTGTGGGCTTCAGTAGTTGTGGCACGCGGGTTCAGGAGTTGTGGCTCGCAGGCTCTAGAGCACAGGCTTAGTAGTTGTGGCGCACAGGCTTAGTTGCTCCACGGCATGTGGGATCTTCCCGGACCAGGGATCGAACCTGTGTCTCCTACATTGGCAGGCGGATTCTTAACCACTGTACCACCAGGGAAGTCCCTCTTTTCTGCTTTAAAAAGATTAGGACATGTCTCTGAGTATCTAGCTCATCTGGCAGCCTGGTTGGTGGGTAGAAACTAATTCTAAGTATTTTCCCATGTAAGTAAATCAGGCTTCCGTAGAATATAGCCAAAGAAACTGATGTTCATCGTGCACTTTGTAGCAACCAGGACCTCGATCCTATGGGCACAAGATGCGACCTCTGCTTTATAGCTTTGCTCTCTCTCCACAGTTCTTTGGGTTATAGTGGTTGACTTGTTGATGGAGAAATTTATTTTAAACTTTCTTAAAAAGTGTCTAAGTGTCTGGTGCCATACGTACAGATCCTCAGGTAGCCTTTCCCTGCCCTCTGGGAGCATTCCTCTTTGAGGGTGGCTACAAAATCATACCTAGTAATTTTTTCCACATGATAAAATATGCTGTATTTGACCTACAGCAGCTCCATTATCCATACTTTTGCAGTGTTTTCCATTTCAGACTTAACTGGGAAGATTAGTTTAGCTGACAAGCTAGGTAACCTCTCACATTTTTCTGCCTAACTTTTTTCTTTCTCTGTCCCCCTTGGCTATTATTCTAAAATATAAGGCAGTGGAATGGAACTTCTGATATTAATAACCGAACATCAGCAAGTTAGCAAGACACAGAAATCCAACTCTTGTTTCCATTTTTGAAATCACTTTATCATTGTGTTATTTTTCCATGGTACCCGGAAGATTTTAAAGCACTTCCACGTACCTTAGTGTCTCCCCCGACACACCCGTCACACAGGTCCAGCAGATATTATTATCAACCTTTATGGATGAGAAACAGCCTGAGTGACTTGTCCAGGATCAAGGTCACACAACCAGCAGGAGCCGGGTCATTTACACACAGACTTACTTCCCATTTAGAAATGTTTACGGCTGGTGATCCTGCCTGGCAGCGATTAGCCGCTCACCCATCGGGTACCTAGTAACTTGGCAAGTGAGCCCTCAGCACATCAGAGTACTGTTGCTTTCATCACCATCTCACCTCTGGAAAGTCAGTAGAGGTGTTTCAGAGGCCACTGTGAACTTCAGTAAAGCCCATCAGGTTAGCTGGTAACAGCGGCCCATGCTTTTCCTCAGCACCTACCTGACTTTGGCAAGGACATGTCTCTCAGACCATCTTGGCTAGAGGCAAAGGGTCAGTTATGAGTCGCACAGATTTCACCTAACAGAGGAATACAAGTCCTTGTATCAGTTTTGATGGTTATGGATCAGTTTTTAAAGATAAAAACTTACAAAAGTCAGCCATCAGGGCTTTAAAAATAATAAACGTTATTGCCTCTAGAGTTAGGAGTTCCCATCCTGACTTTCTCAGCCCTGTGAACTTGGGCAAGTGGCTTAGGTGAGGATTAAATGAGATAACATCTGAGACCTGCTTAGTACCATTTCTGGCACATAAGTAAATGCTGAATAAGTGGAGAAGGCGGTGATGGGGATGGCGAGTGTTGTTATTCCATTTTGAATCAACCCCTAAAACATAGAAACCTGAATAGAGGCGGCTGCTTCATTGGGCCCTGGTGACTGACCTGTGTGTGACAGGGTGAGTCAGCTGTGGTTCCAGTGTTGAAAAATTATGTCTGCTTCCTGGACATCCTTTTAAATTTTAGCCCTTTGCGCAGCTAGGAAAGGGTAAATCTATTGTAACCTGTGGGATGCCATTGACAAGGAGTAGAAATTGAGATATTAACTTAAACATTAGGACTTCTCTTTTTTCAACCCCACTTAATCCCCCAAGTATCAAGCCATATGAGTAAATGAAAGTAGACGTGAAATTGGGTTGCATATGATCTAAGAATTTTCTTACATACGCACAGAAGACAACAAGAGTAAATCAAAACAAGGCGTATATAAGCTGTCCCAAGAAAAAGTCTGCAGTCAGAAGGCCGAGGGCCGTGGTTTCCTTCCTCCGGCTCCTCAGCAGCTCACAGAAGCAACTGTCCTGGACACGGACCTGGATCAGCAAGCAAGGGCATTTTTTTTTAATTAAAAGAAAAACCTCCCCATATTTACTTTACCTACCTATAAAGTTTTTACCAGTCACACCCACTTTTATCAATACAAGAACCAATAAAGATCCCATTAATTAAACGGGAATCTGCATGGTAGTTAGAAAGAGCCTTGGGGTTTGGAATCAGGCAGATCTGAGGTAGGTGTTTTAGTTCTTTAATCCATAGGCATTTCATCTTTATTTTTCACTTTATTTGATTTTATCTTTTTGGCCGCACCATGCGGCATGCGGGATGTGCCCTGACCAGGGATCGAACCCACACCCCCTGCAGAGGAAGCATGGAATCTTAACCACTGGACCGCCAAGGAATTTCCCAGCATTTCATCTTTAAAGTGGGATATGATAATCACACTTTTTAAAAAACTGCAGACAGTAATAGTTAACATTTATTGAGTATTTACTGTATGCTAAACACCATATATAAGTTTAGTTCCTTATCACAACTCTATCAGGTAGATACTGTAATTACTGTCACTTTAAGATAAGAATCTGAGGCTTAGAGAGATGAATAAACTTGCCCAGGATCACACACCCAATAAGTGGTTGAACGGGAACCACAGTTTCAACCCAGGCCATCATCAGCTACTATAACTAATGTTCTTAACCACTCTCCTTTCCTACATTTAAATTAAAAATGGATTAAGTGAAATAATTTATGGCACCTGGTTCAGTGATGCCCCCTCAGAAGGAAAAATCGTTTTTCTAGTAGTGGTAATAATCCAGCGTATGGCGATTCCCCTTATGGGCAGCTAATGTGCGTCAGTCAGGGTTAGGAGTGTGCTCTTTCATCTGTTGCAAGTAGAACCAAAGTAACTTTTTATGGAAAACATACTAAGAGCAACGTGTTAAACGGTCACAAACTTGACCATAATAGCTTTAGCTGTGATAAACCTAATAGAAAATTTCAGAGCAGTTTAAATTTTTGTTATAATTTTGTGTTTGTGTTTGTCAGTGTATGTATTACATGACTTTATTTCAAACCCTGGCTCTTTTTACTTGTGGCATTTTCAGTAAAAAAATAAATAAGAAAATGTCTCGTTTATGTTAGTGGAATTGAAGGTTCATATAACCTTGTATAGAAGACAAGCCAAAATCCATCTGTCGAACTTGGAAATACGTCTTTATGCTCTTATTGGAGTATGATCTGAGAAGACCTGGTAGAGTTTCACCCCAAAATGATGACGTCACAGACTGTAGGTAAAAAGGCCCAGTACTGGGCCTTGAAGAGCCTGGGCTTTGGCAGTCAGACTGACCTGGTTTTTGGTCTCAGCTCTGCCACTTCTTAGTTACTCACCAGCCTCTCCTAACCTCTGACCCTCTGCTTCCTTCACTCTCTACCTCCTCCCCTTCGACACCGGGAAGAGACTGCGTTGTTATAAAGTATGCTTTCCCTCTGCTTAAGAACAATAGTTTTTATACGTGCTCTAAGAATATTTTGGCTTAAAAGGCTTTCTCTTCTGCCTTCTCGTAGGAAACACTGAGTGAAGACTAGTTTGTGTCATTTAAGATACATGGACTCTGACAATCCAGTTTCTTTACAGTAACCAAGAATGCTGATGATCAACCCAGAGATAATTGGGATCTGTTTAGAATGGAAAGCTCATACTTCTATAATGGAGCTCCCCGCGGCCCCCCCCCCGCCCCCCGTTTTTCTCCTGCTGCCTGATCACTTGTTTTATTTGAGCTAACATTGGCAATTGAGTGAGCTAACCTGGTGGTAAATGACATCAGCACACACTTGGTATTTAATGAGTGAGTCCGCTTGGTCCTTGTCAGGCCTGGCCGACAGCTCTGAGGGTGAGACCGTGACTCCTGTTCCTCAGTTGAGAAAACTGCACAGGGAGGTAGGGTAACTTGCAGACAAGCTGTGACATGACCCAGGCCTGTCTGGTTAAAGCCCGTGGGCTTCTCAGGCCCACGATGGAAGCTGGTGAGGGGGATGAGAATGGCTCACAATCTAGAATAAAGGGCCTTCGTGATTTTTAGAAAACTTTAGTCCCTGATCAGCCCATAGTGAGCTCCCGTTCAGCTGCCATATTTTAAAGGACAGGCAGTGGCGGTCCTCAAAGCTTGAATGATTTCAGTCATCAGAACAATTAAAATGTCTCATGTTTCTCCAGTCTATCCCCAAATCCCTTAGCATCTGCCCCGAAATAGTCTTTTATTGAACTTTAAACAGTTTGTTTTTTAGAGAATGAGAAGTGGTCTTCCCGGTTTGTGCCTTTGACAGAAGGTCTCCATCGTCTTTCCTTTCTATGTAAAGTACTGTTGACTCGTTTCCAGCCTTTTCTCATCAGCTTTCATGATTAACTAGTGAAATGAAGGGTTTTCAGTAAATAAAATAACCCCAGTAAGAAGGGGGAAATATTCCCTGCTGTTTCTTATAACTATTTGTTCCAAGGGGAAGCCAGTAACTTAATGTTTAAGTGAGTATGTTTGAATTTATCAAAGTTTCCTGAAGTCCATCCCCAAGGCTTCAGAGGAATGAACTGAACACTTACTGAAAGCCCGAGTCCTGTTTCATTGTCCTCGCGGGATCCCACTTGTTATACTTCACCACAACCGTAGATCTTCTGTCTGTTGAATATTTTAAACAGTCTATCAGTGTTAGACTATGTTTCTGAATGGAAATAATGTACAGACCTTCATCGTTAAGAAAGATAACAGGATGGTTACCATTTGTCATAGTTCAGCATCTAAAATATTTGTTTTTTAAATTCCGCTTTGTACCAGTAGTATTTCTGGGTGTTTTTCTGACATATTAGCATAGATAGACATCTGAACTAGTGCTGGCTGAACTTGCTGCCACCCTACCTAGCACACATACATAGGTTTTTGTTTTTTTTTTAATGAAAGAAGTTTAACATTTAAAAAAATAGGAAGTAAAACTTGGCCAGATTATATTGACAAAGCTGCCCATTACCTTTGCAGAAAGTCCCTGTCAGAAGATAAACTTTAAAGCTGGAATGCATGAAAGCGTTCCAAGATAGAATTTAAATTTAAACTGATTCCTTATAGATAAGCTTTTTAAAAATCCACCTCTTTGCTTCAAGTCAGGATTTTAAAAATAAATTTCCCCTTTAAATCTCTTGAGCGATTTTCATTTTTTGCAAGGCCGCACTGCTGGTGTCCCGGAAAAATGGAGAGTTAGAGCTTTATCAGTTGGTGCCCTGAGGTATGTGGCAAAGAAGCTAAATCCTTGAAGATTAGCAAAAAAAATGCAGCACATGGCAATAAGGGGCTTATATGACTACTAGTATTAGTTCAGGTGAAAGAAGTATTGCTTATACATAAAACTGGACAAATCCACTGACAATGTATTTTTAGTTAGCTACAAAGGAGTCTTATATTACTGGACTTTGCCTCTTTGGTGAATTGGGAAGCTTAGTAATCCACTGTAAATGCTCTTCTGCGTGCCCCAATTCTCAGCATCGCTCTAAAGTACTGTTCTTTTATTTTAACCCTTACAAGCTCTTGTTTCCCCCAGATTTTTGCTTCATGCCATTAAAAGATGGCAGTAAGTAATTGAAGTCATTGTCATCTAGTGTGTTGATTGCTGGAACGGACACATGAGAAATTATTTCATGATTGTAGGAAACATCCCTGTGTTTTTATTTGGGTGGGCATTCAGATAAAGTTAACATAAACGAAAGTCTGGTGAGAAATTTTTATTTAGAAACGGTACTTTCTATACCTACATTGTTAGCATTCTTATTGGTCTTTTTCTATGCTTGCTTGAATTTTATCTTTAAGTTAAATCTGCTTTAACTTCTTTAAGAATGAAATTAAAGTATTTAACTATTTTTAGGTAGGGTTGCAATATGTCCTGGTTTGCCTGGGAGAGTCCAGTTTACACCTGTTACATGGTGTAAATAACATAGAGAAAAAAATATATTTTACAGTGTACCCTAGACATCTCACAAGTATATGTCATTCATCATAAAAGACATTGACAAAGAAACTAAATAGCTCCATGCAAGACATCAGCATTACCAGGAAAAAGGACTCAGAAATGTTTGGCAAAGAGTCACGAGTAGTATGGTAGAACAGAGGATGAATTTGGTGCCAGGAGAACTGGATTTCAATCATTTACTTACTAACTTTGTAACTGGCCAAACCACTTAATCTTTCTGAGCCCTTAGTACATGTGAGTAATAATAGCTTCCACACCTACCTTATAGAGTTGTGAAGATCAGATTGGATTATGTATATGGGACACACTTTGTGAAGTGCTATACCGGTAAGTTATAATTATTGTGTAGTGTGGTAATAGCAGTGGACCAAAATACAATGTGAAGCATAATAATAGTGAAGAAGATTTTTTGAAAGTTAGGGCAAACAGCTTTATTTTTTAATAAAGCTTAAGAAAGTATTATTTAAGTGCTTCAATAATAGTATTGTGGGTTGAAGGAACATGGAATATTACTCCCAGTACTCAGGTCAATTAGGAGTGTGTGACCCTAAAATTTTTTAGACTTGAAGAAATATAGGAACTTTATATAATTTTTCATTCTCTGAATAAAAAAAAAAATTGTATTCAGTCCTAGTTTTGCTATTTTTGTGACCTGAAAACAGAAAAGGAAAAAGAAACAGGAAAGAAAGGAAAAATGGTTGCTTCATGTATGATCAGTTTCTCTGTAAAATGGAAACCATACCCCAACCTGTTTGTTAAAGAACCTAAATGAGAACATCTGGAAAATAACCAAACACAATGCCTGGCAAACGTTAAGTGTTTTATAAATGTTTGTTTTGGATATATTTGTTTATTTTCCCACAGATAACACAGAATGGTGAGAAAAATGTAGAAGCCTTAGTAGTTTACAAAATAGGCTAGACCACTGGTTTTCAGATTTGTTTAGATATGGAACCCTGTGTTCAAAAAAAATAGAGGAGAAAGTGAGCACAAAAATTTTCCATGGGTCTTGCTTTGCCCCCTCCCCAGTGACCCTTGACCCCCGAGGCCTTGAGGAAAACCACTGGACTAAGAACTGGGCAAATAAAAGAGACATCTGCCAAAAGTGAGACCATTTAGAGGAGCAGGTTTTCGTGGGGGAGTTGATAAGTTAAGATTTAGATGTAATGAGATGAAATCCTTATAGGATATTTAGCTGAAAATGTTCAGTGGGCAGCATTATGTTTTGGTCTTAGTTCAATCAGTGCTGGTCTAGAGAGGGAGATTTTGAAGACATGCCATATTGAAAACTTAGGATTGAGGGAATTCCCTGGCGGTTCAGTGGTTAGGACTCGGTGCTGTCACTGCAGGGGGCCCGGGTTCAATCCCTGGTGGGGGAACTAAGATCCCGCAAGCCACGTGGCACGGCCAAAAAAAAAAAGTTAAAAAAAACCAACAACTTAGGATTGAAACCATGGACATGGATGAGGTCAGTGGAGAAAGTATGGGAGGACGAGAGGAGAGGACTTTGCTAGGGACAGGGAAGGAGCGTGATGAAGACCTCAGTGAAGAAACAGACGGGACATTCGGAAAGATTGAGTGTCTAGAAGGAATAGTTTAGTGGCGTGGTTGGGCCAGAAAGTAGAGTGGAGTTGGGTGAGGGATGAAGGAGAAATGGAGAAATGCAGACGATGAAGTGAAGACTAGAAAATGTGAGAGGTCATCAGTGAGAGGTTGAAGGGGAGGTAAGTTTTTTAAAGGATAGAGTTGAGCGCATTTGAAAGCTAGATGAAAATAATGAATGGAACTGAGAAGTTGAAGATGCTACAAATAAGGAGGAAGTCTTTCGAAGACTGGAGGAGATGGACCCTAGTGTAATTGTGAATGCAGAGAAGTTTGTAGGGAATTGAAGGAATTCTGCTTAGTGGCCTCAGTATTTTGTCCTGTGGGGTTTGAAGGGCAAAAGAGGAAGGAACTCACGGGATGGGTCTTAAAAGCTGTAAATAATCGCTTCCGATTAATTTTTAAAATATATCTTAAGCACTTATGTGTCAGACCCTATGATAGGCACTGGGAAATAGCAACAAACAGAACAGGCATGGTTTCTGCTCTTAACTAGTTTAGCTGGGAATCCAAACAAGCAGATAGTATTAAAGGCACAGATGAAATTGGAGTTTTGATGGCAGAAGTTTGTACAGTTTTAAATATTTTCTTTGGAATTACTCAGTGCCCTAGAGAATGATTTTAGATTGGTCCTGGACGAATGGTGAAATGACCGAGAGGCAAGGGAGTTGAGGGTGCTTGCAGGATAAGTGGTTCATTCAACAGACATTGGTTGAGTACCTCCTGCGTACCATGCACTGTTCAAGAGAATGATAGAAGTCATCGATCTTGACGTGACGGTGGGATTTAAAAAAAAAAAAAACAATTCAAGAAGGGGACAGGTAAAAACATATGAAAAAAATGATAGATTTGATCAATGTGCAATATATTGATTATATGATATACTATACTGAGCACTACGTTATAAATTCCTTCCCCTTTAGAACCACTGCACTGTTCTGTTATGATTTAACTCTTGAGCTTGAAATATATAAATCAGTGGTTTGCACTAGTTGTCACAGTGACTAGCAGTGTCCTACTGGCATGTAGGGATGTTAAACATGTGGCCGTGCCTGGGACCACCAAGGAACCGTCCCACCAAAAATGCTGGAAGACTCTGATGTAGATAATAATTTGAACTGCACATCTCTTGTTCATTTTGTTCATTCAAAATGTCAATTGTTCTGTGTAGGATCTTCAAGCCAGAAATTGTGGAGAATCCCTTTCACACCATACTCAATTTGTGTATTCCCTTTCTGATTATTAGCTCAAATATTTGTGAGATCTTCAACTTATTCAGCAGTTATTGCCTTTGCCATAAATCCTTTCTAAATAAATATGTTTTGTCTTGTACAATATTTTAGATCATTTTTCTACTAGCCAAAAAATGGAACAGTTCAGTGCTGTAATTACACTTAGTGTGTTGGTTTTCTTTTATGACATTGTAAACATGAGATGAGTCTAATGTTTTTCAAGACCCATTAATAGATTCATTTTATCTTATAGTGAAGCTATGACTGCATTTTTTTCTGTTTTTGTTAAGTCTGGCAGTTACTTAAACGTTCCACTGAATGACCCAGGTAACAGTTTCTGTTTAAAAATTCTAACAATAAAATCCAAGAAATTAGTCAAAACTAAGAAAATGCAGAAATAACTCCCATATTTACTAGTGTTTAAAGTTTATGGAATTTTCCATGTTGCCTGGTAGCCTTCAGTTGTTGGGAAACGAAAACAAAATAGCCCAGTTTATCTTTACATCTAGCATTTTAGGCACATTTGAAACTTAAAGGCTTATCAAGATGATGAGGAGATGAGGAAGTAGGAGAAAAGGGAGGAGGTACTTTTGTTGAAAAAAAAGTATTTGACTCTAACATAATATCTTCAACAGATAAAAGTGGAGCCAGTGGTCCCAGCCCCAAGCCCAGTGATCCCCAGATTGACTCTCCGAGTTGGAGCTGGCCAAGACAAAATGTAAGTACAGACGTTTCCAGTTAGAGTGCAATAGATGGAACTTAACCTTCACTACTCTTTCCTAGTGGATTTAATTCTATAGACCTTTTCCCAGTGTGAATATATAGTAGGGTCAAGCTGTATTTTGAAAAGTCTTCATTTTAAAATTTTTATTGGTTTCTTCCTCAGAGTTAATGCTTATTGCTTTATTCAACATATAGGATCCTTTGTGTTTTGGGGTTTTTTTTTTCTGGCACTTTTTCTCTTTTGTAAAGACTAGCACAGGACATTGTTTCTGCATAGTTTGTAAGGCTCTGGTTATCTGAAAAATAAGAAACTATGTATTGAATGGACTGACTACCATGTTACCCCCAGGTGGATGTAATGTTAAACCTTTGCAAGTGTGTGTTCTCTGTCACCAGGACAAAGAATGAAGATTCTTTTCTTGCTCAGATGGCACATGGTTTTATTCTGTGCATATAAAACAAGGATACTGCCAAAGGCTTGGTGAAACAGTATATAATAGTAACTGAAGTCTGAATTGTCTGCTCTTTTTTTTTTTTTAAGAGAGAACTGGAAATGTAAACCCCATGTTTACTGTTTATTTTCTTAATTTTCACGGAATCATCACATCCACCCACCCTTCTTCAAAGTAAATTAGTTGGCTATGTTTCTTTTATTCATTTTGAGGGTATGAATTAAGGCCTACAGTGCTATTATATGATCCTAATAGGGTAATGAAGCATTGATTTTTTTTTTTGTAAATCATGTTGAAAATCATTCTTCTAAAAATCATATTATACATCATTTAAATGAATTTTACAAGCTCAAAGTACAAGTTTACGACCTTTTTACCAGTAAGCCTGAAAATGGATTAGTTTACATTGCAAACAATCAAATATTATGTAGAAAATAGGCTTACAAGGCATTTAACTTTCATTCAATTTTTAGCCATAAAAATGAAAGTAGTAGCCATGAACTTATTTATTTAGTAGGTACAGTAGACAACAGGAAATTTGCTTTACATTCTCATGGTTTGTTCCATCTTAAAGTTTGTGTGTAGCGTGTATTTTATGCAGCCGCTGCTTCTGTTAGTTCTAAGTGTAATACAACGAAAAATTCCAGCATTATTCTGATGAGAAATTTTAGTAACATCCTTCTCCCTCAACCATCAGAGGACAGAGGGCTAGTTAACAAAGAGACCCAACCAAAATAACTGTACCTACCATCTCCTTGGAAATCCTGTGCTTGGGTTCACTACTGTAAAGGGAAGATGTTCTTATTTATCTTTGGACAGCTACTTTTCTCCTACCCGTTCATATTTATTCCAGTTTTCTCATAACTCACCATTACTTCATCTTTCCTTTCACACAGAAGTTTGGCTTGCTTATTCCTTTAGAGAAAATAAGGTTTGTAAAAAGGCACTGATAATAATATTCATCTCATCTACCCTTAAGCGTCTTTCAGTTATTCTGTTGAGTAATTTCTTTTCCTCTCGATAAATCACTCATATACCTAAGATATTGGAAGATGTGAGAAATAGATCCTATGACTCTGGAACAAAATGTTCAGTATTACAGAAATTATAGTACCCAGACATTCTAGACAAATTGTCCTTGAAAGTATAACTTTATGTAACATGTAAACTTTCTGACATTTAGGTAAATAACTCCCATATCATATGAATAGTCAATCACTTGACCAAAGTCAGACACGAGGAAATACTTATAATGAGCAAAGGAATAACTTAAGTGAAATATATTACATTTTAAACTTAAAAAGAGAGAGAAAAAGAGGCCCAAGTCACATAGCAATAGGATTTTATATAAAATATAGGTTAATGATAAGGGTTGTTTTTTTTTTTAACTTGTTTGTTTTCTGTTTTTCTGTTTTAAATCTAAATCAGGGGTCAGCAAACTATGGCCGTGGGCCAGTCCATCCCACTGTCTGTTTTTTATGACTCACAAGCCAAGAATGTTTGAAAAAAAATTAAAAGAAGGATAACATTTTATGAACATGAAAATTATATGAAATTAAAAGTAATCTTTTATTGTCATAGCATAAGGATACATGGCTTATTCCTTGGCAGTAATAATGGAAAAGAGATGGTAGATTTATACAAATGTGCCTTTACTTAGTTTGTATACAGCTGGGGGCGTGTAATGATGCTCCTTTGAAGTGGAATTAATGAGCAGACTCGCATTCAAATGGAGGAGTTTGAATAGTCTATGGGGAGGGGTTGTCTACTGCTAAAGAACAGGCAGAGAATAGAGTCTTTTGAAACTACAGGAAAAAGAAAAAGCTTTACAGGGTTCAAATTTTACACTCTCGTTGGAAGATCTTTAAGACAATATTTAGTTTCTAAATCTTATAAAGAAATTATGCCTTTGACCCATGATCCAGGAAGGTACTTTGAGGTTAGATTATTTCCTCTATTCTCTATTATTGTCCCTTGAAGCCAGACAGAGGGCCCTTGTTTTCCGCTTCATTTAACGTGCCTGGAAACTGGATTCTAAAGGGTCTGTGGTCAGTCCAGTGCCTCCTTCTGATAGTGTTAAAACTCAGGGTGACTTTACAAGGACCTCAAATTCCTTCAGTCCCCCAGTAATGGGGACCCAGAGTTCCTGTTAGTCTGTATTGAAGATGAAACTAGAATACTAACCCTGAAGTTACAATCTCAACATCCGTAGTTTGTGGGGGTGATATGAATGGGGAGAAACAATACATTCAAATAAATCATTAAATAACTGAGTCTGGCCCAACAGTCACGTTTTGCCTTGATGCCGAGAAAGCAGGTAGGTTTCAGCTTGCCCGGGAGCAGCACCTGGAGCCATATTGATCAGGATATTGAGGTCTCACTGGACTTGGTGACAGAGAGCACAGTGCGTGTAATGTCCACTGTGGGATGGGCAAGTGGCAGCACAGTCGCCATGTTATTTGTTATCCCAGTCTAACCATCCCTTTATTTTGAGCAAGTGTGGGAAAATTGGGCTAACTTTCGGCATTTGTTCATTTATTTATTTCTATGAAGGATATAAATAGAGCAGAGTAACGTGAGGAAGGAAGTACCTTAGTGCGGGACTGTTTAGATAGGATTGTTGGGAAAGACATGGCAGAACATTAAATGTGTGGTTATATTTATAAAGCTCAAAATTCTGTTAAAGGAGCTTCTCATTAAAAAAGATAACTTTAGGTATTGGTAAAGTATTAAGAAAAAAGGTCAAGGTTTGTAAAGATTTGGGGGTGAATAATGGTAGTGCTTAGGGGGTTAAGCATTCTTTCCCCCTCACATTTCTCAAATGTATCTAATGCTGTCATCTCCCTGGCACTGGGGAGGCAGCTCTGTCCTTTTCTCCATCTGTTCCTTGGCTCTTCCGAGGGTGGAGTGGCTCTCCCGCCAGGGAGCTTTGGTCTGGTCGGTAGGGTTACTGTATTGGAGAAGTTGGGAGCTGGTCCTGCTCTCAGGACATTGCTGCCCTTATTCAGTGAGCTCACCAGGGAGGGGATAATGAATTGGGCTCCTCCAAAAATCCAGTAAGGCTCAGTTATTGTTCCAGTTAGATACTGTATTCGATCAAGTGACACAGAATCATTTATGGTACCTTTCATGAAAACAATATCATTATCATTAATAATCCTAAATTTTCTTTTGGCTGAGAGGCCACAATAAGTATTCTCTTTCACAAGTTTAATCCTTTTCCCAAAATATGCAAATTATGCTGAGATATTTTTCAATGACCACTTTACTGCTGGAAATTACAGTTTTCTTTCTGCTAACATTTTATCACCACAGCTATGAGTATTATAATACTCATGGTATTATGTATTTCTTATAATTCAGGAAATTCTTTCATTAATCAAACCTCTTTTAACAGAGGTGCTGAAAATTGGACGCTTTTTTTTTTCATGTAAGTAATTCAGTTTTTTTATTGCAGTTTATAGAGTTTAGTTTATGCCTGGGAGGAGGCTTCTTAATACTTGTAATTTCTAAATTATATATGCTGTAAAAATGGGAGCTAAAACTTTGCTCATTAATCTTGAAAAATAATGTTCAACCTTTAAAAATGTAAAATATGTACAGGTATTTGTTGTCTTTTTTGTGATCCAGACTTTTCTGATTAACTATTTTTGATAGGACAGCCAGAAATAGAGGGTACCACGGGCAATTACAAAAATAACCATTTAAAATATTTTTAAAGAAAGTAAGCGTTTTATATTTTTATGTAGCCACATTTCACTGAAAGACATATAATAGGTGAAATGTGTATAATGGTGTTTTAGTGACAAGTTCTTTAGAAAAATAATAGCAAATGATTTTTATCTCACTTTCTACATTTCTTCCTACACTTAAAATGTCGTTTATTCATATGTAGACTTTTTTCCAGTCTAAACAAATTTAAGGGTGACTTAAAGAGAGAACATAAAGATACTAGAAAATACTAGGAAACCAAGGCCAAGGAGAGGAAAAAGAAGCAAATGACTGCACATCAAATATGATTATGGCTTCCTGGCAATAAGTGCAGAGTGAAATGCAGTTTTAAAAAGGAAGGCACCTCCTAGTTTCTCAGGAGAGACAAAGTTTTTGAAGACACTAAATTTGCAATTTTATTTCCATAAGGAACCAGATGGCAAGAACACCTTTTTTTTATTTGACTGTTTCTTACACCAACCCCTGATCCAAGGATGTAACATAGACGCACACTCAGTGAAGGTGCCTCTATAAGGAGTCTTCCCTTCCCTAGTTGAAACACTTTCTCTTTGTATTAGTCAGGACCGTTGGTTGCAAGTAGCAGAAACCCTAATCAAACTAGCTCAAAGAAATTGGCTTTAGGCAAAGCGGTAAGTAACAAGGGTTCAAAAAGTGTCATTAAGACTCAGTTCACTTTCTTTTTCTCTGTCTAACCTCTGTGTGGTGGCAAAGATGGTGCAGATTGCTCTTGGCTGGTGTGGTTCTTAGTGCTCACAGGCTGAACTGCCCACCCCGCCTTTCACAGCATCTGCTGTGGGTTCCCATCTAGGAACCAGCCCCAGTGGGAGGGGGGAGAGCCCTGTTAGAAGGGGAAATGTTAGGTTCCAGAAGGAAAGAAGGACTCTCCTACCAGAATAAGGGATGAGGGGCAGGCAAAAACAATTGATTTATTTTATTTAGGGAAAGGCAATCAGATTCATATTTTTATAAAAGTATACTGAAGAGGCAGGGCAAGGAAGCTTATTGGTTAAAAAAAAAGATCCTTTAGAAATAAAGTTTAAGAACATTTCAGACCATCATCCTGTCAGATTTGGAAGGCCTTTTGTTCTTCTATTTTTAATTTGTTTCCCTACAGATAAAACTGTCTGCTTTGATTTTTTTTAAAAAGAGAGAGAGAGAGAGAGAGAGAGGAAGATTGAAAAGTGTTGATAGTTTTCTTTGTTTTGCCCTGGTTAACTTGCCACTGATACTGAAACATTTCATAGGTTATTTTGCCTATATTAGAAGCTAACTAACAAGAACAGTGACCCACTCCCCAAAAAAATAAATAAATAAGAATAAAAATCTTGAGTGACTGTATTTAAAATTTATGGCAAATGACTTATTTTTAATGCTAGTGAAAGATGGTAACATTACAAATGAAACTTCCTAGCAGCTGAACAATGAGAACACAAATTGTGGGTGGTATACATTATTCTTGCTAACTTTTATACTTATAAATTCAACAGACCCAAACCCGTATATCTCAGTTATAATTCCAAGAGGAAGCAGGTGGTTAAATTTTTTCTTACTCGGGTCTTCAGCCCTTTTCTGATTTTTCCAGACTAGGATATCTTAACCTCCGTATATCACTCTCTCATTTTTACTGAGCTAAAGTTATGATGGAATCCCCAAGTTTAATTTCTTCCTCTGGCACATGATAGTTTGTTGATTAACACCAAAGATGCAGTGTATTCAAGAGAAGAAAATAGTATGCTGTCAGAAAAACTGGCTTTAGGTTTTGGAAAATGTTTTTACTACCCAGTAAAACAACTGGAAAGATTATAATCAAAGCATTTCCATCTTACTTGTAAACAATTACAGCAGTCCTTACACGGATGCCACATTACAAGACTGGGGAAAATTTACTGGATTCCATTCTAATGCAATTAGAGCTAATTTTGTTCTTTAAATGAATAAAAGGTCAGCTAGTAAATCTAGCTTATCTTGAGTCCAGACTTCAATAAATTGTTTTATTTAATTTGTTGTAAAAGATCTTATCCTTAATGGGTCTAGGTCTTATTAGTTCACTTAGGTTTTAAAATATTTATGACCACCTTTTTAGATATGATTTGAATGATAGTTGGAAAGTTTCTCCCTGCAGTGTTATCAAGGCCCAAGATCACTAATTGAGTGAATATAGGAAGGTACTTAAGATTTGTTATCTAGACAAAGCTGATGCGGACTTCCAGAATTTAAATGTTCTTCAACCTGTGACAGGCAGAGGTAATTTAGCTATATCATGGTAACCTTTTGGATACTATCTGACTATAATTTCCCCTAAAGATCAAACTACTCACACTTCTAGTGTTTAAAGAGAATGTATACCTACTGATGAGAACACTCTTACTATTACTGACAGCAACATAGAAAATTTAAATTCTTTGCATTCTGTTGTTCCCTGTCTTTTTAGGGGCTATAACAGTAAAATACTTACATAGAAACTTTAGAGGCGTAGTGTGATGCTTCTTCCTTCCTGTTGCCACTCCAGCCTTTGTAGCTCGTGAGATGGAAATTTGTGTCACTGCCCGACCTCTGTGATTTAGAACAGGGGTCCCCAACCCCCAGGCCGCGGACCGGTACCAGTCCATGGCCTGTTAGGAGCTGGGCCACACAGCAGAAGGTGAGCGGCGGGCGAGTGAGTGAAGCCCCATCTGCCACCCCCCGTCGCTTGAACCAACCCCCTCAACCTGCCCCCCACCCCCCGTCTGTGGAAAAATTGTCTTCCACAAAACCAGTCCCTGGCGCCAAAAAGGTTGGGAACCGCTCATTTAAAATATTGCAGCCTTTTTCAAATGTGGCTGCCGTAGTCTGAACACATGGGTTGGGTTGAGGGACATGTCACCGCGGGGACTGACTAGCCGCGTTACCCCATTTGGATTTACTCTTCTGGGTTCCAGAGCTGCATCTGTCCTCACGACTTGTCCTCCAGGGTCCAGCAAGGAGCCCAGCATCCCTCCTGATCTTCAGGACCAGCTCCTTCTCCATCCCCGCCTTTCCTGACCCCGCCCTCTCCCCCCCACCCCAGAAGTTCTTTCCCTTCCTTATCTCTTCTCCTCTGTATCTTTCTCTCCTTCCTTCTGGTATCTTCCCTTCAGCCTTGGGTTCTACCATCCTAAACCTTCCCACCTTCACCAGCCTCCCCCTCTAGATGAGGGAAAGGCCATGTAACTTCCTCTTTTCATTCTCGCTTCTCAAAGCATATTCCTTGTATGTACTTTGCTCCAATTTTTTTTTCCAGCTTTATTCCTAAACTCCCTATGCTCTGGTTTCTGCCCTGGAGACTTTTCTGAAGCTTCCCATTAAGATGATTAAATGCATCCGAAGGCGGTGCTACAGGCCTGTGACTTCATCCTTCCTGCTTCTCAGATACCGTTGTTCCCACCGAGCCCTTTATGAAACTCTCTATTCCTTGGTACTCTCTATTCTTGGTACTACGTGCATCTGATTCTCTTTCTCCATCGTTGCTTCTATCTTTCTTTGATCACTTTTTCTTTCTCTTCTTGCCCTTGGCCTACTACTCCCTAAAGTTTCTTTTTCACTCTTTTCAAAATTAGGTGATGATGATTCCCAAATCTTTACTTCCAGCTCAGATTTCTCCCCAAAATGCAGACTAATCTGCCCAGTTACCTGTTATAAAGTCTGGAAAGACCAGAGGCACCTCAAACATGGCCTTTCCAAATTGAATACACCATTATTTCCCCAGCCTTGTACTCCTTATGCTTTTTATTTGTTGATGATGAGATCAGAGCCTCCATTTTCAAGCTGTCTTAGTTTCTAGAGTAACTTGAAATTAGACAAATACACTCTGGCTGGGAGAATTGGGAGATTTTATTTATGTCATATCACCAGATGGGACATCTGAAAATTAAGACATGAATGTCTCCCAGCTCCAAAAGTGTTGTTTTGAACAAAACTTAAGGAAAGAGAAAGACCCTTTCCTGTGAGGTCTCCTTTGAATGTCACCTGAACTCTTATACCTCCCAGTCACCATCTTCAAATTTGGGTCCTTCCTCCTTGTCTAGACTCAAGTAGTCATCAGCACCAGAGGAGGAAAGATGTTGATGCCTATTCACAGGCCTCTGGAACTGCCCCCCCCCCAACACCAGGCCTTTGGCTTGGAAACACAAAGCCCTTAGCTACTGGAGCTATTTTGCCTCCTAGAGAGAATAACAGATTTTTCAGTTTTCCACTTTTCAAATCAAGTGCCCAGCGCCGATCACCCTACACCCATCTGAGCTCTAAGCTCTACCCTCTAACTGTAAAAGCTCCAGCATCACAGAAACCCAAGGCAGGGGGATACCTCCCTCCCTTACTCCCAACCCCTCACCCACCCAACAGCCAACCAGTCCCCAGCCCCTCCCCGCCTTACCGACAATATTTGTCAATTCCTTACCTTCTTCTCCTCTCAGAACTGTTCTCCATACTTAGTCCCTCCAGAGCAATCTGTCCAGAACGCTTATGCTTTATACGTTGTGGCGCTTCCAAACTGCTTGCGGTTTCCCATGCAGAACAGGATGCCTTGCATCTTCATTCCTTTTCTCAGGTTGTCCCATCTGCCTCAAATGCCTCCACCCCCCTGCCTCTTCATGGGAGTCACTCGTATTCATCTTTTAAAACTGTCAGTTGTCATTAGGGAAAGTGATCACAGCCCACCTTCCCACCCCTACCCCAGGCTAGCCATCCTTCTGCCAAGTGCCCAGAATACACTGTTTTCATCCAAAATTGTTCAACTTCGTATGCTTTATCGATCTACCTTTATGTGACTGTCTTCCCCCGTTTCTTGGAAATTGAGGGTGTGCCCCATTCACCTTGAACCCAGCCACCCAAGGGTAGGAGACGTAGTAGATGGGTGATAAATATTTGTTGAGATGGATTCACGGACTGAAACAGTCTCTCATCTGTTGAACCATAGCACTGATTTTCACTCTGTTTGAACAAGCTTTCATAGATTTGAAGTGGCATCAAAATAAAGTTTAATTGAGTTACTTTTCCAGAATGGCTGTAACATTAGGAATTGGTTTTATCAAGTAAAAACCCCTTAAGTGGGCCCGTGAGCCATGGCCGCTGAGCCTGCGTGTCCAGAGCCTGTGCTCCGCAACGGGAGAGGCCACAACAGTGAGAGGCTCGCATACCGCAAAAAAAAAAAAAAAAAAAAACCCTTAAGTAAGAGGGCTGAAGGGGATAGAGGAAGCTTACTCTTAGCCCTGGAGTACAATGGGAAGGCTACGTTTGGTCTTGAAATCTTCTGTCAGAGATTGCTTCTCCTTCCTAAACTGTGACTCTTGGTATTCTGCCTAACTTTAGAGGTCCTTTGAATAATAAGAGGATGCTGAAAGTAAGTTGCTGAAAGGAATTGGAAGATCCTACAGATGGAGTGACTAAGTTTCCAAATGTGTTTTATTAAATAATGTAAAGTTGGTCATTCTGTAGTCTATGTAAAAGGGAAATGTGGATTTTTTTAAAGCCTTGCATTGTCTATCTAGTAACAGATGCACCTCTCATATACTCTGGATAGATGAAAAATGACACCCCTCAATATGAATCTACTTTTCTTTGAATCTGGGAGTAGCTTTTCTCCCAGAGCACACTCACTGATTGCCCATCTTTGGCTCTCTATGCCGTATGTACTTAGGATTTTAATCAATTACTTCTGCTTCTTTAGTCCACAAAGGTGAAAAAACATATATGTGTGTGTATACATCTCTGTATACAGCACATGCTATAAGTATATATATATTTTTTCCATGCTATTTACTGAGGAAGATAAAAATTCATGTAAAGCATGGTGATTTTTGGTGAAGACACAGCAGCTATTATCAAATTTTAATATACTTTGAAGTAGTAGTGTTGGGTTCTCCAAGCATGACTTCAGTAATAACTGAATATTATAACACTACGGTGAGATACAAATCTTAATCACAGTCCTGTTCATTTTTCAGGTTCACTGAATATCATCTTACTGCTTTTAATGTTTTCAAATAACTGGGATGTTATTTAATCCTAAAATGAATGAATGAATGAGTGAAGGTTTATCTTTTATGGTTAACTTGCAACTTTAGCATATGTTCATGTAAAAGCATCTCATCCTCCTCTGTAGACTCCAGGCTCAGAGAGGATTAAAAGTGAAGTTTTGGGGCTTCCCTGGTGGCGCAGTTGTTGAGAGTCCGCCTGCCGATGCAGGGGACACGGGTTCATGCCCCGGTCCGGGAAGATCCCACAAGCCGCGGAGCGGTTGAGCCCGTGAGCCATGGCCGCTGAGCCTGTGCGTCCGGAGCCTGTGCTCCGCAACGGGAGAGGCCACAACAGTGAGAGGCCTGCGTACCGCAAAAAAAAAAAAAAAAAGTGAAGTTTCATCAGTGTTGAATGTTCAGTTTCATTTGGTTTTGCTTTTTCCTACTAAATGTACCCTTTCTTTGCTGTAGAGAAGCAGAAGCTTTTCTAAAATCACAAAATCTTTTAGAAGTTCTGACTCCAGGGAATTTGGTTTTTGAAAAGAACCCTGACAGTGCTCTAGACAACACCCTCATGGTTTTACATTTTTTAAAAATTGTTTTGCATTTGAAAAACACTAATTTTGATTATATACATAGTAAAACTGTGTCGAAGGAGATACACTTGTGCAAATGGTAAATTTGAATCAGATGTTGGTTCTTCTCTCAGGAACGTAGATGTAAACAATCATAATAGAGGTAGAAAGTGTTCAAGTCTATAAGAGATACATCTCAGATGATACAGAAGTTCAAGGTGATTGCTTCCAGCAAGGAAGGATCAGAAAAGACTTGGGTGGAGCAGAGTCTGAGGAGGTCCAAAGTGCTGACCTCCTAAAGTCACCTGAAATAATTCTGTGTGTGTGGTTGTGTCACCAACAAGATATGCATTGAGGTTCCTTCCTTTCCATTTATTTTTGACTTGCAGGCAATTTTATAAATTTAATTTTCTGAATATGTAAGACATTTACTTGCTCCCAAAGTTGAAACTATGTAATATGTTCAGAGACATCTTGCTTTCCGCCCTTTCCCTCTACCTTTATCCTCCTCGACCTATAGCTTACCATCTTTATTTCTTTTCTTAAATTATCCTTTTGTATATCTGTTTGCAAAAATGAAGAAGTATGCATTATTTATTATTTATCTAAGTATTCATGCCCTTTTAGGGTATTTTACAGATTTTGAACATTTGACAATAGAAGTCTAATCATTTGGGTATCTTCTTTGGAAATGAAGATTCTACAATGGCTATATTTTCCTCTAATTACTTCATGCAATCTGTTTCATTTTTCAAATAGGTCATGCCTGAATTAAAAGACAAAATGTTTGCTACTTGGTATGTACTTGGGCTATGACAAGATAAGATGATGTAAATATTCAAGAGGCAAGCCATGAGCTTGAGGAATTAAATCCATTTACAGTTATGTGCTAATTATATGAATGCTGAAAGTCGAGCTGTGAGGATCAAGAAGAATAAGGATAATGATTGATTTGAAGAATCAACATAGCACTGATTCTCATAATTGTCTTTTGTTATTTGTTCCTTTTGATCACATGTGAAATATGGAAATGACTGTGTTACACTTTGGCATTTTAAGTACCGATGCTCTAAAATACAATTTCTCCTAAATTCTGAATATTTGTTTATGTACCTGAATGCGATAAATTAAATACTTGGTATATTAATTTTATATTCCCACATATAACAAATGACCCCAAAACTTAGCAGCTAAAGCAATAAACGTGCTACTTCCTAGTTTCCCGTGGGTCAGGAATTCGGGTGGTCCTGACTCCAGTCTCCGTCAGGCTGCTGCCCAGGGCTTCAGTCACTGGAAGGCCTCACCAGGGCTGGAGAATGCACTGCGGGCTCACACATGGCTGTTGGCAGGAGGCCTCAGTTACTGGTCACATGGGTCTCGTCCTAAGGCAGCTGCAGTGTCCTCATGACTTAGCTTCTGAGTTCCGCAGAGCAACTGATCCAAAAGAGAGCAAGGCAGAAGCTGCAGTGTCTCTTATGACCTAGCTCGGATGTCACACACAGTTGTTTTCATGATATCCTGTTAGCTGTCCAAGTCAGAGCCCACCCAGGCTGCGAGGACACTCCACCAGGGTGGGAGGAGGCTGCCTGACATGCTTGGGCTTAGTATTTCCGGGACTTTTACAAGAAAAGCAAGAGAGCAAAATTGTGACGTTTTAGATAACCACAGACACAGTGATCCGGTTTTATAGTAATATATAGTGAAATCTTAGTTTACAGTACAACATGGGAATCTGTTTCCTGTGTATCTCAAAAGGTGCATGGTATTTCTGAGACTGATCAAAGTTCTAAATCTGAAGAAGAAAATCAAGTTGTGGCTTGAATGTGTGTGTGTGTGTGTGTGTGTGTGTGTGTACGTATATATATATTTTTTTAATCAAAGTGGGTTTTCTCCCAGATATCAAAGAACTTCCCTGTTGAGAAGTTTATATAACATTCATGGAGGTGCTTACAGTAGTCTTTACCTATGGCATCGTTTTGTCACCATTTAAAAATGGCTGTTGGCTTTTGAGGCAAGTAAGTGAGCCACGTGAGGGAACTTTTGAACTTTGTGCAGCTCAGTAGCCAGTCTTACGACTTTGATAACTTTGATGGCCCGCTTCACAGTGTTTGCACACAATCGCTGACTAATGAGGATCATTAAACTCCCCATGTAGACGTATCCAAATGGTGTTTGCCTCTAACCTCCGAGCCTCTGTGTGGCTGGAGAGGTGAGGACGGGCCCTTTGTTGACTTGTCAAGCTGTTGAGTTTGCATTACAGGCCAGGCAGCGCATGACCCACTCTATTTATTTCAGTGTTTTGTGCTGGGGAAACAGGTAAAGAAATCCTGCCAAAAATCCTCCTTCTGCATGTTTTTATGAATAACACCAGTGTTTATAGCAGCTAGAGCCCTCTGATCAAATCCTCCAAAAGATGTAATGTTAGCAGCATGGAGCCATTGTGGGACCCAGCTGTGGGCGGTGTTGGTTACTCTGAAGACATTGCTAATTCAACAGAGAGCTCTGGAGGAGAGCTTACTATTGCAGTTAAAGAGGAGGGAGAGTGCCACTAACGGAAAGAGGTACAGAGAAAGTGCTGTTTAGAAGTAGGAAACAATAAAGATCGGTGGTGGAGGCCAATAGGAACCCAAAATTATTTTTACAATGATCATATTAGGTTGAGTAATGATAGCTTATCTCACAAGTGATGAGAAATTATATCACGTGATACTGTTTATGTATTTTTTCTGTAATGTTCAAAAGTAAAGAGATAATAAAAGAATTGTTCTCAAAACTGTGCCTCCAGTTACCACAAAAGCAACTGAGCAGCTAGAATCAAATAACTTTCAAACTCTGTGAATTTTCTGGTGAAATTCAAAAGAGTTGGGAAAGACAATTCACTTTAGAGCCCATATAATACCAATCTAACCTCTTGGAAGCAGAAAATTAGGACGTGTTTTGTCTCATCAGCACTGTTACCCACTTTTATTTTTTTTCCTTTTGCTACTCAGAAAATTTGAATGAGAAATATAAGTATATAAATCAATACATAGCAAATTTAAAGGGGAAATTTAATTGAACTGGAGGAATATTTGGCATTTTGGAAGGATTACCTTTATTATGAGTTATTTTCATTAAAAGACCATTTCTCTGAGTTGAAAAATAAGATTTGTACAAGTAGGTATTTCTGAGATTTCAGGTACTGCCCCATAAATTGATCAACAGTCTGTTTACGTCCATTGGCTGCACTGCTAATGCTAAACCATTTTCATGGGCACCATTCACAGACCTTGTAGGAAAGGGAAAAATCTAAGAAGAATAGAAAGAGAATGAAACGGGATTGAGAAAGAGTCAGGCAAGGCAAATAATATTCATTATGGGTTTGGTATAGCTTAAAACAACTTAAAAGCATTTCACATAAAATAATGAAACCTTCATGATGTGTTTGTACCTTGCATTGGTGTCGTGATCATTCTTGGTCTAAGAATGAGTAGACAGATGAGGAATTAGAATCCATGTTGGCAAATAGAAATCTCAGTGGTCTTGGGACTCATTAAGTAGTGTGGAAGGAAGGTAGGCAGGAAGGAAAGAATAGAGGAAACTGACCTATTTTTAAATATTTTAAACAGGCAAAAAATATTCAAAAGTAAAATAATTATTTTATAGGAGCATTCTTCCTGTAATATTAGGCATTAAACATATTAAAGTTGATGAACATGTATCAAGACACTGTGTCTAATACTGCAGATAATTCAAAGACAAGTAAGATAGTACATACCTTACTCCTAAGGAATATACCACCTAATGTGAGTGATAAAGACAGATATGCACACACTTAGGATACAGAGCAGCCATGGATATTGTATATTTTTGAGAAGGCCCATGACTGTTATTTCAAAGAAAATACCTGAGAGTGTTTGTTATAGATGATAAAATTCAAGCTTTTATGTGAAAGTTAGAATTTTGGAAAACATATCATTACAAATTGACAGCTCCTCAACAATTTAAGAAATTTTTGATGAGATGATGGTAACACCAACAAATATGATATTTTTAATATTATATAATGTATAAATATTTGAAAGATCTGCATAATTCAGTGAACCAATATTCCAGATCACCAGTGCATGATGTTATAAAATCATGCATTGGTAAAATATCTATTCAAAGTGCCAGACAGATCAATGGACTTTAATATAACAGAATATGAAAAGCTTATTGATATGGTTTTAGATTGCACATTGCAACTAACTTGTAGGAAACTGCCACTTGCTTTTCATTAAAAAACATGCTACCTGTTAACGTGTAACGGGTTTATTATTGTTATCTTTAAATGAACTCTCTAATTATTTTTAAATTTCTCAGTTTCAATTTTTAATATGGTAAGTATTGGCAGATATACTGCACATAAACAAAAGTTCTTTATGTTTCTCACTAATTTTTAGGTTGTAAAGGGATCCTAGGACCAAAAAATTTGGGAATTGCTACTTTAGAATTTCTTTTAGTAAGGGTCCACTGGTGGCAAATTCTCAGATTTTGCTTGCCAGAAAATGTCTTTATTTCATCCTATTCCTTTTTTTTTTTTTTTTTTTTTTGCGGTACGAGGGCCTTTCACTGTTGTGGCCTCTCCCATTGTGGAGCACAGACTCTGGACGCGCAGGCTCAGCAGCCATGGCTCATGGGCCCAGCTGCTCCGCGGCATGTGGGATCTTCCCGGACTGGGGCACGAACCTGTATCCCCTGCATTGGCAGGCGGACTCTCAACCACTGCGCCACCAGGGAAGCCCCTCATCCTATTCTTGAAAGATGTTTTTGAAGACAAAATTTATTTGCCTTTAGCATATTGAAGATGTTATTCCACTGTCTTCTAGATTTTAGCATTGCTGTTGAGAAATCAGCTGTCACCTGTTTCCTCTTTGAAAGTAATTGTCCTTTTTTCCTTTGGGCTCTTTTCAGACTTTTCTCTTTGCCTGTGATATTTTATCTTTTCACTCTGATGTGTGTATGTATAGATTTCTTTTTATTTATCTTGCCTGGGATTTGTTGGGCTTCTTAAGTCTGTGGATTAGTATCTTTCATCAGTTCTGTAAAAGTCAGATATTCTATGTTAACATTTTACCTCTGTTTCATTCTCTTTCTAGAATTTAGATTAAACAGTACTAATTAGACCTTTTTATTGTATTTTCTTTGCCACTCCAGGCTACATTCTACATAATTTCTTCTGTTCTATTCAGTTTATAGTTCTCCCATCCACTGAGTTTTAAATTTCAGTTACTGTACTTTCCATTTCTATAAGGTCTGTTTGGATCTTTTCAAATCTGCTAGATAACTCTGTGTAACCTCCTATTACTTGCAGATAATTTCCAGTTTTGCCTTTTATTTTTTTAAACACTGTAAGCAGAGTTGTTTTGTAGTTGATAATTGTAGTATCTGCGGTCTTTATGGGTCTCTTTATACTGTCTGTTATTTCTTCTGGTTTTCCCTCTTGCAGCCTTGCTTCCTTATATGTTTATCTTTGATTCTGTGCTGCTTTTTTCCTTAAATAATTGTCTGTATTAATAATATGAAGCCTAGATTTTAAGTTACTTCCTTTCAAGATGATTAGTGCTGGGTACCTAGGTGCATTACAAGTCCAAATTACTTTAAATATGTTGTCCTGGACCACCAGAGTTGAGAATTCATGAGATCTGATTCATTCTTACCTAATTGGTATAGCCTGTTGGGAGTCCTTAATGTGGGGAGGGAGTTCTATAAGACTTTCCACTTTGACAGGCCCTGGGCTTTGAAACCTGTCCCCTGTATCAAAACCAAAGATCAGATTCACCTTATACAAATGCCCTCAGAGTGAAACATCTGTGTTCTACTTAACTCTCTGGGTTCCTGCTTTTCCTTTAGTTTTGGTTCCAGCACCCTTATTTTATTTTATTTTATTGTTAATATCTTTATTGGAGTATAATTGCTTTACAATGTTATGTTAGTTTCTGTTGTACAACAAAGTGAATCAGCTATAAGTATACATATATCCCCATATCTACTCCCTCTTGAGCTTCCCTCCCACCCTCCCTATCCCATCCCTCTAGGTGGTCACAAAACATCGAGCTGATCTCCCTGTGCTATGCAGCAGCTTCCCACTAGCCATCCATTTTACATTTGGTAGTGTATATATGTCAGTGCTACTCTCTCACTTCGTCCCAGCTTCCCCTTCCCTGCCTATGTCCTCAAGTCCATTCTATACATCTGCATCTTTATTCCTTCCCTGCCACTAGGTTCATCAGTACCATTTTTTCAGATTCCATATATGTGCATTAGCATACGCCAGCACCCATATTTTAAACCATTATGGGAAACTGACTCCCAGAACAGTGTTTTTAAATTTTAGTCTAACCATAAGAATAAGGAAAAAAAAAAAAAAAAAAAAAGAATAAGGAGTTGCTTGCCCTATGGATATAAATGCCATAGTAATAACTTGGACCTCTCATCTTACATGTAAGGCAAGCCTCACTCAGTAAGCACAGAGGGACAGCAGAGTGTAGTTGTTAAGATCACGGGTTCTGAAATCAGGCTGCCTGGGTTTAAATCCTGGCTCTGTCTGTGAACTTGCGCAAGGTACTTAATCTCTGTGCCTTGGTTTCTTCCTCTACAAAAGGAGGATAATATCAGCACTTGTTATTTCATTTGGTTGTTATGAGGGTCAAGTGATATAGGCAAGTAAACATTCAGCAGGTGCCGGCATGCACTTGGCTTTCCAGCACTCACAACAGCTGGGAACTTGGTTACTACTGGATCAATATTCACTATGAATTACATTAAGCATCTATTGAGTGTCTCCTGGACAAACAGCCCATGTTAAATTCTCTTGGTCTTTGGCTACATTCGAGTTAGGAAGGTGATCACACTCGCGTGAAACAAGTGGAGAGCAAGTAACAGCACTATTTATTTGCTTGTATAATGATGGAATTTTTGAAATACTGTTTTATAGTCTTCTGATCAGAATAGCAAAGAATTGGTGCTTTGTAGGCGAGGTGTTTTTCTAAACAAGGACTTTGAGAAAGAGGCCCTGTGTGGATTGGTCATGACAGTGCTGAGCATGACATGAGCAGTGGCCATGACACTTCACATTTGTACATAGTTCTTGACGTGTTCCTCCCTATTCAGGTTCTCACCATAGCCCTCACAGGCAGCTATCTTTATTTATACTTTGTTGATCAGAAAAGCAAGGTCTAGGAAGGTCAGTGTGGGATCGTAGGAAGAGGTAGGTGAGTGCAGCCTATTTTAGAGAACAGCTCCAGATTCCTAATAAAGGTGAAACTTTATGCCTAGGAATATAGCCCAGGGAGATTCATCACCATATTTACAAGTTAACATGTAACATTTACAAGGTGGTACATACAGTCAGTAGGGCAATGGGCAAAAACCCTTTGACTTATTCATACTATGGAATACTATATAGTAATTAAAATAAGTAATATATACCGATAAGTCAAGAGCATAAAACTAAGTGGGCAACTAGTAAACAAATAAGTTCTAGGGATCTGATACACAGCATGGAGATTATAGTCAACAATAGTGTATTAACAAATGTCAAGGTTGCAGGAGACTAGATCCAAACAATTCCCTTCAAAAAAAGAAATGATAATTACGTGGTGTGATAAAGGTATTAGCTGAGGCCACTGCAGTAATCATTTTGCAGTTTACAAATGTGTCAAGCCAACACATTGTGCAAACTTACACAATGTTGATTATATCTCAGTTACAAAAAAAACTAGGTGAGGAAAGCTAGTTGCAAACGATAAATACAGTGTGAATTGTTTGTATACTTGAAACACATAAAACAGCGGTACAATATGCGTTGTTTAAGGGTATCTGCAAAGGCAGAAAAAGTTCAAAGAACAAAAATTTAGAAACACAGCTCCCGGCTGGAGGACAGTGGTTCCTTCTGGAGGAGGGAGAGAGGGAGACCAGAAGCAAATATGTTTTCTCTAAACTTGAGATGATATCCTTTTTTCCCCTCAAATAAAGGCACTTTGTAAAAAGAAAAGAAGAGTTTTAGAATCAAATAGACCTCGGTTCTAAGCCTGCCACCCATTTACCCAAATTCCTTTCTCTCTGTAATCCTGTTTCCTCATCTATAAAACGGGGTCACTATAACTTCTTTGAAGTTGTTGTGAGGACTAGATGAGGTGATGTATGGAAAGCACCTAGTATAACATCAGCTGCTTAGAGGCGCACAGTAACTAGTACTTTTATTTTTTTATTTTTTTAACATCTTTATTGGAGTATAATTGCTTTAAAATGGTATGTTAGTTTCTGCTTTATAACAAAGTGAATCAGCTATACATATATCCCCATGTCTCTTCCCTCTTGCATCTCCCTGCCTCCCACCCTCTCTATCCCACCCCTCCAGGCGGTCACAAAGCACCGAGCTGATCTCCCTGTGCTATGCGGCTGCTTCCCACTAGCTATCTATTTTACATTTGGTAGTGTATATATGTCAATGCCACTCTCTCAGTTTGTTGCAGCTTACCCTTCCCCCTCCCCATATCCTCAAGTCCATTCTCTAGTAGGTCTGTGTCTTTATTCCTGTCTTGCCCCTAGTTTCTTCATGACCTTTTTTTTTAGATTCCATATATATGTGTCAGCATACGGTATTTGTTTTTCTCTTTCTAACTCTGTATGACAGACTCTAGGTCCATCCACCTCACTACAAATAACTCAATTTCGTTTCTTTTTATGGCTGAATAATATTCCGTTGTATATATATGCCACATCTTCTTTATCCATTCATCTGTCAGTGGGCACTTAGGTTGCTTCCATGTCCTGGCTATTGTAAATAGAGCTGCAGTGAACATTGTGGTACATGACTCTTTTTGAATTATGCTTTTCTCAGGGTATATGCCCAGTAGTGGGATTGCTGGGTTGTATGGTAGTTCTATTTTTAGTTTTTTAAGGAACCTCCCTACTGTTCTCCATAGTGGCTGTATCAATTTAAATTCCCACCAACAGTGCAAGAGGGTTCCCTTTTCTCCACACCCTTTCCAGCATTTATTGTTTGTAGATTTTTTGATGATGGCTATTCTGACTGGTGTGAGGTGATACCTTATTGTAGTTTTGATTTGCATTTCTCTAATGATTAGTGATGTTGAGCATTCTTCCATGTGT
Organism: Leucopleurus acutus; assembly: GCF_964270905.1. NCBI lineage: Eukaryota > Metazoa > Chordata > Mammalia > Artiodactyla > Delphinidae > Leucopleurus > Leucopleurus acutus. The sequence continues at coordinate 180,262,204 of NC_139142.1, forward strand.
TTGTTGGCCATCTGTATGTTTTCTTTGGAGAAATGTCTATTTAGGTCTTCTGCCCATTTTTGGATTGAGTTCTTTGTTTTTTTGATATTGAGCTGCATGAGCTGCTTATAAATTTTGGAGATTAATCCTTTGTCAGTTGCTTCATTTGCAAATATTTTCTCCCATTCTGAGGGTTGTCTTTTCGTCTTGTTTATGGGTTCCTTTGCTGTGCAAAAGCTTTTAAGTTTCATTAGGTCCCATTTGTTTATTTTTGTTTTTATCTCCATTTCTCTAGGAAGTGGGTCAAAAAGGATCTTGCTGTGATTTATGTCATAGAGTGTTCTGCCTATGTTTTCCTCTGAGTTTGATAGTGTCTGGCCTTACATTTAGGTCTTTAATCCATTTTGAGTTTATTTTTGTGTGTGGTATTAGGGAGTGTTCTAATTTCATTCTTTTACATGTAGCTGTCCAGTTTTCCCAGCACCACTTATTGAAGAGGCTGTCTTCTCTCCATTGTATATTCTTGCTTCCTTTAACTTTTACTTTTAAACGACTTACCCCAGGTCACATGCCGGCCTGTGGAAGACGTAGGGTTTGAACTCAGATATCCTGGTTCTGAGCCTAGTTCTTCTTCCCCGGCATGGGTTCTGTGGGTAAGACAGTGTTAATGAAGAGACAGAGCAGCATGCAGCTCTAATCACGACTTGGCGACCTCACCAGGGAAGGAGCTGGAGCCTCATCCCCCGCTGCCTGACATCTCGGCCAGCCGTGACCAAGCAAGTGGAGAAGCAGGTTGCGCAAGGGCCTTAACCCTGAGCTCCATCGCTCTCTGGACTCTCCAAAAAGTCTTTTGCTGCTAGAAGAACCAAGTGATTATGCGATCATGTTTTTAGCTACCTGGCTTGACTCAACTATGTGTTTTGACTTTTCCTTTTCTCTCTTTTGTTGACAGTGTCATCAGCAAAGTGGTCCCAGCCCCCGAGGCTAAGCCGGCGCCTTCTCTGAACAGACCCAAGACGCCACCGCCCATGCCGGCCCCCGCCCCTGTCCCCGTGCACGTCACCCCCGCCCCCGTGCCTTTGCCCCTTCTGGCCCCGGCCAGCACGCCCCTCACCGGGATGCCCGCTCCGGCCCCCGCAGCCTCGGGATCTGCCAGTTCCAAAGCCCCCGTCCGGAGTGTGGTCACGGAGACGGTCAGCACTTACGTGGTGCGCTACTTTCTATTTTTTGGAGTATTTAAGAAACAGCCACTTGAGAGCTCACTCCTTCCTCATGAAAATGTTTTCAATTAAAAATGCAGCGTCAGATGAATCATTATTGAACCTCGGAGGCAATTCTTTATGACTGGAAAGGCATTTTCATTGCACTTTCAAGCTTTCAGCTGAAAAGTATTGTTAGGATGTTTGCATATTTAGTCTCCATAAATAATGTCAGAGCATTGTTTTTCTTTATTCGGCATTGTTTTGGAAGATGACTGTATACCTATACACAGCACAATCAGTGTATAAATATAGAGGTGAATAGTGATAGTTAAACCCCTCATTGACTTTCTTGATCAAGCAGTGATTCACTTAAGAGTATAATTTGTGTGATATACACACGTCTGATGGGCCAGCTGCTCCTTCTGGGCAGCAGCACTAATTATAGTAACTCATTGGCTAAGGTCCAGAACATACCAGGGCCTGCAGAGTGAATGGAAATGAACTTTTAGACACAGAGCTTCCTGAGTCCAAGCGTGTCTTCAGGTGGAAAAACTCACCTTGATGAATGAGTTCGCACGGTTGTCATGGAACCGTTTTTACGTGTTCTCCCCATACTTACTAGTATCAGATCTTACTCAAGCCCTGAATTCAATCAAGTAATAAAGCGCTTACATAAATATGTTCTTTGAGCTCTGTAGAGTGACACATGAACAGGCGACAAAAAGATATCAGGCACATAGAGGTCCTAGCTGAGCTGACACAGCCGAGATCACCAAGTATGTGGACTGAGATCTGTCAACCTAGTGGCGGTTCGGGTCCTTCTGAATAGATGGGACTGGAGGGTGGCGGGGTCAGACTCCTGCTGCTGTTGTTATAAATCGTGCAAGTATTACATCTCTAAAGGCATTTGGGAAGGAAATTTCAATGAATCATTAAGTATTTGAGGCACTATAATGATACGAAGGATAAGAAGAAAATCTCAAAAATCTTCAGAGAGGATATAAAGACATGAAATATTAACAGGAAGAAAAATATTGGCCATTCAAGACAAAAATAGAAGACATGATACAAAAATCTGTGATCGTCAAATCAGTCCATTCAAGGACCAGTTGCTACAGGTGTTTAATTGAGGCCGCATCACCCCAAGATGGGTTAATCGGGGAGGATTTTACACTTAATCTCCTCGGCCTCCATTTCTTCAGGTGTAATTAGGGGGTTGATAGACTAGGTGGTCACTGATTTCTGATTCTCCAGTGGATTTTTGAGTTAACTCCCTGGAGATGGATCAGATTTGCATAGACAACATGGATGAAAAGCCTTCTGTCTCCTCAGAGACACTTTGTAGACAGAAGACAAAATGTGTGAACTGAAGGAAAGACACAGGCTATACAGCAAAAGGGCCGATTTTGTCACTGCCCAATCTGTGACATTGGAACTGTCACTGACATTCCCTTAGCTCCAGTCTCCCCATTGCTAACCTAGCCAAGCGTTGTTTTAGGATGATGAAACCAAGTAAGACATTTGAAAGAACTTAGTAAACCGTGAAGGGCTGGGCGTTAGTTATTATGGGTGCTGTGGTAGATTTCTCATGTCACAGGGTCACGGCCTCCTAATTTCAAGAAAGGTCAGCCAGCAGCAGGACTGGCCATGCATGTCAGCTTCAGGGCCCAGGGCGCTGGGCCAGCCTTCGCCCCAGACAGCTGGCACGTGCTAACTGGTGGTCTCTCCCCTTGAAACTAGAGAGGACCGAGTCAGGGATGTAGCTGCCCACAGATGTGTTTAGGAAGCCTTCACATCAGCATCCTCTGCCTCTGTAGAGACTGTTTTGAGAATGGTCAGCCTTAAACTAGTGCATCAGTGGAATGAAGTATCTCTGCCCCCCGTACACCCATCACACACACAGAGCCATCTCTCCTGCACATCTAGTCAATGTTGTATTTTAAAGTACCAGACGAGACTATAGCTTGCAAAATAAACTGAATGAAATTATATGCTGTGTGACTGGAAGAACTTTAGAAAATTATCATTCCTGGTTTTGAATGCCCGTCATAGAATTGTTTCTTCCAAATCGGTCTTGTTCATGTGGAACTTGAGGAAGTTGTTCAGTTAGGGATGCTTCTTATTTGGAACTGCTAAGTTAAGTAAAGCAAAGTTCAGAGCACAGCATTATTTGTTGCAAAATAACATGAAAATGTGTGGCTCTTTGGCCTCCCGCGCGTCCCTTATTTCATTTGCCCTTTAGTTGATTGTACTTTACTGAAAATGTCATAAAGGGAATGGAAAGTTACTTAGTAACAACTCTTTTATATCCTTGATCTTATCAGCTAGTTCAGGAGAAGGGTTTGGCTAATAAGTAATAAGGCGATACATGCACATTGGCCGTATTTATTAATTCCAGGCCTGTGAATGCGATGGAGGAAACAACATTGAGTTGAGCTCAATAGCTTTCAAAAATATTCGTCATTACTTCCATGAAAACCCTAGTCATTCAGTATGTGTGTGTTTACAGTATTTCTTTAGATAAAAGTGGCTGTAGGTCATATTGCTTACAGAAATGATTATAAAATGCTTTGTTTTTATGACTTACAAAAGAGAGTTTAAAATACTCATTAGAAATGTCTTGGGAGTTCCCTGGTGGCCTAGTGGTTAGGATTCTGGGCCTTCACTGCCGGGCCCTGGGTTCAATCCCTGGTCGGGAACTGGGATCCTGCAAGCCGAGGGCCAAAAAAAAGAAAAAGCAGTGTCTTATCACTGAACACTTAGTAGCCATTTGCTTTTTCAGGTGATCCCAGGATAGTGATGGCCATGATCACAGCTTTACTAAATTGTTAACTACTGGGTTTTTTGTTTTTGTTTTTAGTTTAATCTGTCTGTGTAGTAGCTTCACAGTGTGAAGTAATTGTCCTTATTGTGCCCTTTTTTGGATACTTCCTCCTCAAAGCATCTCTGTTTTGCTCCCTCCCCTGCAACCCCAGATCCGAGACGAATGGGGGAACCAGATCTGGATCTGTCCTGGCTGCAACAAGCCCGATGACGGGAGCCCCATGATTGGCTGTGATGATTGTGACGACTGGTACCACTGGTGAGTCCCCATCGTGGCCCTGGGGGGAGGGGCTCTGCACACGGGGTGTGGGGGTGCCTCTGGCCCGTCCTGGCTTCTCTTCCAGGGCAGTTCCTCTCCGGAGAGCAGTGTACGGAGCAGAATCACTGCCGAGAGAAAGGCGTTCATGTGAATTGCAAACATCACGAGTCTTTGGACTATCATTATTCAGCCTCAATTCCAAATGTGTTGCTTACCTTATGTATCCCCCTGCTTTAACAAAGGAAAAGGAGCTAGAGGGGGTTCCCTTGCCTTCTTGCCAGTCATTTTCTGTAGCAGCTGCAGCGCTTGATGGCAATGCTAAGGGAACCCCCGTAAACGTGTCACACAGTGCAGAAGTGAGGGGACAGCTTGTGTGGTTTCTGCGCCTCTTCAGCGCCCCCCCAAAACCGAAGAAACACCATCGAAATGCATGCAAACAGCCTTCCCGTTTTATCTTGAAAATATCAGATATAAAAAGATAGGAGTCCACTTAGTCACGTGCTATATGATATCTCTGAGATAAAAACAAAGCCGTGGCTCAGAAGCATTAGACTATTTCTGGCTGAAAGGATGAATGAGCTAATTAATTTCTCCAGCGGGGCCTGGAGAGGGGCTTTGTGTAAGGTGATCACCCACACGCCCAGCAGTAGCGCAGCATCCGTCAGAGCTATGTGACTTGGATTTCTGGTAAATACACCACAGACTTAGGACATTATTTAATGACTTGAAATTCTTTAAAGACACAGGAAAAGAAGGTGTGGATAAATAAAGCTTGTTTGTCTGAAGCCTTTTCTTCCTTGGTAACCATGCAGGCCCTGCGTCGGAATAATGGCCGCACCCCCAGAAGAGATGCAGTGGTTCTGTCCCAAGTGTGCCAACAAAAAGAAGGATAAAAAGCACAAAAAGAGGAAGCACCGGGCGCACTGACACCCCGGGGACCCCTGTCCTGACGCCTCGGGGGAGGTGCTGTGACCCCGCCTCCGTGTCACCTCCCACCATGTACCTGCAGGTTATGAACCTCGCAAGACTGAGGACAGAAACACACCACCCACAGGGATTTTCCTTCTGGAACACCCCGGCCCGGGGCCACATGGTTGTGACCGAAGGAAAGCTCACGTGGAGGCGGGCACCGGGGCCACCTTGCCTCCGTTTTCTATTACCAGTGACAAGTATTACTAATAAAAAGACCATAATCTTCCCTTTCGATTTTCTTGATTCTCTCCAGGGCCTTTTCCTTAAGGTGTTAGATGAGAAGTGGCTTGTGGCCTGCCTTGACCGTGACCGAGGGTGACGTTGGTAGTCTGTCTGCACCTCCAGCCTCCTTCCCTCTCTAGTGAGATAATCATAATCACATAAAAGAAAACTCCAGGTGGAGTGTCGGTAAATATTTTTGTGATGAAAAATATATGAAGCTTCCCCTCCCTCCCTGTTTTTAGTACTAACATGTAAAATGTTCAGGCTTTTTGTGAAATACCTTATATTTTTTAAGAAAAAGGTTTCTATCATGTCCTGTTGGCTTTTGTGCAAATTATTTTTGTTGACTCTCACCTATTTTCTTTTTCTGTTGCCTCCCGACTCTGCCCATTTCTCTAAACTGCTGGTGTTCTTCTCACAGCTTATCCATTTCATCAACTTGTATAAAAACTCTTCGGACCAGGAGATCTCCCCTAATGTAAATAATAAATATTTATGAAGTAGTTATTTTAAAAAAATTTTTATCGTGTTTAATTCTGGCTTTCTCTGAAATCTGCTGTGATTTCAGCCATGTCTGTAATTACTGCTGTACATAAGCAAAGAAGGCTAGAAAAAAAGAGCCATGCGTAGTTCAAAGTTACCTACCTTGAGCTGAACCCATGCAGTACCCAAAACACTGGGGGAAAGGACCCGAGCAGTTGGAAGGAAAACAAGGCAATTTAAATCTGTGGTTTATGATTTGCAATTGTTTTGTTATCTCTTGTTTCTGTAAATTTCTTTGACTTCCTTTTGTTTCAAAGGACATGTAGATTCCCTGAAAGTTAAAAAAAAAAAAAAGAAATATATATATATATATATATATATATATATATACTGTAGCATTTTGTGTTTATATTGTTTTATTTCTGCAAATCTGTTCATTGATATTGTGGTTTAAGGCTGAAATGAAGTATATTATGAAATTTTTTTTAAAGAAAACTCATCAAATTTCAGGGTATCACAAAACTTTATTATATTACTATACTGCCCACTATTTATTATATGTTATAGATGTCTGAGAGATAAACCAAATATTTTATTTTTAATGTAAAACATCAAATTTAATTTTATTAGCATATTTTAGCAACTTTGGAATAAATATGGACTTTTACTTGATTTTGAAGTAATCCCAACTTGGGCCAGTGTAATGGATATCTTGAATACTAGAATATGGGCTTTGAACCTAATACAAATATATTAATAGAAATTGTGATTTTTTTAAATGCCAAGTAAATTGATATTAGTGTATGAATCATATTTTAAAACATATTATGTGGTTAGAGAAATGAGGCTTTCTGCCATGAATGTTAAATTGCAAATCAGTGGAAATGGAGTCACCCTTTCAAGACTGCAGTATTTCATTGCCCTCCTTGTTCTAGAAGTCAAAGTTTTTCTATCCCTACAAAGAAACAAAGCGTCTATGTTGAGACACGTGTTTTTTGTTCTATTAATTTGAGATCATCCTAAATACTTTATACAATATTTTCACATGCACAAATCTACCCATTAGTGCTTTTTGGAGAGGGATGGGGGTGGGGAAGTGCAAAATAAAGATTATTGGCTATTTCATAGTTTGCTTTTCCATTTTCTTTATTTAGGATTTAGTTCCTCGAGGCATGGTCAGTGTATCTGACGTTGCCATGTCTAAGTGACCTGGTCATGCCACTGAAATAAGAATGGAGGTGCCGATATATAACCTTCCCCCAATCCTACTGTCTGAGAGACTTCAGCCCAAATGACATTGAAGGAATTTCAATCAGTTTGTTGTCCCTTGCTATTTCATGGTTGCTTTCCTAAATCCAGTTCATGATTTTATAAATGGCCTTTGCAATAATAAAACCAAAGAATCATTTTCAGGGGGCTGGAGAGCTCAAGGGATTAGTAATGGAATACAGAGCCTTTCACCTCTAGGTCAGTGAGTTGAATCCAGTTCAGGTCACCAGAGACCCAAGGTTGTTACCGTCTTCTGACTGTTCAGTGGCCTGTATGAAATGGGCTGGTGGTCTCAGTCTCTACTGGATGCCTGTCCGTACACCAACCAAAGGAAGTCTGAGAAACCGCAAAAGGAAATGTGGATTAGAAAATGAAACCCTGGTGTTCCAAAGCAAAGTTAGAAAGTTGGGCAAAATCATCCTCCATAAAGTCACACTGAAGAAAAAGAGAGTAATCACAAATGCCACAGACATCACAAAGAGACTGGAGATTAATTCACTTGGCCTAATGAAGTTGAACTAAACAGGGAAAGGAAAAACCTGTATTGGACCAGAGGGGAGAGGGTTATGTCGGGAAAGATGACAGTTTAATTGGGAGAAAACCTTGAGGGGACCCACGCAAGAAGAAGAAAGTGCGTTTTGACTTTTGAGGGAGAAGGAAATCATAGAGCAGCAGACATTTGAGGAACTACCGGAACTGAGAAAATTCGATGCGGAGGCACCAGGAGAGTATTTCCCTAGGGAGCATGAGAAGTCTCCCAGGGGTCGGGAAGCTGGTGGACCATTGTCACTTATGCCAGCACTACCATCTGACCTCAGCACTGATGATGCTTCGTGAAGAGAAGTAGTCTGGAAAAAAATTGGCCGGGCTAGTGATTTAATTGGAGGGGTTGGTATTTAAGAGGGAGAGAGAGCCCTCCCTCCCAGGAACCCCATTCCTCGGGTGAGCTGATCTGCCCGCGGAGCCCTGAGGACCTGGCCAAGCGCGATTTCTGTGACTGGTGCACTGTTTGTCTTCTAAAGGTGTCTGCACTGAAGCACAGTGAGGGGCTCTATCCTCCAGCTGATTTGTGGCTCCAAATGTCCTGCAGAAAATCAGAGGGCATCAGAGCATTCTGGCTCTGTCGGGCTTTTTGCAAAGATAAAATATAGTGCCTTACCCTACTGTATCACCTAAACCTCCTTTGTTCTCCTTTGAATAGGACGATTCAACAAAGACCTGGTAACCAAACTAAAGTATAAAATGAACACAGATATGGAAACCTGGCCAGTGAGAATGCTAATGAATTAAGTTCACTAAAGGCACACGGGCTAAGTTTTCAATACAAATAGTTTTATGGCCAATCTCTTCAGATCATAGCAGTTTTCTTTAGAAGTTCAAGTCTAGAAGTAGATAGTCGCCCCCCAACTGAAGAATGAAACAGATAATGTTCTGAATAACGTTCTCTCCACAATAGTATCAGTCATTCTCTTAGGAAACCGTTTCTTTGAGAATCTTGCATTCGTTGTGGCCTAAAAAGTCTAAAGTAACTATTAATCCCCGCGTGCCGGCCAGTGGTGACACTGGAAATGAGATATTTAGGTGGACAGCTGAACGTTTTCTTCTTCCTATCAGGGAAACATAACATTTAGTTTATGTGCGAAGTATTAAAACAACTGCTGGTTACCTTTTTCATCCTGGACAACTCAGCTTTTAGTTTAGTTTATAGAAGGACAGTTTTAAACACTTTGATTCGTTCATTCAACGTTGGCTGGACACACTTCATGAAAATGGCAAAAGTGCATTAGCTCCAAGTTGAGTTTTCCTGCAGTCTGGCCTCCACCGTTTTGTACTTACTTGTTCCCACCATATTCTGGTATTAATGTGCATTTCATCGAATCCTAAGCCCCTTCCTTACTAGGTTTTTCTCCATTTTTCTCCACATCATCTTTCCACCTTAGACTGCAGTGGTTTTAAATGTGGATATAGCTTTATATAGTTGAAGGGTTTATATTTACAACAAAATATTGAAAAGCTTAGCGAACGGTTACATTAACTATCCTGGGAAGTAGCAGAGTTGACAATATATGAAAAAATGCATTTATACGTAAACAGATGGATGCCACAAGATGTAAATGTGCTGGGCTTTCAGAACAGAAGTATATTGGGACTTCCCTGGTGGTCCAATGGTTAAGACTCCGTGCTTCCACTGCAGGGGGCACAGGTTCGATCTCTGGTCAGGGAGCTAAGATCCCACATCCTGCATGCCACGCGGCATGGCCAAAAATAAAAATAAAAAAGAACAGAAGCATATTTTAGGTACTCTGCCCTAAGCAATCATCTCCTACTGTATCCTTGGAACCTCGACAGGATTTTGTTAACCTTCTGAAGTTTTGTGGGAGTTTTTTTTTCTTTGTGGTTTTTTTTGGCTTGGTCTTGTATTTGATTAGCGAAACGCTTAGGATGGGATCATCTTAAGCAAAACAACACAAAACTGAAGATTGTCATTGTTACTGTTCTTCATGAGTTAACTATTGCCCAGTTCAGTGGTTTGAAGCAAATGTCTGTGCTGCTTCTAGGATCTCATTTAAACCTCTAATAAAAGTAGTCATCAGAGGGAGTTCAAATCATCCAAAAATATCATCAGGTTATATTCTGATTATTTCTTTTCTTATACCATTTGGAATGTTGACTAAGCTTTTTTGGCTAGCTTTTAGAAAGTGAATTCTCTAGAAGAAGGTTTCTAAATGACCAATTCCTCTTCCCTCCTTCATTCTATTACTTTTTAACGTGGCTAATTTACAACATTCACAGAAACAAAGAAGAGGCCCAGAATGTTCTGCACTTAACCACATCCACACGCTTCCCAAAAAACCGTTAGGCATCTTCCCAGGCTACGGGGATGCAAAGATGACCTGAGACACGTCCCCAGTGTCACAGAGAGATGACAGAGAATGACATGAGAGACGTGGTCCACATCTCAAAATGGATCGAAGCCAGAGTGCATGGAAAGATGATCAGTTCTGACTCCTGTCTGACCAGTTTTCAATTTTAGGTCCATGAGACCAAGGGACAGCTTACCACAAGACGCTGTAAACCAATACAGACATCAGGATATATGTAGTTTGAGTCCTTGTATATAAAGTCCCAAAAGGGCAAAACTACACCACGTGTTTCAGGATGCACGCAAAGGTGGGAAAGCAAGGAGGGACCCTCATAAAAGTAAGGATGGCGGCTTCCTCTGTGGGGAGAGAGGGGAGCGTGGATGTGGAAGACGCAGCATAAGCAAGCTCGGGCTGCTTCCAGGTACAGGCAGAGTCTGATTCCCTGACCTGGGAGGTGGTTATACAGACACCACTTTATAGCCATTTGTTTAAACTGTATATATAAGTTTTAGCTATTTTGTGCTTGTTCTTTTCTACAATTAAAAAAAACCTTAATTGAAAAAAAAAAAAGCAGTAAGTTGACAAAATTATAACATTCCCAGGAAGAAAGATTGGATCTGAAACTCCAATCTACTGAAATAAATGTATTCCTGATGCAACATGTATGTCAAATTTTTGTTAATCCTGTCACGTTAAATGCCAGAGGAAAGTTTTGCTTAAAGGAAAAATATGGTGAATTCTCACTAAGGAAGTAAGGTAAGAGGGGAAAAAGCATTTATAAACACCTGTACGTTTTAAAAAAAAGGTATGAGGAAAAACCTTTCACTCTGAAGGCTCAGTGAGGCCATCAGAGCTTCCCAGGAAGGCTGCTGCGGAATGCAAACCTTCTCGAAGCTCAGCTGACACCCTCTCAAATGTCATTTTCCACAAAGATCCTACATGGAAATGGGCCTGTGGGTGAGGTTGCTTTGTTGTTTGGTTTCATTTTGGGGAGAGCGTAGCACAGGGCTGTAAAAATTTTGAATCTGAAAACCTTTAGGCAGACCACACAGTGGCCTTCCTTGTGACACGGGTGGGTTACCTGCCTGACTCCTAGGGTTGCTGTGCCCAGGAATCACGCCCACTTCCAGTAAGTGCGCGTCAAGCCAAATATTGTTTGAAGTGTGATAAAAATATTTTTGGCTTGCCATATTTTCACCAATTTAAAAAAGAATTGGCCAGACCTAGGCCCCCATTAAAGTGCATACAGGGTGTTTGATGAGCTTCACGCATTAAATTGATATTTTCTGTTTATAGGTCTTCTTTTCACATTGCATTTAGGTCTTTAAATTTTAAGGAGTCTAGACAGCAAGATAGTAGCCAAGAGCACTTTTTTTTTAGTCAGAACTTGGATCTGAATCCTGACTGTGTTGCTGAACTGCTGAATGAACTTCAATAAAGAATTTAATTTCTCTAAATCTCAGCTTCCTTCTCTGTAAAAGGAGAATAGGACTGTCTTCTTTGGGTAATTGTAAAAATTGAATATATCATATGTAAAGCATTTAACACATGGTAGGAGCTCAACAAATGGGAGCTATAGTATCTATTGTGGGGTGTTTTTTTTAGTTTAATTTGTTAATAGTTACTATCTTGCTCTTCCAATAATTTTTCAGTGCTCTATAAATTCTGAATTTTCCATGAGACTCAGATTCTGGATTTTGACACCCCATCAAAACAGCGATCTTGGCCAGCAACCCCACTCCTGGGTATATATCCTAAAAAGTTGAAGGCTCTAATTCAAAAAGATACATGCCCCCCAGTGTTCACAGCAGCACTATTTACAACAGCCAAGACATGGAAGCAGCCTAAATGTGCACTGACAGATGAATAGATGAAGAAGATGTATATATACAATGGAATACTACTCAGCCATAAAAAAGGAATGAAATAATGCCATTTGCAGCAACACAGATGGACGTAGAGATTATCATACTATATGAAGTAAGTCAGAGAAAGATAAATATATGATATCACTTATATGTGGAATCTAAAAAATAGTACAAATGAACTTGTTTACAAAACAGAAACAGACAAACATAGAAAACAAATTTATGGTTACCAAAGGAGAGGGGAGGAGAGGACTAAAATAGAAATTTGGGAGTAACATATACACACTACTATATATAAAATAAACAACAACGACCTACTATGTAGCACAGGGAACTCAATATCTTGTAATAAACTACAATGGAAAGAATTGAAAAAAATCTAGATAAATACATGTATATGTATAACTGAATCACTTTGCTGTACACCTGAAACTAACACGATATTGTAAATCAAATATACTTCAATTAAAAAAATTTTTTTCATTTAATAAAGAGCAATGTGGGCTTCCCTGGTGGCACGGTGGTTGAGAGTCCGCCTGCCAATGCAGGGGACACGGGTTCATGCCCCAGTCCAGGAAGATCCCATATGCCGCGGAGCGGCTGGGCCCGTGAGCCATGGCCGCTGAGCCTGCGTGGCCGGAGCCTGTGCTCCACAACGGGAGAGGCCACAACAGTGAGAGGCCCGCGTACCACAAAAAAAAAAGAGCAATGCTCTTTTGATGCTACAGTCGAGGCTGGAAAGGTGGACAAGACATTATCCAGGCGATTTTATTATCAAGCTATTTGATTACTGGACACAGAAGGTCACCAGGAGAAAGACTTCCTCCCAGTGCCCATTTTCTTCAGCTCAATTTTACACCCATCTGTATAGTACCCAATGGTGGAGAGCAGAGGGAGAGGTATGCCGCTGTCAGCAGACCTGGATGACCGATGTTAATGTGCAGCAAGTCAAAGTGCAATGGATTTGGCATTGGCACTTTCTGGTTCTTATGCTGAACAATCTCAGACAACTAGATGAAACAGTAAATCATGGAGGACAAGCCCTTGCTGGGCTTCACCCACATTCAGCAGGCACATGGTTGCCTGTCCATTCCTGAACAACCTCAGGCCTCAGTGCAGGAAAGGGATCAGATAAAGGAAGGAAACCTAATTTACACTTAAAACAAGGAGGAATTTCTCAAAGCCTTCTGAATGTAGTCCAGCTGGAGGGATGCACTGGAGTCTAGCGCACCCCCTAGTGGAGGAGCTTCCACTGCACCACCACCCCCTTCCCTATGTGCTTAGGAATCTCAGGCCATGAGGATGGAAATGTCCCATCACTTCTGCTCCGGCCAATACCGGGGCCACGGCCACATGGACTACGGATCACTTGAGATACGGCTACTGCAGCTAAGAAGCTGAATTTTTAATTTTGTTTAATTTTAACTAATTGAAAAAAAATTTTAAATAGTTTAAACTAATGGAAAATTTTTAAACGATAATTTTAACTAATTGAAATGTAAATATCCACAGGTGGCTAGGAGCTAGCACATAACTGCAGTTCCAGGACAGACACAACTGTAGATGTTCTTTGCTCCTTCGCTGTAGCTCTGACCAGGAAGCACTGACATCACAGCCTCACTTCCTAACTGTCTGCCCAACTCTCCCAAGGGCCTCAGCCCCTTCATTTTGAAACAAAGAGGTCCCATGAGATCTACATGCTTCTTGTAGCTCTCACATTCTGTGCTCGAGACTTCAAACGTTATAAATAAATTAGTTCCGTTTCAGAGGCAGCGACACGTCAAATCTATCCGATGGCTGTTAGGGTGTCAGGTCCATAGGTGAAGGGATATGTGTGTGTTGTGTGAAAGGAACCCAATCAGAAATGACTCACCCTCAACCTTTTTAAAGTGTGGATTTCATTGAAAATAACGTTAAAAAATAGGCTTAAAGTTAAAAAATTGAAATAAAATCAGGATACGAAAAGTAGGCACATCCTTTTCCGGTTGTTTACCTCTTGTAAGAGCACATTTTTAGGAAGAACAGCAAAAAGGCATCTCTCCACCAGGTACAATGGCTGTAGCAGTGGTGGGGTGGCCGAGAGCTGCTGACGGGGTTGATACATTCCCTAACACTTCCTGCATGGGAGGGTATCTTTAACAGCATAGAGGCATTTATATTGCCTTATTGTCAATAGATGGAAGAAGGCAAGAAAACACAAAGAGTTTAATGTTTTCAACTTACTAACAGTTTTTCATTAAGTCCACATTTTGTATATCCAGGAGTCTGCCCCTATCAGTTATCAGTGGTTTGTATGAGATTGTAGTGAAATTTTTCTACTGCACTGATTCAACCATTAATAGGAACACACGATGTACTTGTTCACATACATACACTGAATCTACGGACTTGTGAACCGCTTCCATGCCCTTTCTAGCATCTTGGATATAATATAAACCCTTTCAACATCTGCTTCATTTCTTGGACGGTTAGTTACTTGTTCAAATGTCTTTATGGACAAATCATTTTCACTGAACTTTGTTTCAAATCACGAAAAACAACAGAGGAGCTCTGCTTTATTGATTACAAAATACCAAGCCCTTACTGGAGGGCTTCAAATTACCAGACCGCCCAAACTAAGCTAGCCCACGTTTCAGTTTGTAGTCACGGACAATACAGCAATTTAATGCAGCAGAAATCCTGACCGAATTCAAAAGATGGTATTTCTGCCATCAGAAGTGTATTCACCTCCTTTCCCAAGCAACTGGTTAACGCTGACATTTGACAGTGGCCCACTTTGTCTCTGAGAAGTTTGTGGACACAGATTCAGCTGAAGGATGTTTATATAAAAATACATGGTGTAATTAAGACCTACAGCTCACAGCATTCCCTAAGTATATGTTCACGTATAATTTTTGCAATTATGCAGTTTACAGACACAAAAGTCACATCACTGTCTTTACACACACAAGTCACCATCCAAGAAATGAAGCAGATGTTGAAAGGGTTTATATTATATCCAACATGCTAGAAAGGGCATGGAAGCGGTTCACAAGTCCAGAGATTCAGTGTATGTATATGAACAAGTACATCGTGTGTTCCTAAAAATGGTTATCATTTTTAATATGTATTATGCACTTAGAAACAAGAATCTGGCTTCATTCAAGCTGCTAATCATGTTTCATTGGTGCTCAAAGACCAGAAGGAAAACAGAAGGTTTGGAGAAATAGTAAGGAAGGGCCCAGGTGAGCTGTCTCTGCCCCAGTCACTGCTCAGGTGTGATGACAGCCCACGTCGCTAAGACAAACAAACCTCCGCCCAGCCGTTGGATGGTCTTGGCTGGCATTGTCTGAATTTTTTTTTTTTTCCCACAAGAAAAGCTGGTCTTTCATATTAAGTGGAGGCATGTCAGAAATTGGACAAACAGTATATTCAGAGCTCAAGTGGAGACAGTGCCCTTTATGTAAAGAAGCGGCGCAAGGTTTAAAAAGTGTGCTAGGGTTTCAGTAACTGGATTGTTTAGACTCAGGTGAGGGCACCAACGCTCTGAGCCAAAAAAAAAAAAAAGGAAAGAAAGAAAGATTAATCACGTTGTACCTCAGCCAACCCACTAATCACGAATACAAAATATGGTGCTAAGATATGAAGGCGCTACAGACATGCCACCAAAAGCTGGATGTGAAAGTAAACATTCCTAATTCCCTACCCCCCTCTCACAGCTAATCTGATGGAACCATCCAATGGCTTTCCACCAGGGTAAAGGGAGCCGGCTGCCTCTGAGTCTAGGCAGGCTTTGAAATGGCCTTCTATTAGAAACCTGGTAGAAGCATCTCCTGGGATTGCTGCGGTGCTCGGTTGCCGCCCGTCAGGTCGCCGCAGCCACCCCGCAGCAAAGCCCATGGAAATGGAAAGCACCACGTGACTGCCCAGGTCCACCCCGTCTCTGTTTTCAAGGTCTTTCCTGAAAGTTGGCCACACAGATAACCTGGTTTCCATGCTATTTATTGCCCAGGAAGGAGGAAGGGTTGAGCCCAACCCCTTGGAGATGTGAACTTGCGGTTCCAGGGAGTCTAGGGGATCAAATCTGATGCTTTCAGGACTGAGCTGCCCCAGAGAGTGAATCCAACCACAGCTTTCTCTTAGAACCAAAAGGGGAACCGAATTACAATAGCTCTTTCTTATTTGTGACACATGGAGGGGGGGGTGAAGAAAAGAAAAGAAAAGAAAGCTTTCGCTAGTACTTTAGGACATAGGTAACCTGTGGCTTTTGCAAACAGTCGTTTTTCTACATTGAGAATGAATTCCCCTTAATATTCTTTTTATTAACTGAAACATCATTTTACCCGAGATCCCCATGTACTGGTGGCAAATCTGGGTCACTTTAGAGACCCAGGATCACTTCTCCCGTCAAAATTACTTAGCCTGCAAGTTAGGGAAGATTCTATGCTTGGGTCAAACTCCCGCCCTCCTCCTTAGCGTGTTAGCAAAGATAAAATTCAGATGCTGTTTTTAGTAAAAAATGATTGCCTTCTTGTAAAAGACTGCACTAAAGACAACAGCGGAATGATCTTTTTTTTTTTCCAGCAGCACACAAATTTGGTCTTTGGAACTGGATTTATGAAACAGCTGCCTTTGATGTACTTTGAGGCTTTCGTTTTAGGTGAGTTCTGGACATAGCCTGACTTGGGGACCCATCTAGATAAAGGATGATGTCTCTCACCAGGCAAGACATCGTTAAAGACAGTGAAAAACTAACCTCCTCAGCTTTGAAAAATAAATGTTTATTCAGCCATCAGTTTTGGATAAGACTCTGCAACGTCCAACATGTGGACAGGTTGGTCATCTCAGGCCACCATATTCCTCACAAGTATCGAAAAGCACATTTTTACCTGTTTGTAGCTGCTCAAAAGATGTTTGTGTTGATTTCCCAAGGTTCTGCCACTCTTTTGAAGACGAGATTTCACTCTGTAAAATCCAGCTCCTCAGACCTGCTCTGCTTTTGTGTGGTTGGAACAGCACACCCTGAAAAAGTATCAAGGGTCAACTTGGTTCACAGGTTCGGCTGACAGTTTAAAGTTATTTAGAGAAAATCGGGCGCTGATGTACTGTGACATAGATGTACTCACACACAGAAAATACCTCCTCCTCATTCAAAGGAGCTAAAAATGTAGGCCCCATTGCTGGCACGTTAAATAAAGTTCCCTGTTGCAGGATTATTTATCATGGTTAGCGGTTGCCATCAGTCATGAAAAGTTAACGAAGACCTATTGGGTTTATCTATAGGCAGCTAAACAAACATATCTTGCTCTTCTGTTATCTTCTTGTTAACAAAGCCCTATCAGGGTGTTCTCAACATCAGCATTTACTGCACAGGGGCCCTTTATCTGGGATGATATATAGGGAGACCATCAATTAGTGTGAGAGTTTGTAGATACCTGCCATATATTCATGAGGGCGAGCGGCTTCCCGTCTCTTGCTGTCACAGACACGGTGCAGCGCGGTTTTCTAGGTGGTGTCACTGCTCACCTTCTGGGCTTTGGCTGATTTCTGTCGTGGCCATGAAACTGTCAGAGTGCCTTTGGTCCAGGCAGAGCTGTGACTGCAGCAGAGCCAGCGACCAGGGCTGCTGTTCTCAACACACTCTCAACACACAAGCCCAGAGGACCAAGGTCCCATGCAGCAATACTGAGAAAACACACAGAGAAACAGGAGCCTTGGTGTAAGTGTTGCTTTCGCCTAAGCATTTTTTAAAAACTTGTTATTACCCAGTCGCTTTATACAATTGGAAGTATTGAAGCAGACACTTTAGTTCTGGGTGTGTAGCTGACGGGAAGAGGGGAGACTGGTCACCTGAATGGCATCTAGAATCTCTAACTTCACTCATTCTGATCCCAGTGCTCCTCTGCATACAGACCATCGCTGGTTCCCCAGTGCCCACAGGACAAAGCCACGCAGTAGCTTGACTCCATGACCCTTCACTGCCCTGTGTCCCTACCTCTCCCACTCCTTCCCTGCTCGGGGAACTGCCTTTCTCATCCCTTAGCGAACTCTCCGGACCCTTTCCCAACCCCAGTGCCATCGAACTTGCCTGTTCACTTCTTGAATACCTCTTGCCCCCTGCGCCACTCTGTGAGCTCATAAGCCTCCGGAGAGTCAGATCAAGCTTCACAATCTGGTTAAACATTCGAAGACACTCCCAAGCATTCTGTCCCCTGGGCTCACACAGCAGGCATTTCACAGAGTGTTTACTGCATCTGAATGATTTACTTGTTTGTCCTTCTCCCCATTCTACCTGTGCACAGAGACAGCTTCCTCCTTTGCGGTCTCAGAGCTTAGCAGGGTGCCCATTATGGGGACACAGTGTTAAAGGAAGGAAGGAGGGATGAACGAAGAAATAGAAATGCCCATAACCCCACTGATAGTCCGCAGCGCACACTGAGGTCTTCTGGAAGGAAAGAAGTCCCAGGAGCAGGGATGAGGGCTGGTCACAGCCAGACAGGATGCGTCACCTGTAGAACAGGGGTAAACCTATCTTGCAGGGTGTTCTGAGTTTAATGAGCATTATCCTGTAACTGATATGTTTTATGATGGATGCAGTCACTGTTATAATATAACCAGGTTGTTACTGTTATGGCCTTTGGTGTAAGTGCCCCAGCTTCCTGTAACCTGGACGGCCCTTTCCTTAGAACAGAGTTTCATCAGTTTGGTTTCCCCAAGAGAACTCAGCTGCCTGATGAGTTGTGTGACACGTCCCTACAGCACAGGGATGGCAGATTGTCACACCGAAAACTGACCCTCCGCAAAGACTCCCAGGGCCACCGAGCGTGCTAGTACTATTGTCACCTCCACTGACCAGCCCAGCTGCACAGGGAGCAGGCCCCTGAGGCCCCCTGCAGCCTTTCTCCTCCCAGTCCTCGGATGCCCCGAAACCACACTCAGCCCCCCACCCCGAGCTAGGCGTGTTCCCAAGGCGGCAGGCCGTGTAACCTCCGTGGCTGAGCAAAGTACCCTTCGCTCTGGGGACAAGAAGGGGCAGGGGTCACTCGTGCAAACGGCATCCCCTCTGGCCTTCAGTATCGCCGGTGGGGTCGTGACAGGCCGTGGGCAATTCCAGGCTCGGGGAGGGAAGTTGACCCCTCGCAGCCCCCTGGAGCGCCTACACCTGCTGACAAGAGCCCCCGACCTTTGCCCCGCCGATGCACGGCTCTGCGTCCCCGCTGGCGTCTTCAGAGCAGCAAGCCATCTCCGAGGCCTGGTCCTGACGGGAGGGGGGCAGAAGGGGGGGGCTGCGACAGGCCGCAGTGGGGGCCACCCTGGCTGTAGGTGAGGCAAGCACGTCCCCGGGGGACCTTAGGGTGCGCGGGTGCAAGGGCAGCGAAGGCAGTGCCTGGGGCTTGGGGCTGGTGGAGGCCAGGTATTCCCGGGTCAAGGTCACGGAGACCGCTCTGGAGCCCGAGACTCACTCCCTGAGGCCCCGGTGGGTCCTCCCATGAAAAACAAAGACTGGGGGGGCGAAAGGGAAGAAAAAGTCGGGAAGGAAGGGAGGGAGGAACTGGGAGAAGAGGGGAAATAGAGGCCATGCCGTCCTAGGCCCTCACAACCCCCTTTTGCGGCTTTGCGGGCCTTGCAAGCTGGGAAGACAGATGTTTGCCGCGCTTGCTTTAACAGAGACCGTTCTCGGGGTCGTATTCTTGACTGACTGCCCCAGACGGTCCGGTTCTTCCACTCTCCACCTGCCAGCCCCAGCCCCAGGCCGCCGCCGCCGGAAGCCTGGGGACCAAATCCATCCATCTCCGAGCCTGCGCCCCCCTCTGGCCCTTTTCCTGGCCAAACTGGGAACAGAAACCTAAGACCCGTGCGCTCCCGGCAGGTGGCTTCTCGGGAGCCAGGGCGGCCAGCGCGCCCGGAGGGGCCGGCGGGCGCAGGTCCCCAGGAGGGGAGGAGAAAAGGGGTGTCGGAGGGAACACTCCGAGAGAGGAGACAGCGGGTGTCTATACATAGGAGGGTAGACAACGAAGGGGCCTGGAAAGCCGGTTCCCGTCTGCACTTAGATGCTGCCCCCTCTTCTTATCCCCGAGGTCCCAGAGGTAGCGTCACAGAAGACCTCAAGGGGGAGATGGGGAAGTGGGGGGACCTCTGGCCCCCGCGCGACAGTGGAGGGTGAGGCGTGTCCGCGCGGGGCCCACGCACCTGAGAGCAGTTAGTGCCAACACGGAGCAGGCCGACGATCCCCCCCCACCCCCGTACAAGTGCAAACTAGTTTCTGTGTTGGGGAAAAAAGAGAATAAAAGTTTAATAAACGTGTGCTGTGTTGTGAACGACTTTGTGACGACCTCTGTTGCCAATGGCCTATGCACGCGGAATAATGGTCTCCTTGCAGAGAGGGAAATAGCTTAGCGCTATCATCGTTGCCTCGGTAACCATCAGAGTCCCCATCTAGCAAGAGAGAAATGAGTTATGAAAAGGCTTGAGTGAAGAAGGGATTAACACATGATCCCAGGGACAGTATGTCAATCAAAATCAACTGAGAAATTATACTGCTCTATTTGAGAATTTCTCCGGAACCCGCACGGTAGTGGAGTTGGGTGCGTATTTTCTCTCTCTCTCTCTTTTTTTTAATTTGAGAAAGAAGGGGGAGAGTAGCATCGTGATTAGTCTTTGCGACTATCGCTGAGAATTACACTGAGGAGAGGGAAAGACTCACCAAAAGGAGGGTTAAGTAGACCCCCCCCCAGCCCACCCGGCACGTCCGGGCACCTGGCTCTTGTGTTCCGGCCCCCGCGCTCCTCCTGTCCGCGGCACTCACCCCCCACTCCGCAGGCACCGGACCGGAAGGCTAGAAGCCCGGGGGCCAGGCGCTCGGCCTCGGACGGACCCCGAGCTGCGCCCGAGGAGGCGGAGGTGGGGAGCGGGGGGGCTGGGAGGGGCAGGGCAGGAAAGACAGTGCGGACCTGGCTCACGGTCCTGGAGCCTGAGCGGCAGCCTCCGAAGCAGCCTCTTGCCGGCTGCCGACTGGCTCGACTCAGCGTTCGGCGAAATGAATCGTCGAGTCTGGTGCACACACCACCCCACCCCCACCCCCACCCCCCCGACCCGCCCGGTAGCCGCCAGCCCTCAGCTCCCACCCCCAACCCCCCAGCTCCTGAGGCTGGCGGCTGAGACGCCCACGCACGCAGATCAGCGCGCGTGCAAACACAACCCCCCACCTTGCTTGCGCAGAGGGACCTGGGTCTCAAAAATTAAAAAAAAAAAAAAAAAGCCACCGTGAAGTCCTAAGGAGCGGCCTTGGGTTAATCGATTTCTAACCCCGCGCGCGGTGCGCCTGCAGCTCCGCTTTGCGCCCAAAGGCTGCGTCCGCTTGGGCTTCCGCTCTGGCTCTGGAGTCGGGAATTTTGAAGGAAATCTCAATCCGCACCCCCTCCCCTCCCAAAAAGAGGATGCTCTCTTTGGGAAACACTTGAGAGGCACAAGACTGCGGGAGAGAGAGCTCCTAAAGAGTCTGGGTGGGCTGGAGCAGGGCACGCGGGACTTCCCTAGACGGAGACCCCGAGAATAATCGAGAATAACCGCCGTTGCTCCTGGAGGCCGAGCCCGGGGCGGGGCAGGGGTGCCGGGGGTGGGGTGGGGTGGGGTGGGGGAGAGAACCCTGCAGACTGGAGTGGGGGAGTTTGAAGCTCTCGCTGCTGGAAGTCTGGCCAGCGCCTGTGGCCCAGATGGGGGGGGGGGTACCGGGGTCCCCAGGGCGCATTGCGGCTGCAGACCTGGTCACCTCGGGGACGTCCCCCTCCTTATAAACCGCTCTGGGCCCGCAGCCTGCTTTTTCCGCAAGAAGAAGGGACCTTGGCCATCCTCTGGTCCTACCCCCTCAATTAGCAGGTGGGGAAACTGAAGCCTTGAGGCAATACAGTGACAAAAGGTACCCGTTGAAGCGCTGGAGAAGCGCCCAATTTCTTAACTTCGCTTTAGAAAATTGGCCTCATTATATAAAAATAAAAGTTTTAAGGAACTTTCCTCCAACTGAGAGCCTTGCTTTGCCCTGCGGGGGGCGAGGAGGTGCGTGGAGGCGCTCTCAGCCCACGTGTGTCTGGGTGTTCATTCCTCATTCATTCATTCATGCATCATTCATTCACTGGCCTTCCCTCCGCCCGCCTTACTCCCCCGCGAGTCCCACACAAGTTTCGAGTCCCACACAAGTTTCAAGTCCCGAGCGCCCTGCGCGGTTAACTAAATCGCCTTGACCCCGGCGCTATTTGATATTTGCCTCCTTGACACTCATTTAGGGGCTTGGAGCAGCGACGCAGACATTGGACAACTCCAGCCTGAAACCGAAGCCTTACGGAAGGGGGGGACGGGGAGAACCTGATAGCTGGAAACTCGTTTTCTCCAAAGGCTTTCGGGACATTTTAGCCCGGCTCCAGGTCCTCGGAGCGCCAGGGCGCCGCCAGTGCGGGTGTAAACGTTAAATGTTAGCTATTTGTTCCGATGATTGGCATGGAAATCGACTCTTTCTTGTCTTCTTTTTTTCCTCCTTCTGCCTCTTTCCTTTCCTTTCTCTCTCTCCCCTCCGGATTCCCACAAATACTAATTCAACCAGTGGCTCCTCTAATCCGCCTTCCCTCCCGGCCCCGCCGCCACCCAAGTCAGAAGACTCCCGATTTGGGGAAAACTAACACAACAATAACAACCCAGGCGAGGCAAGGGGCCACTTTTCTGGTTTCGTTCCACTTCTGGAGGCGACACTATTCAGTGCGACGGACTCCTCGTCTCCTGTAGTCCCTTGTATCTTTTTTCTTTTCCTTTTTTTAAAAAAATTTTTTGGCCTTTCATTTCTTTTAAACAGCGCTGGAGGGAATAAAGTGTTGGTGGCATATTAGAAATTCAGGAGCGCTGTGGTCTCTATTAACAGAGACAAACAGATGACCAGATAAGGGAGTCGCCTGGTTTCAAAACTTGCAGTTTCTGCTTGAAGGGAGCAACCCAACAGAACATCTTACTCGGACCCCGACCCGGCAATGACCGGCTGCCCAGAAAGGAAGGGCCACACAGTTGAGGCTGTGTGCCAACGGCACTCCCCCAGCCCATCCACGTTCCAGATCTCAGCCCAATACCCCCTACCCCACCCTAATCCTCTAAATAAACCCATTCACTCCAGACTCCCCCATTTCCAGAGGCTCGTTTTACCCCTCCCACCCCCTCCCCATTATAATTCTCCATTTCTCTTATTTGTTCTGTCACTACCTATACCTTCTGCCATCATAACCTTTTCAAACTCTGATTAGTGAGGCTTTATTCGCCTCACTCACCCTTTCCCCCCCCGCACCCCTCTCTCCCCTTCTCCCTCCTCTCCTTCTTAAAAGATTTTGGAGCTGAGAAGATAAGATATGCAATCCTCTATCGGGAATCCTGTAATATTAAAGATCAAACGTGGCATCAATGGAAGACCAAATGCAGAGAGAAACAAAAGGGGGAGGCTAGGAGATGCTCATCAGCTAATTACAGCTGCAAATATTATGCAAATTTATCTTGGCACAGAAATGGAGAAAGCGAGTTTAAGTGTGGAGATAATGCCGGAAAATTGAATGTTCATCTGGGCATGGGAATTGGCCCAGCAGGCTCCATTGGTCTGTTTCATCTAGGGAAGCACCGTTTTTATACTCCTATCAGATCATCTGCTCTTCGCCGGTTGGGGCTGAGAAATTAATATTACTTATAATTGATACTTGAAATTCTTGGAGTGATGTGTCCTAAAGAGCAGGAAAAGAGAGGAAAAGGGAGAGGGGGAAGGGATGAAAAGGAGGCGGGAAGGGAGAGAAACGGGAAGGAGAGACAAGTCCTACAATATTGGACCCAGAATTGGAACTAGACGTCTTAAGTCCACTGAACTAAGGCCAAAGTGAACAGAAAGAGAAAATATCCCAGAAAATCAGGTGTCTCTCTCTCTCTCTCTCTCTCTCTCTCTCTCTCTCTCGACCACCCCCTAAAACCTGAAATACTTTTATAATCAAGATTCAAGCTTTTAAAATCTGTAATGATTTGGCTGCCTACTTGGCTTGAGAGAGTGAGGGCAGGATTGGGAGTGGAGGCTTGAACTCCAGGTAGCTGGGAACCTACGGTGGCCTCAGGAGAGGCTGCAAGATGGGTAGAAGTGACCAAGTGGGACTCTTTGCAGATCTAAGCAAAGGGAGGAAAGTAGATCTGGCTCTATAGACCCTCACCCTTGCTTCCGCCCCAACTGTTCCCCCATTTCCTCCATCTTTACCAGCCTGTATTCAACTTTCTTCAACTTACTCAAAAACTGCCTGGGAAATTATATTCCCAGGAAACAAACTCTATATCCTTACACTTCATAAGTTAATGTTCTTAAGCGTAGGGGAGGAAGGGAGATAATAGAAACTACAGTGAACAGAAAAGAATTCTTAAAAAAAGAATGAAGTCCTCCTTCCCCCTCCCAGTACAAAGTCTACTACAACCTAGAGCAAACGTAGAGAATGTCAGATGAGCATTATTCGGGTGCCAGCCATCCAATTACCAAGAAATTATGATCTGACGTCAGGAGGAACAATTGGAGAGCGAATATGTATGAATCGCCTTTCACTGGTTTGCATATTTGCAACAATTGTTTAATCCAAGCAACAAGAAAGTAATCAACAGGCACAAAAAGCTTAAAGAGCAAATTACTAGTGACTCCTGCCCCTTCTACTTCCTGAAGCCAGGAGGTGACTAGTGCTGTCGGGGGTAGGGCGGGGACCTCAGGTGTAGCCTTGGAGTCTGAAATCCATCCTGAAAGAGGCAGAGAGGAAAGCCTGTTGCGTTTAGATGACTTTTGTTCCATGGGCGTTAGGGCAAAAGACAAAAGAAACAAAAATGCCAATTATTGTAACTAATTAACCATTAAATGAGATGTGTGTCCTCTTCTCTCTAACTCTAAAGGAGGGAAGATGATGAGGGTAGGTGGGTGGGGGGCTCTGGGAGAACAGGCGGATCCACCCACCACTCTGCTCTGGGGGAAGGAAACCTGTACAATTCTGCATGTGTTAATAGACAAAGCCAGAGGAGCTGAATATATATAAAAATATATACACGTTAAAAAAGAGAGCAATGAATACCAAAGAGGAACCTGGAATTGATTTTTTTTTCTTGTGTACTTGGAATGGGGTTGCAGTGGGCAGCGGGCAGGGTGGGAGCTGTGCTGGGGCAGGAGATGGCGAGGAGAGAAGAAATCTCAGAAAAATTACCATTATTGGTATCTTTCTATATAAAGATGCAAATGACATTTTATCTCAACTTGGCTCTGTGCTTTCGTCAGTGTTTATGATTAATTATCTCTTTTTTCATAAAAATAAATCATGTTAAAAATTGGGATCTTGGTGCTGGGGAGAAACTAAGCGCTGGTTTCAGGTCGATCTTGTTAATTTCAGTCTGAAATTGACACACTAATTAAAGAGCAGAGCGGTAAAGCACGAGCAGGCAAGATTATACCCAGCTCTTTTTTTTTTTATCAGATCTACCTTATATTTTCCCAATTAAAAACTGCAAAAAGCAGTTTCATTGCCCCGGGATAAAAAATAAGGGCCCCCTTTCACAACGTTGGCCATCACTTTCTACCATCAGATTCATTGTGATGTATTAGATGCAATAAATTATCCCATGTAACAAAACATTGGGAGCTGAAAGGCAGATAATCTGGAAAGCGGAGATAAGGATTCATTATTCCAAATCATTATGAATCCAACGTTGCCTCTGACTTCTTTCTTAATCAGCTCCTCTGATCCTGGATATGTGAGCAGTACAGATAAGGAAAGAGTCGTTTATAATTCTCCACCTCGTCTAATATTTTAAAATAAAGTCAGAGGCAAGAAAACGCCATAAAACACTGGTGAGCAGGCAAGCGCCGAATGAAATATCACTTCCATGTTATTATATCCACAGTAAGATTTAATTAAAATTCTCCACGTCCACGTGCTTTATTTTCAGATAGGATTTTTTCCCATCACGTAATAATTGATAGGAATTTGCAAACGGGGCTACTTATTTAGGGCGCCTGGGTGGAATAGGTCTGATTTTTTTTTTTTTAATTTCCAGTCATTGCTTTGTGAAACTTTCATTTGAGACATCCATGGTTCCACACCCCCCAGCCCCCCCCAGCCCCCCGCCCCGCAGTTTTGGTTAGAGAAACACAGGCAAAGTACCAGACCAGAAACTTGAGTTTAATAAAAATGTTCTGTTAAAAAGAAAAAAACAAAAAGAAAAATGAAAGAACTGTCCCCACCCTAGAGGGCCGTTTACTCCTTCTCAACACCCCACCCACCCTACACATTTATAATAAAATAAATCTCAGTGAGTGTGCTTGAAAGATTGGAACTTTTAAACCAGGGCTAATCTGAGTGTGCGTTTTCGACTGGCAGAGAGTGAACTTAGACGAACTAAGCCAATCTGAGGGTATATGAAGGATGGTAGAAAAATGGCCAAGAGGAATGACGCTGTAGACCGATGCACAGGAGAAAAAAATATTACCTGTGTTTTACGGAAAACAAACGGGATGTGGGAAACCCGGAAGAATAAATATATGCCCCCCCCACCAGCCCTGCTTAAAACAACTCGAAGTGGCAGCACATTCTTAGTAAGATTGGAGATTCTGCCAGCGATTATTTCTACGGGGTCTCCTTTTTCTTTATCCAACAGGTGAAGTTCCTATCTGCGCGGCCATCGCAGAGATCCAGGGACACAGTGTTTCTATTATTATCTGTTAGTCATTTACTGATCCATCTTCTACCTCACATGCCCAGCGACTTCCCTTTAGAGTTAAAATCCAATCAAACGCCTTAGCTCGTGGGACTGCGGTCCGACGCACCACGGGATTGAAAGCAGTCGATGCTGGTGCCAATTAGGATGGTGTGATTGCCTCCAGGAAGAACCCAAACCCAGCTCAGTCCCCAGGCCCTGGAGCCTCAGAACAGCTCTCTACGTGGTTCAGCCTCTGAATCCAACCCGGGGAAGGAGGATCGCCTGCCAAGGGTTAAGGGATTAAAAGGCCGGTGGTTGGTGCTGGGGGCTGGGATGGGGAGAGTCAGGGGTGCGGGAACAGGTGAGCCGCACCTGAGTGTCCTCTGTATGTGGTGGGGAGCTGGGTCCCTGCCTTCTGGCACTGGTGCTCCAGGCGCTCACCAAGCAAGGATTCCTCAAGGAAAAGGCTCACTGGAGAGTCCTGAAACCTTGGGGGTGAAGTCACCCTCTTCCCCCCGGACTTGTTAGGACGAGGCAGCTCTGAGCACCCTGGAATCCGTGGCCCCTCAGCGTTTAACATAGTCGCCCCCGAATAAGAGAGGGTCTTTTTCTGCTGTCTCTCACGCGCAAGTACACACACGCGCACACACACGCGCAAAGACCTGAACCACGAATCAGCGAGCCAGGGTGGTAGCTTTTAAAATTCAGAAAGCGACTTGTAGCTTCATAAAAGCAACGTCTTTACCGTGTGCATGAGCCGGTGTCCGCGAATCTCGAATAAATCTTTGGCCCGTCTGGCTAAGCGACCAGCGTCTTTCCTTCACTTTGTTTACTTCTCAGGATAAATTCTCTCCTTTCCTCACCCCCTCCGCCCCACATCAAATCTCCCCCAACCCTCCTGGAATAATTCACCCCTGGACCATAATTAGCAGCACTTTCCACCACTAAGTCCGTCAAGATAACAAGAAATGCCCAGCTGGCATTTCTTCTCTGAATCTTGCCCCTTTCTGGCCATTAAATTCAAAATCACTTATATTTTAATTAAGTCCTTTGGATTTTTTTTTTAAGCCCGAGTGTCTTTGGCAGTCGAATTTCCTTAAACTAAGCCTTCCTTTACTAAAGGTAGAATTGGGCGATGGGGGAGCGGTGTGCACGCGATCAGATTTCTCAGTCCCTTACCAAAGAGTCACTTTAGACCCAGAGACAAGCAAGTGTCCGCGTCAGCAGAAAAGGAACGGGGACAGGGGCCGCCAGACCGGCCGGAACCGGGCGGAGGGTCGCGGGCGCGCGCTGGGGACAGGGTGGCGAGGGTGGGGGTGGGAGGGGTGGCGGAGAGGGAGCCGGCCTGGGGTTCCAGGGGGTGCAGGGCAGGATCCTGATTCTACGGGTAAAGGGCTTTCAGGTTGGAGGTGACTCTGTGGTGGGGGAGGGAGAAGGGGGCGTGGGGGAGGGATGGGAACTTCCAAAGGGCCCAGAAGCCGGAGGGCAGCTGGAGAGAGGCAAATGGCCCCGCGGGCCTGGTGGACCACGAGGCGGGGGTAGTGCTAATATCCAGTTTAAGGAGACAACTACCGCCATCTGGGTGATGGATGACCCCTCCTGGGCCCCGAGGTCCTACTCTCCACGAGGCAGCGAACGAGGAGGAGCGAGGTGGCCTAGGGACCCCGAAGGGCCCGGAATCCCCGCGGCCCAACCCTTTGCGGCCCTCCCGGCACAGCCCACAGCTCCCCGGGATGCGCCAGGGCAACAGGTTGGGGGAAAACTGTCAAAAGAGTGACCTTCTCCCCAGCGATCTCGAAACGCGCGGCCCTGCGGACTCTGCGCCCTGGCGCCGAAGAACTTGACTCTGCCACTTGGTGGCGGAAGGCGGGGGCAGAGGGCAGCAGGGCAGAGGAGGGGCTGAGTCGGGACGCGAGGTGGACTTTGGGGCTTCCTCGGGGGCAGGGAGACCCCCTTTCCTCTCCTGGCCAGGTCGGCAAACGATATAAGACCCTTTCTCCAGCGGCTCTCGGCTTAAACCTGGACCCGGAGGATGCTGAGTGGGGCGCAAAGCCGTCGGTGCTGTGTCTGAGTTCAGGGGCCTTGAGCGGCTGCAGGCAGGCTGGGCTCCAGGGCGGGAGCAGCAACCCATCCCCGATCTGGATGCCCGCCACCTGGGCAGCGCTGGGTACCTGCTCTCCTCGACCCTCCCCCACTTCCCTCCGCGTCGCCGCCCCACCTCTGCCCACTCACTCTGACCCTGCTGACCAATGGCCTCGTCCTCCCCCCAAGGGACAACCACCCCTGAACGCTTGGCACCATCAGATCGGGCCACTCCTTCCTACCGAACTGGTTCCAGCACAAGAAACTTGTTGACTTCCTGGCCCAGCGTTGGACACATTTTATTTCTCCCCGAAGATTGATTTATTTTTAAAGTCAGTCTCCATATTCTTATTGTATAAATATTGTGAAGGGAAAACTCTACCTGTCAAAACAAATGGATGCTGACCTTTCTACCCCAATGTTTACGGAGTTTCATTTTACTCTTGCCAAATTTATTCATGGCAGAGTCCCTCCTTGAATTCTTTTGACCTCCCACCAGCAGAAGTAGGGATGGTACAGGAGAGGGGGGTTTCGAAGGGGAGGGCTGGAGTTTGTTGGGTCCAGTGGGTAGACTAATAAGATCATTTTCTTTCTGACATCTTATCTTCAGAGTGGCCTCTGATTCTTGCTCCCTTATCTCGCTCTCCTAGAAGGTGAATTTCCCCTAGAAGTCTTCTTGAAAGAGCTTGGGAACCCTAGCGAGCCCATCCCAAAACCTCTACTTAGTGGGTGCACAGGTATCGCTACCTCCAAATGTTTTTATGGTGACCATGAGGAGAGCCAAAGAGTAGCGACCAAGCCCAGGGCTGTCACTGGCCACCCTACTCTTCCTAAATTTCACTGGCCAGCTGTGGCTGCAAGTACCGGAAGGTAGCGTGTATTCATGTTTGAAGCGTCAGCATATATAGAAACGGGTGGAACAGTCAGATGGGGGGGAGGACCTGAGGGGCAGAGACCCTGCTAACGGTGGCCGAGAGTTTTTACCTCTAGATGCTCCCACTGGTCCCCACTTCCTCCCAAAATGGGAGGGAAACTTTGCAAAAGCTTTTACGTCTATGGTAGCTAATGACCCAGTCAACATTACTGGTGACACTTATAGTGTTAATTCCAGCCCTGCTAGAGACAGTGGACTTTGTAGGTGCCAGGGGCTTCGTCACATTTCAGGCAGTCTTTCCCCATCCCTGAACTCTGCCAGTGTCGCACACTCCTGATGTGCGGTTTGCCTGTTTGCAAAAAGGGGTGAAATTCATTCCTCCCTCAGTCTTCCTCCCTCCCTCCCTCCCTCCCTCCCTTTCCCCCTTCGCAACCCGGAAGAGCTCCACTCTCTACAGTGAGCAGAAGGCGGGGGAGGGTGTTCCTAGGAAGGATGCACATCACCCAGGTTTTACTTCTCGCTGGAAGCCCGCGTGAGATGCCGTAAGCAGCTGGGGCGGTGAGGACCGCAGCGGCGACAACAGTGGCTAAGTCTGCCTGTCATTTCTGCCTTCAGACCTCCAGCAAGTCAGGAAAAAAATAAAAAACAGCTGGCCGCCGAGAGCAGGCTACCCAGGTCAGTGAATATCACTATCTTCTGTCTCCAACTCTGCAATGGCCTTCCCTGCCCCACGTGGAGAGAATTAAGAGGAGGTCTCCACTCCAGAGAGACAGCTGCCCCTGGAAGAAAGTGAACTAGACCCCAGTCCTTATTGTTCTCTCTGGTCCGTGGAAATCTTTGGCTTTCTGCAATGACCTTGGGCGCGCGTGGTGTGTGCGTGTGTGTATGTCCTTGTTTGGAGGAAAGAACCAGTAGAACTAGGCATGCAAAGAAAAACTAAACAGAACAATAAGAGATGGTGGGAATGCTTGGGAAGGGCTGGACATACATTTTCCACTTCAGAGAGGGCAGAGGGTTGGGGAATAGAACCAGTTTGAAGGCGCATCTCAGCCTTCTCCCCAAGGTGGCTGCAGGGTCCAGTGTCAATTTCATGTTTATTTCCCTCTGCCTACAAGTGACTGTTTGGGCTCATTGTCTCTGCATATAATTAAAGAAACAGCTGTGTACTGTGGGTTGAAAGTTGGAGCCCAGATGTGTGGACATCTGGCATCCCTTGGGGATGCTGGTGGCTGGCAGGCGCCTTTGCTTCCAGGAGCACCCTGAGGTGGGTGAGAAAACCGCAGCCTGGGAGGGAGGGTGTCCAGGGTCCTGGGGAGTGGGAGGGGGAGAGGAAATAAGAACTCTACTTTCTCCCGGGACATTGGACCAACAGACCTCCAAGAAGTCACTCAATCAGAAGCAGTTCCCAACAAAGATAGATAACGTTAAAATGCAAGGGAAGTTGAGTGACTGAGTAGGAGAGTTATTTTTATTCACCTCTCCTTCCTCTCAGACACCGCAGGGTGCTTTGAGGAAGCGGACCTGAGTGAGTCTGTCCAGGGCAGGGGATGGAAAGGAGTCTAACTCGGAGCATCTCTCCTCTGCTTGGTTCCCAGTTCACCTGTGCTTTTCTCTTCCTCTGTCACCCACATTCACCAGGGCACTGGGATTGTGGGTGGAGGATGAAGAAGTTTAAAGGGACAGATAATAATAAAGTAACATTTGCAGTCCTCCCATCCCTTAGCGGTTGTGGTAGAAAAGGTGTGTGTGTGTGGGGGGCTGTTGGTTGTGTGACAGGCTTGGGGCAGGGGGTCCCAGTGAGACTGATAGAGTCAATCGAGGTGGAGTCCTGGATAGGAGATGCTTGCAGGGCCCCAGCGGCTGGTTGTGAGGAGGGGGCTTACCATTAAACCTTTAAAATGTGTGATTCTGAGGGAAGGACTTGCTGCCCATTTGAATCTGGGGTGGGATATGGCATCCAGGTGAGACAAACCAAGACCCAGGTGCGTGTAGACCCAGGGTCTTAGAGGCTCCCATATAGATTTTGCCTGGGACCAGGCAGGAGGCCCAGCTCCCAGCAGTAGCTCTGCCAGGCCTAAAGTTCCTGGCTGGAGAAGGCGGCTGGGGTCTGAGGAACCGGGTGAGTGGTGCTCCCTACACGAGCCCCGCACCCCACGGGCCCCCCTCCCTTCTACACAGAATCTCCACCCACCCTGCCCTCCCCCCCACCCCCGCGAATCAGGATCGGGGTTGGTCTTTCCTGCCAAAAGCCCGGAGACAGAGGAAGATGCATTTTGCTTTATTTGCTATGTTCATCCTGCCTTTTTGCCAAGGATACAGGAGGTGGGGGTGAGTCGGGGCACGCAGTGAAGGGGTGGGAGTGGGCGCCCCTGGGTGGGCGGCTGAGAGGCCTGGGAAAGGGGCAGGTACGCGGGAGCCGGGTGGCTGAGGACCCCTCTTCTGAAGGTTAAGGCAATTTGTACCAGGAACCGCGGGAGGTAGCCGGGAATTAGAGATGCAGATAAGGTAGTGGGGGCAGAGCCCGAAGGCCCAGTGCTCTCTGGCAGCCGGTTATTCTAACCATTTCGGCTGCGCTCAGGTGTGGTCTCCTTCTCGGTGTTCCAGCCCTTTCGCACAGAGAAGTGCATTCCTTCTGTGGTGTGTCTTTGTGTGCGAACCAAATATTTCTGATCACCTCTTTTTCTTAATGTTGGGAGTAACCGAGCGAGCGGGCCAAGGAAGCCCCGGATCTGGAGTTCGAACCCCGCTTTTTGTTCCTGACCGCTGGACAGCCGGGACTAGGGGTGGTGACGGGGTGCGGCGGCTGGAAGGAGGAGAAAGAAACGTGGCCCAGGGCGCTCGAGCGGAGCTCTCCCTGGGTGTGCGTCGCTGCGGGTGTGCAGACACACGTGTGTGGTTGCTGTTTTGTTTTATATAACAAATTGCTTGGGGTCCGCGAGGTGGCAGGCGGCGGAGAGCCGGGCGCGAGCCGGGGCCGCCGGGGAGAGGCGGCGGCCGGGCGCAGTCCTGGAGGGAGGGAAGGGCGAACGGTAGGCGCCTGCGAGCCGGGCAGATCCACAGATTTTGCCGTGCGCTCTCCAGCGTGTCCAAAGGAAGACACAAACCCTTCGTGCCTCTGCTGTCTGCTGATCGGAACGGAATTACCTTCCCCCATTTCCCTCTCCCGGTCGTGAAGTCCCCTGCCCTCGAAGCTCACTGTCATTGTCCAGCAATCGACACCCCAGTTTTTTAGGCTAATCTAGAGAAGTAAACACACAGTAGCCCCAAGAGAAAGCCCTCCTTCTCCTGACATGCCAAAATGAAGTGGCCGGCGGAGAGTCGGCCTTGGCGAGCGCTGGGGCTCGGGGCTGGCCTGGGGCCTCTAGAGATGCGCGGCGGTGAGGTGGCGGGCGACAAACCGGGGGCGCTGGGAGGCTAGGGGAGAGTGGAGCCGGTGCCCCACGTGCACCCCTCCTGCCCCCAAAACGCGAGGGCCTGTTGTTCACGTGGTGAATCCCGCACTGCTGACTCCTTTCCTGGCTGCGGTGGCCGCTCCCTTCCCTGGGCGTCCCGGAGGCTTCAGCGGTGCGGCCTGAGGCCCCCCCAGGACAAGAGCCTGGGGTGAGGCGCCGCTAGCCGCTTGCTACGACAGTGGTGCCGCTGGGGCGGGACAGATGGCCTGTGGCCGCGGAGACGCCGCGGGGATCCGCTGGAGCACCTCCATCCCTTACTTTCTCTCTCGGCTCCACCTGTCCCCCAAACGCCCAAAGCCAGGAAGGAGGGAGAGCTCCCCTTCCTCCAGGGTGACTCGCACTCCTTTCAACTGGCCCTCAAGGGGAAACCTTTCTCCCCTATCCAACCCCGGGGCTCCCCCCATGGCCAACCCTCTGACATGTGCATTGTTAAACTCGAAAACAGAAATCCCCTGTCGTCTCCCTCCCCCTCCCCCTTTCCGCTACACCCTTACCTACCCAATTTTTATCTCGCTACCATCAGGGTTTTTCTATACGGGGGAGAAAAGGGTAGCGACAGAGGGAGGGCCAGGATCCCTTGAAGCTGGAGGGCCCGGCCGGGCGGTAGGGGCGGATTGGGAGGGGTTAATCTCCGAGGGCATCTCCTCTCCGATGTCTCTCGCCGCTCCTCCTGGCCCGAGCGGGTTTCCTTCCGAGTTTTAACCGGTGATAGGTGAATAAGCGAAAAAAGAAAAAAAAGGAAATCAAACCACATACCACCCCCAAAGTGCTGCCTCATTTTCCAGGGCAGGTAGACCCTGGGCCTGGGCGGGTGGGCGTGGGAGACGGGAGGGTCTGGGCGCGTGCCGAGAGCGCTTTTCGCCTGAGTTCCCGCGGGTTTCCCCCTTGCCGTTTCCACCTCTAGCATCTTCCCTTTGACTGTGAATTTTGGGGTCCCCTTTATTCTGCGTCCCCCCCAAGTTCCCTGCTCGCTGTATTTCCTTTGAACAGAACAGTCAGCACTGCCCACTGCCTGATTCTCTCTCCTCAGCTTGTGATTCCGCTCTCCACTTTCTGCATTTCAACTCATGCGGGAAAGAGAAAGGGGTCTTGGGTGGGAACTGCAGAGATGTAGTAGAATATGTGTGTAGCCTGCGCTGTGCCGGGACGCCGCGCCCGAGCGGGCTCCCCCGCCGTTTCGCCCGCGCCCCCGGGGCCTGGCGGTGGCGCCTCCGGCCGTGTCCCCGGCGTAACCCTCTCGCCCGGCTGCCAGCGAGCTGTTTATACAGCTTTACCTGTGCTATTCTCGTAGCCAGTAAAAATCCTCGCCCGGCCACGGTAACATAATCCGAGGGCCGAGGCAGAGGAGGGGGTAGCGAGGCTGGCTCAGTGGAGAGGGAGGTGTGTACGCGCCAGAAGGGGGTTCTCTCCTTTGCCCCTCCTCCCCCAATGGGAAAGGAAATTGGGACAGTTCGGGTGATCGAGGTGTGGGACCCAGGGCTAAGGGGGAAGGAGGCCGGTTTCCACGTCCCTGTCCTCTCTGCTTTTCTCTAACAGGCACTGGGGACCCGCGCGGTGGCCGCAGCTCGGACGCGTGCTGCCTGCAGGCGCGGCGGTTCCGGGGGCGCCCCGCGTGGCTAGCGAGGCCCAGGGCGGGTTTCCACCCCGTCCAGGACCAGGACCAGGACCTGGTTGCTCTCACCCCGCTTTCAGCTTGCCCCTTGAGAACTCCCACACCTAAGACAAAACCGGCAAGGCAGGGATCCGACACTTAACCAGGTCTTCCCTCCCGGGCCAACCACTTCTGCCAGAGCGCCCTAGTCCCGGCCGCAGCCGGCGCATGGAATCGAATTAAACGCCTCTTGGCGCTTATTGTCTCTCGCTAATTGCTCCAACAATGGCCACTATAAAAATGGAGACACCCAATTAAAGGCCCCGCCGGGCCGCGCTCGGCTCCCGGCGACGAACTGGCTGCCGGCCTGAGGCTTGCAGACCGCCCGCGCGCGAACCGGGCTGGTGCGGGACGCCGGCGCCAGCCTCGGCACCTCTGGCCTCCACTTCCTCCCCAGACGCACAGCGACCGCGGTCGGTTCACACCATTTTTATTGACCGATCGCAGCCAAGGAAGATTGATCGAGCTGGAATGGGAAGGGACTTCTCCTCCAGCCCCAGCTCGCCAGAGCCTTGGGGCCGCGCTCCAATTTCTGGCCTTTGCTGTGGCTCTGCGCCCTCCCCGCCCCCAGCCCCGCAGGTCCCTGGCTTCATTTCTGTCTTTAACTGCGCGGCCGGGTCCGCCCAGGCCGGCGCCGCGGCTCCGGTGGGAGGGACGCGGCGGCGCGGCCCGGCTCCGCTTCTTTCTCCCGCCTGCAAATATTTGCTGCCTCGCTGGAAATCCGACTATTTCGCGCGCGCTCCGCTTGCAAAGTCCTTAAGTAAACACGCTCAAATGACCGCCCCAGGCGGCCCGAGGCACGCTCACTCCCCCTACGCGGGATTAGTAACTTTATGACTTCGACCCCGAGGCTCGGCTTTTCTGGTTACCCTCGGCGGGCAGCGCGCGGGCGCCCGGGGCCGCTCTCCCGGCACCTCGGCCCCGCGGAGCTCGCCTGGACGCTCCTATCGCCAGGCTCGGGTGGGTGACGCTGGCCGCGTGGATCTCCGCTCTCTGGGTCCTGAGACCCCAGGGGTGAGCCTGGGGGTACGCTCCTCCCCTCTGACCGCGGGCTCCGGTTCCTTTGCGGGACTGGGTTCCCCACTGGCATCCGAAGAGAGCTTCTGAGCTCCGGGGAGGGCGGGTGGGAGGGACCTGAACAGGGGGGCATGTGTTTGGGGTGTGTGTGTGTGGGTCCCAGATTACCCCAACCCAGGAGAGAAAGTAAGGCTCCATTTCTTACCCTTTCCCCAAGAGGGCACACACACCCCGCTCAACTTGACGCCTGAAGCAGCCGCCTCGAGGCCTGGCGTTTCAGATAGGCCAACCCGCTCCAGCCGCCCCACGCACAGCCCAGGTACCAGCTCCGGGCGGCGGGGGATGGGCGGTGGCTGCGCTGTCGCCTGCTCGGCTCCGGGATGCTTGCCCCCAGGGTCCCAGGCATCCAGACCTCGGCCAGCCCCTTACCCTGGTGAGGGAGGCCTCGCGCTCTGCAGGAGCCCGGGGCCCTGCAGCAGCAGCGGCGGCGGCGGCGGCGGCGGCGGCGGCATCCTTCCAGGTCTCCACCTTTCTTCCTCCACCGGAGCTCCGCCGGCCGCTCCCGGGGAGAAGAGGGGACTCGCTAGACCAGGCCCGGCCCGGGGTCCTGGGTAGGGGGGCCTTCAGGTCTGTAGGAGGGCGCTGAGGCGTCTCCGCAGGAGGCCAGGATTAGCTTTGCGAGCTAAGGCTGAGGGGGACTCAGGACCACCTTTCCCCCCTTTCGCCGGGCCTCGAGCCCCCTCCCCTCCCCCGCCCTCCCTCGGAGGAGGAAGCCCGGCCTGCATTCGCCGGCGAGGCGGGTCAGGCCGGCGCCTGGCCTAGCCCAGACCCCCGCGGCCAGGCTCTCCGCCTCAGGCCACGCGCCGCAGCCTCTCTCCGGCCTGGCTCCCTTCCCCCTTCCTTCCCCCTGGGTCCCGGGGCCGACCTCGGCCCTCCCTCCCCCGGTATCCCCCTCCTCTCCTTTTCCCTCCCCCCCTGCTCTGTGCTCCTGGCTCTGGGGCTGGGCCCGTGACGTCAAACCCAGTGTGGCGTCGGCGAGACTGGCCGGCGCGGGCCATCAAAAGAGCAACGTCCTCTTTCCCAATTACCCACTGTCAGTCCGGGAACAGGGGCGGACCGGCTGGGAATTAAATGTTAAATACCCCCTACAGGCTGGCTCTATTACACGGGGCATCCAGCCGCAGCCCCCCACCCTTCCCTGCCAGTTCCAAACCACCCAGACCAAGAGGGGCTTCAAGATATTTTATTTTTCCAAGGGTTGGGGGTGAATCTTGAGCCTACTGCAGCCCGACTCGGCGCTTAAGATTTAATTAAAATGAATAATGCCCCCCCCAAAAAAAAGTTTTGTGCGTTATCAGAGAGGCGCCGCTACACCGGAAGGCCTCCTTCTCATAGATACTTTTCTCTTTGTCTTTTAAAATCGGTCTTAGCCTCGGGAGTTAACATTTTCAAGTCCTGGCGTCAGCAGTTTCTCTCTCCGAGGATCGGTCCCTTTTATTTCCCGGGCTTTCAGGTCTCGGCGTAGAGGACCAAAGAGCTACGTTTGGGATTTTCCGCGTGGCTTTGAACTGGGGTCCGGCTAGTGTTGCCTGGTCTTAGACCGACGCGCAAAGATGCTCTTTTCATTTTTTTCGCCTCTGCTGCCATCCTTGATCTCGGGGATTTTAGCAACAATGCGTATGCATTCGTCTGTCCTTGTTTATGGAGCGGTTTCCGGTGAATGTTAGAAACTAAATAATTAAAAGGTTTGCAGAGCGCCGTGAGCAGGAGAGGCTGGCAGCTTGACTAGCCCTAGAGGGACGTGGTCGGAATGAAGGAAAATCGATGCTCTTTTACTGGGCCGCCCTAATAAACAAGGACTAAATGGGCTCAGGAGAAACATGGGGGAGGGGGGTTAATTTAGGGATTTTCTTCCTGTTCCGTATCTAGAAACTCGACCCTAGTTTCTAACGAACATCAGATTTAAGAAGACGGAGACTCAAGAGAAACTCCAATTCCAAGTTGGGAGAACCCACGTTTCCACCATTTCTTACCAATAAAATTGACTAGTCTTTCTACGAGGATTGTACATTAAAGCAGGACACACACCCCACACCAAGTAAGGCTGAGTATTGATGTTTTTCCTTCACCGCACGAAAGGAATCCTCCAGAACTTAC
The DNA here is from genome assembly GCF_964270905.1 of Leucopleurus acutus. Lineage (NCBI taxonomy): Eukaryota > Metazoa > Chordata > Mammalia > Artiodactyla > Delphinidae > Leucopleurus > Leucopleurus acutus. Next base: position 180,300,081 of record NC_139142.1, read on the forward strand.
TTTTAGGGACGGTCTCTTCTATGTCGACATTTGTGTGTGTATTTGTAGGGAATTTTTATGGGGCAGAGAAGCGAAGAGGGAATAATGCCTTCAACTAAAACCCCAAATCAAGCTGTTAGTACCGTCCGTGGGAAAGCCTGCGGGAGAACCCACACTCCTCGCACACATTGCCCTGGGGTGAGCCACGGGTGGAACCTGAGTCTTCGCTTCCCGCCAGTCACTTGCACACCCGGGCCGCGTTCTGGGGCCGGGCGGCTGCAGGAGCCTGAGCGCCGCTAGGGGATGCAGTGGCTCAAAGCACCGAGAGAGGCCGGGGAGGTTGGAGCCCGCGGGGCCGACCAATCGCGGCCCGGCCGCAGCCTCGCGCGCTGATTGGCCCCTTCCCGGCCACGCCCCGTGCGCCCCCGCCCCCCCTCGCGGGGCCGTCTCTGAGACCCGCTCCCTCAGCTCCGGGCTGCGGGGTCGGACCCGGCGAGTCCCGCGTTCTGCGGGGCCCGGGGGAGGCCGCCGCTGTCCTGCCCGGCGGCCGGGGTGGGGGTCGGAGGAGGGGGCTGGGGCAAAACGCCGGGAGCGGGAGTAAGTAGGGCCCTGGGCGGGGAGAAGGGAAAAAGTTGGGTAACCGGAGTGAAGACCCGAGCGCTTTCTCCCCACCCGCTCTCTCTGTGCTGGGGGAGACAGAGCCTCTCGCCCCCTCTCCTTTTCATCCATCACTATTGTCACTCAAGTCAAAAAGCACACATTGATTACAAATATTAGGTCTGGAAAGGACAGCTGCAACAGCTGAAACATTCGAGAGGCTTGTTAACGCAAGAGACTGGGAGAATGTTGACCACGACCACCAAAGTATCACCGACATTTCAATCAAAGACAGATTTTTTTTTTCCCAGTTTCTCAATCCCTTAGGTGAGAGAGGCACATCTCCAAGTACTTTGACATTACTTTTGTTTTTCCTGATCACTTTTGCTTGCACAGAGACCCCACATCAATAAACTACCCCATACCCTGGATTGAATGCAAAAAATGTTTGCTCATTTAAAAAGTCTGAAAAAGAAAGGCCAACTGTAGAAATAAACTTTATGAATGGGGCAGGCCGGTTTCCTCGGCACGGAATAACCTACCGAGCCGGAATGAATTGGCAGGAGCCGGAGCCACATTTAAAGGGCCAGAGCGCGAATTCCCTCCTGCCCGCCGCCTCCGCCCCGAACCCGGGTGCGCCTCGCCCACCCTCCCCGCCGCCCCTCCGCCCTGGCCGCCCTCCGCGGCGCCCCTTTCCGGTCAGTGGAGGGGCGGGAGGAGAGGCGGGGGTGGGGGGGCGGTGAAGTCCTGAGCGGGTTTGGGTTGCAGCTTCCTTGTGCTGGTGATCCTGTCCCCTCCTCGCCAGAGCCAGGCTCCTCCCCCGTCGGCGCGGATGACACTAGAACCTCCTTAAGTTCCGTCGCGCC